>NW_006408562.1:7557882-7560510 GCF_000296735.1 Chrysochloris asiatica | reverse complement strand
ACTCCATAGCCATTCAGCTCAAGTGAGTCCCCCGAAGGCCTCAGCTTTATTAGTTCAGTGGTCCAGGAAACCACTCATTTGTCTCACATTCTAGCTCTTAGTTCTGCTGCTGCTGCTCTTCTGCCACTCTTCAGGTGTCACAGCTTTTGTTTTTGGACCAAGGGACTTCCATGTGTAGGGATTTCAGAGTCCAAAGGTTCACCTCCACTCCTGGCTTTCCCCCACATGGTGTTAGTGAAAACCTCCGATTCTTACTTAAGAGATAGCTCATTTTTTACTGATGTTAGAGTTGCAAGTTTTTGCAATCACAATTAGCCGTGCTAATGATCATTCAAAAGTGAATCATATAGGATGAATGTAAAGCTAATGTTCTCCCATGTAAACTATCACATAATTCACATTAAACATTAAAAAAAAAAAAAAAAGTGAATCATATAATCTTGTCAGCATCTCCTCCTCGTTTTACCTGGACCCACTGGGAAAAAGCCTTTTGGTGGGAGTTATAAGTACTAGAAGAGACATGTTAAATAATTCACTTCACCACAGTATAAAAACACGATAGTCACTGTTGATGGCTATTTGAGTAGTTTCCATTTCGGGTCGCCATGAATGGTGTGGCTTTAGTAATTCCAGAACATGCCTTAGGGATATTTGGATGTATTTTTGTTGGGATATACCTAGGAGTGGAATTGCTGGATTACAGCTGTGTGCGTATGTTCAGTCTGAGCAATATTCCAGTTTGCAAAAGTCACTCTTCTGCCAGCCAATAGATGCAAGGGTGAGGTTTTCAAGGTAGCATAGATAAAGTTATCTGGAAAAAGAGTATATTTTGGATTAATAATGGGTCAAACAGAATCCAAAGTTACTTTGTTCTCCAAAATCTGAAAGAATAGCATTGATATTTCCAGAAGCAATTGTGAATGAGAAATTCCTCTTCAGGAATCTGACTATGCTCAGTTGGTACCCTCTTACATCAGCATATCCCTTGGTAATCTGGCTTTAGGTGGCAGGAAAGGTCACTGTCCACTGGGCACACAGCTATAGATGCTTCCTCTTGGATAGATACGTGTTTCAGAATGACCCTTGGATGTTATGGAAAGCCAGCACTGATGACTCACACTTCATGACAAACCTAGCCCTCCAGCAGTGACATCGGTACACCTTCTGAGGTAAAGGGAACAATCTGCTTCTCTTGTGTTCTATAAGGATAAGGAACCTGAGATTCAAATAAGAGTCTCGCCTGGATCTGAAATGATTGAGAAAAGGCTACAAAGTCCATGATACTGACCACACCATAAAGTCTCTTATGTTTACTAAACAGATGTAGCTGAGGTGATGTCTTATTTCAATTTCTTTTTATTGTGAATTTGTATCATGTCATTGATTGCAATCTCTACGATGTAACATCATTTATCCCACTTTCTGTATTTCCCATTTGCATTTCTCCTTTCCTAACCCTTCTGCCTTCTGAACTGTGTCGTTGGGCTAACATGGTTATTATTGATCTCAAATGGCTGATTAATCTAAGGAGTTCAGATCTCCCTAGTGTTACTGTTCTCCTTATGAACTTGTCTGTTGTTTTGTGTAATATTGAACCACAGTGTTGAATTGAGTTCCAGACCTGAGTGAACTGAAGGCCTACAGCCTCAGGAGTTCTACCAGTCTCTAGCTGACCAGTAAGATCTTCTTATGTGATATTTTTCAGAGCAGTCAGTAGTGGTAGCTGGGCATCTAGCTCTTCTGGTCTCAAAGTCCTAGAGGCGGTTGAGGTGTGCATGACCCATTAGTCCATAGAACTAATTGTTTCCATATGCCTGATATTTTCCTCACATTTCTTTGCTTCCAATGGGAAGAGATCAAAGTTTTTAAGGACCTAGTACCTACTCACCAAAGTAGGATGCATAACATTACTTTTGTGAACTATGTTATACCAGTTGACCAGTATAAAGTTATTTCAAAATTGATACCTGTATCCTGTAGGAGCTCTAGTAGTGCAGTGGTTACAAGTTGGGCTGCTAATTTCACAGTCAGCATTTTGAAACTACCCCTTGCATGGCAGGAGAAAGATGAGACTTTCTGCTCCCATAAAGATTTACAGCCTTGGAAACTCTGTACGGGGTCGCTGTGGGTCAGAACTGACTCCATGGCACATAACCACCACTACCACAACCTGTGTCTTGAAAATTTTAGTGGGGAATACTAATCAAGAGGTGATTTACATTACAAAAGGAGTTTCTCTCTCTCTCTCTTTTTTCACATATATTTGAGTTCAGGCCTGACCATGTTACAGAGTTGAAAACAATTAGTTTTCTGTTTTGGTAAGGAAATAGGTAATTGTCATTTATATTTTGCATCAGTGACCCTTCACAACACCTTACAAAAAAATGATTAAGATGTTTACTGTTGTTTTAATAATCTTACCTTTGATTTGAAAGCTACTTGCTGACTCAGTCCCAAGCAAATGTTTCACAGAGATACAATAAGTAAGAAAGGATTGCTAGCAGTGTGCCAGTTCATCCAGTGTGTTTGAACCGGTCTCTTCAATCAGTCGATGGCTGCAGATGAGGTCTCTCAGTAATATGGTTTTTTAGTTGCATTGTTGTTGTTGTTGTTATGTGCCGTGGAGTC
>NW_006408562.1:7548991-7557672 GCF_000296735.1 Chrysochloris asiatica | reverse complement strand
CAACCCTGTATAGGGTTTCCAAGGAGCAGCTGGTGAGCTTGAACTGCTAACCTTGCAGTTCAAACTGCTTTGCAGTCTGGCGCATTAACCCACAGCAAGACTCATTTTAGTTGCATTAGGGTGCCTTAGAAAAATGGGTACTTTTTGTTCCAGGGAAGAAATGATTTTGAGGTTAGGGTTAATATAAAAATTTTAACAAAACTCAAATAGATAACTTCCTAAATGAGTGAAGCTTTGCAAAAAGTTCACAAGGATGCTGTCCCATCGAAAACAACAGTTTTGAGGTGAATCAGCAATTTTAAGGGAGGCCAAGAAGACCTCAAAAATGAACCAAAAGAAGGAAGACCACCAGCTACAATGAATGCAGAAGCTGGGGCTAAAGTCCAGAAACTGGTGGAAGACGCCCATGGAATTACTATTGGTACAATAACTGCTGAAGTTGGGCTCTCTGTGGCTTGTTGTTTTCAATTTTAAGTCAATGTCTTGTCCTCAGCAAGCTTTCAGCTCTATGGGTGCCAAAGGCATTGCCTGAAGATCAGATAACTCAAGGAGCTAATCTTTCCATCAGTCTTTTGATCAAGATCAAAGGTAATGAAGACAAGTTTATGAAGTGAATCATAACCTGGAATGGATCTTGGGTTTACCAATATAGTCCTGATACCAAGGTCCATTCAAGGCAGTGATATCTGGGGGAACTTCTGGGCCAGTTAAATTCAAGGCCGGGAGGTCAGCTCAGAAGGTAAGTTGTTGTTAGGTGCCATCAAATCTGTTCCAAACCATAGCAACCTTGATAGGGTTTCCTAGAAGCGGTATGGCAGCTTTTGTTTTTCCCCCAAGAGTTAATTTGGATAGATTTTCTTGGAGGATGGATACAGGACAGTCATGGGGGCTTATTATGAAGATGTTGTAAGATAAAAAACTATACTGATAAGAAAAATGCCAGGACAATTGTGCTGAGGAATATACCTGCTCATTCTTCTAGGGTAAACTTGGGCTGTCCTAGGGGAATTTTCTTGAGAAACCTTCACCGTCTACCATCAGCACTGATCTTGCCCTTCACACTTCTTTTTGTTCCCCAAACTCAAAGAACACTGAGAAGAAACACATTTTGAGTTCCCTAAGGATGGAGGGAGCAGTCACTGGAGAAGGATATCATGTTTGGTAAGGTGGAGGGTCAGAGAAAAAGAGGAAGACCCCCAACAAGATGGATTAGCCAAGTGACAGCATTGATGGACTCAAGCATGGCAACAGTAGTGAGGTTGGCCCAGGATCAGGAAGTGTTTCGTTCTGCTGTGCATTAGGTCGGTATGGGTCGGTACTGACTCGATGACACCTAACAACAACAGTAACAACAAGGATGCCAAGTAATCCTGGTGTGGTGCTGTGGGTTAATGTACTGGAGTGCAAGTCAGTGGTTCAATCTTATCAGTTGCTCCTCAGAAACCCTATACAGGGTCACTATGAGTTGGAACTGACTTGATGGCACTTAACATCATCAACAACAAGGATGATCAAACTGTTGCTTTTGTGTGTTGTGAATTGAAGAGCACAAAATTCTTCAGGGAAGGGTTATTGTGATTAAGTACTGTCAAGTCGGTTCTGACTCACAGCAGTCCTATATAGGGAGAGATGGAAACTCTGCCTTTAGAAGTGTATGGAGCTAGGTTGAGATACGTCTACAAACAATAGCTACACATTTTGATTTTTTGCTTAATAAAAGTTCCTATGATGTTATAGCAGTACTTTTTGACTTACCCTTTTAGTTACTGTTATTTGAAACCAAGACTTCTGAAGTAGAATACCCTCCTTAGAGCTTAGCTGACTCTGTCACATGTAGCAGGTAGTTTTGAGTTCTGTTCATTGCTTCACTGTATCTGTGATGCCCATAGATGTCCCTTACTCTGACCATGAGGAGCTGTTCCTCCGGACATTGCCCTTGTCTCATACTCGACTTCCTCGTGCCCTTTCCCTAGTTTCCCCCAAGGGTAGCGTCTTACATAACTAGAATGTAGTTTCACAACTCAGACATTGGTACAATGTCCAGACTTCAGATTTCACCATGCATATGTGTGTATGAGAAGGAGCTCTGGTAGCGTAGTGGTTACGAATCGGGCTGTGAACCTTAAGGTCAGCGGTTCGAAACTATCAGCCGCTCCGCGGGAGAAAGATGAGGCTTTCTACTCCCGTAAAGATTTACACCCTCGGAAACCCTGTACAGGGTCGCTATGGGTCGGACCCGACTCCATGGCACTTAACAACAACAACAACAACAACATGTGTGTATGAGAGAGATGAAAGACGATAAAATAATTTTATGCATTTTTCTCACATGTGTAAGTTTATGTAACAGCTCCCACCACCACAATCAAGATGCAGACCTGTTCCCTCACCCCAGAGATCCCTTGTGTTCTCTTTATAGTCAACACACAACCTCTTCTTTTCCTCTCCCAGACCTTACTCGAATATGGCCAATACTCCAGGATAGCCTATAATCTGTTCTTATCTCTATATAATTGTACATTTTTAAGGATGTTATTATAAGAGTTGAAGTCTTGGTGTGGTGCTGTGGGTTAATGCGCTGGACTGAATAGTTGGTTTGAACCACAAGGTCAGCAGTTCAAGCACACCAGCCGCTCCTTGGAAACCCTCTACAGGGTTGCTATGAGTCCGAACTGACTTGACTGCACTTAACACCAACAACAAATACGAGAGACGTCTCTCCATCCTTGATTCTAAGGAGTACTCTGGCTGTACTTCTGCCAACATAGATTTGCTTGTTTGTTCTTCTGGCAGTCCATGGTACTTTAAATATTCTTCACCAACATCATAATTCACATGCATCCATTCTTTTATGGTCTTCCTTATTCATTGTTCAGCTTCCACATACATGTAAGGTAATTGAAAATCACATGGCTTGGGTCAGGCACACCTTAGTCCTCAAACTGACATCTTTGCTCTTTAACACTTTAAAGAGGTCTTGTGCAGCAGATTTGTCTAATGCAATATTTCATATGATTTATTGTCTGCTGCTCCCATGAGCATTGATTTTGGAGCCAAGTGAATGAAGTCTTTGACTTCTTCCGTCTTTTCTCCATTTGTTGTTGTGAAGTGCTGTTGAGTCAGTTTCAGCTCAAAGCGACCCTGTATAGGGTTTCTGAGGAGTGGCTGGTGAATTTGAACTGCCAACCTTGTGGTTCAAACTAACTTTGCAGTCCAGCACATTAACCCATTGCGCCACACCAGAACTCCTTTCTCCATTTATCATGATAGTATTTACATGTCTGGTTATGAGAATTTTTATTTGCAAATATTAGGAATTAAAAAACCTAAAGGTCAGCATATGTCAAGCTGCAGAATTTGAACTTCTCATGTTCTTCTCCCTTGATGGTCCTAGGGTCCTCTGTTCCTGGACTGTAAGATGAACTGCTCCCCTCTTTTTGTTACAAAACTTCTACCTTTACAATTGTGACTGTCACAGTTAGTCATGAGAATAGTTCCTCACTATTGATAAGAATCTTATCGCCTTCTCCTGTCACCAGACCCATTTAGGTACCATGTTTTGATTTCAGTTTCCATGTGTTCATTGATAGTATGTAGGAACAGAATTTACTTTTGTATGGTGGTGTGGTATCCTATGACATTGCTGATATCACTTTGTGTGGATTCCTTGGTATTTTCTTCGTAGACTAACATACTGTCTATCAATAGGGAGAGTTTTATAAATTTATTTTTCACTTGACTTGCTTTGTAGGTTCTTTCTTTGTCTCTTTATTTTTACTGATTGAAACTTCCACTACTATGCTTAATAGCATCTATGCCTTTTTCCTGATTCCTGCTTTTAGGGAAAGCATTCAGTCTTATGCCATTAACTGTGATGTCTGATGTTAGTTGTGTGTTTTTCATAGGCACTCTTTATCAGTTTGAGGAAGTGTCTTTGTATTCCTGGTTTGCTGAGTAATTATTATTATTATTATTACTGTGAGTTGAATTTTGTTAAATGCCTTTTGTGAAACAGATAATATGGTCACATATTTTTACTTCTTTAGCTTGTTCAAATAATGATAGATCATTTTTTACTTTTTATTTATTTATCTAACTTTTTCTGAATTGGATGACGATTAACAGAAGAAATCAGTTTTCCATTTAACAATTCAAACACATTTTGTTTCGTGTCATTGTTTACCATCTTCACAATGTAACATCACTTATCCCACTTCCTCCTCATGTTTCCTGTTATCTTTCTTCTTTCCTACCCTTCTGAACTTTGTCTTTGGGTAAATGTTGCCCCTTTTGGTGTCTAATGATTGAGTATTCTTAAGAGTGGGTACTTCCTTTGTATAATTGTTTCCCTAATAAGCTTTGTCTACTGTTTGATTAAAACTGAGGAAGGGGGAATAAATTCCATTTCAGACCTGAAATATGACTAAGGGTCATGGTCTCAAGTGTTCCACTAATCTCTGTCTGACCAGTAAGCCTGTTTTGTTTTTGTTTTTGTAATGATTTTGAGCTTTATTCCACATTTTTCTTCCAGTTGGTCCAGGATCTTCTGCTGTAATCCTTTTCAGTGTAGTTGGTAGAACTATCTGACTTTTCTGGTTTCAGGGTTGTGGAGGCTGATGTTTGCATGATCCCTTAGTCCATTGTTTCCATATGTCTGGTTTCTTCATTCTTCTTTCCTCTAGACAGGGAGAGACCTGGAGTTGCACCTTAGGTGATCTCTCGCAGCCGCTACTCACCAAAATAGTATGTAGAATAGTGTCTTTGTGCACTGTCTTACGACAGTTAATCTTGGTGTCCCCTGAAACTATGGACTGAGCTCTCTGGCTCAGCCACTCATTCCCTCCAGGTGTTTAGTTATGTGAGCGAAATCATCTTAACTTTGTTTCCTGTATGCGCCACCACATTCACGGATATATTTGTGGCATAGCTAAATGTATTGAAAGGGCAAAGGAGGAGAAATGATCAATGTAAGACTGAATTACTCGGATTGAAGACAAATCTCCCAATACTAATCTACTAGTGGAATAACTAGAATAAAGAATGAAAAACAAAACAAAGAAAGCCAAAGAATTATGTAGGACACCGTCATAAAGAATAACTTAGATATGATTGGAATTCAAGAACAGGAGGAGACAAAAGACAGAGAAAATGTCTAAGATTTCTTAGAAGAAAACTTCCCAACTATCATGCAAGATGAGGAGATATGTGCCAGTCACCACTTTCAGAAACCTACAGACAGTCTGTGGATGAAAACTAGCAGTTTGTGATCAAATAAATTTATAAATCTGCCAAAAAAAGCACAACCCTAGCTAATTTTGAACTGCGGATAAATAATGAATTGTTTTTACTATAAACATGTCTCAAAATTACATGATATTATACTTTTTTAAAATATGTATACTTTTATTATAAAATTATTTGTTGTTTATCTGTAATTCAAATTTGATTGGATGTCCTGTATTTTATCAGGGTATTTTACCCTAGTTTCTCACCCCCCCCCCCCCAGTTTTCTTTTCATTTGAACCTTATTCATTTTCATGCAGTATCAAAGCAAAAGACGTTATGGAGGGTGTCAAAATTTTGTAGTGTATATGGTTTTATTTGGAGTCCTGGTGTGGCACTGTGGGTTAATGCGATGGACTGCAATGTCAGTTTGAACCACAAAGTTGGTGGTTCAAGCTCATTGGCCGCTCCGTGGAAACCCTATACAGGGTCGCTATGAGTCAGAAACGACTCTGTGGCACTTAACAAAAACAACAACAATGGTTCTATTGAAGAAGGTTGTGTTGTCATGACAGGTGAACATTATATTTTAAGTGTAATGCATAATTCAGTATTTGATTTCTGATTTCTCCATAGTTGAATGATTGCCTCTAACTCATTTTCTTCTCTTAGTGCCCAGGTGCAGTGCTCAGCCCTGGGGGATTAGCTCCTCCGCACCTCTCTGCACCTCTGTTCCACCGGTACACCTCACACTTTCTATTTGTAGGACTCTCACTTCGTGTGCCTTGCCAGTGTCTAATTAGTCAAAAAGATTCTTTTTCATCTACTGAACTGCACCTCAGTCCTATTTCCAGTTATCCTTGTTGAGTGCTGCCTAAATTATTGTATATGAACCACAGAAAACATTGTTTTACAGCCTTCTAGGTCAGGTGTGTAAGTAGGGGCAGGATTTATTACAAGCTTTGCTTATATTGGGGAGTGCTGGTGAATACACATTGAACTGCAACTAGAAAGGTCAGCAGTTAGAACCCACCAGCTGCTATGTGAAGGAAGGTGAGGCTTTCTGCTCCCATAAAGATTTACAACCTTGGAGACCCTTTGTGGGGTTGCCTCAGTCAGAATCCATTTAATGACAGCAAGTTTGGAGTGTGTTTTACTTAAGTTGTCCTCCATTTTCAGCTTTATCCTGATATCATGTATTGTTCTTGGGTTAGGCGAGTGGCCTAAAACTGTAACAGAAATGATTCAGCGTTATTCTGCACTATCAAATATCATCAACAAGACTCCTGTATGTGAGAGACCTTCTGAGCCCTCATCCCGTGGCGTCTCTTTACAGCAAGCAATGTGTGTTCCTGCTGCCTGCGTTACAGCAAGCAATGTGTGTTCCTGCTGCCTGCGTTTCATTCCCTTCCCTTCAGTTCTTCTCCATTCTATCCCTTTCCACTCCATTTTTTCCCATTCCACTCTGTTCCACTCCAAGTGGTTGACAAAACCATGTTATGAACTCTAACCACTTTGTTGGAATCCTCATGTGGCACTGTTGGAGAAGCACTCGACTGTAAAGTCATTTTGAATTGCAAGGTCAGTGGTTCAAACTCACCAGCCGCTCCTCGGAAACCCTATACAGGGTCACAGTGAGTCGGAACAGAGTCTAGGGCACTTAACATCAACGACAAACCACTTTGTTATTGATAGTACGCTTGTATCTGTTAGAATTGGCTTTAACCCTGAGGAAAGAAACACTCTTGATTCTTGTTAATACTTTATGGCTGGTTTTAGCATATCTAAGGACATTAGAATCGCAACTGCTAAAAACAGATCTAAAGATTACTAATATTCAAGGGCAAAATCACTTTAATATAAAGTCATAGAAAGTGTTATAGGAAATTGGTTGTTGTTAAGTGCTGTTGAGTTGGTTCCGACTCATAGTGAACCTGTATAGGGTTTTCATGAGTGACTGGTGAGTTTGAACTGCGGACCTTGTGGTTTAAACTGACCTTGCAGTCAAGTACTTATCCTACAATGTGCTACGTAAGGACCAGGAGCTAAAATGAAGGTTGGTCCTCCATGGGTTTCCTGTTTATGCGTAAGATTCTGAAGAACTTGGACTCTGGGTGGGTATGTAGTGGGAGAGCCCCTGCTCCCTCCCCTCCAATCCCCATACCAGCAGAGCAGCATTTTCAGGGCCTTTTTCTTCATGTCCCATCAAACTGAACTCATTGATCCCAAGTTTATAATCAGTTTTCAGATTTCCCAGTTATCACTAAACTTACTTAGAAAACTGGTTAAACATTCTTTGTTTTTGGAACTATTTTATCCACTTAGAATAGAGAATTAAAAACAATAATGACAGTTACTAATATCTCTAGAATTCTCAGGATATTGACGTCTGCTGTGGTTTTTAAAATGTTAGGAAATTATCAACACAGCATTTTGATTGAATGGAATATTATGTTTTATTGATCCAAATGCTGCAATATGCATATTTTTGCTAGAATCTGGTCTTGAAGTGATTAGAATAGTTATTTCCATATAATTTCATGTACTAATAGGAATTAAAAACAAAACAAAACAATTTTTCACAATCCTTTTCCTCATTTTTTTGAATGTTTTGTAGCCCTTGACCTGAATAAAGATTTTTGTAATGGAAATGTTTCATTTGTAAAAATTTTAAAATAACTTTTACATTGACACAAACAAATCACTTTGGTTTCTAATAACTGAGAATTATCTATGCATCTGCATCAGCTGTGTGTGGGTGAAACCTCTTGGGCCAGTGTGCAGAGGAAATCCATAAGTTGGGCATTTTGTGGAGATAGGCCTCTGTTTTCATTAATGGAGTCTTTGCTGCCTTAGCTGTCAATTTTAAATCTCTGCTGGGAGGCTCATACTTGAAAATAAAGCCATCTTTAGCTTCTCTAAGGAACCTGGGTAGCACAGTAGGTTAAGCACTGGGCTGCTAACTGCAAGGTTGATGGTTCAAACTCACCAGCTGCTCTGAGACAGAAGAAAGATGAGGCTATCTGCTTCCATAAGATTTAGCCTCATAAATCCTAAGAAACAACTGTGCTCTGTCCTATAGAATTGCTGAGCCAGCATTGACTTGATGGTAGTAGGTGGGTATAGTATCAATGGTGTGGTCCTATCTGGAGCACCAGGGATTTCTTGCTACTTCTGTACCCAGATAGAACTTTCTAGATTGAGGCATGTCACTGTGACATTTGACATACTCAGACCCTTGGGTTCTCTTTCAGCTTACTGTATCCTAAGACTCTAATTTTTCCATGACCCCCAGCATCCATCAAAGGTGTGGACCTGGGGACCCCAGTGGAGGAGAATGCCTAAAGCACCTCTAGTGGAGGCTTCAGTGGGTGTGAGGTTGGTCACCCCCAACATTGACCCAGGGTGCTCAGATTCTAAGCCTAGCAGTCCAGTTTTCTCTTGTTGGTTTTTTTTTT
>NW_006408562.1:7547862-7548782 GCF_000296735.1 Chrysochloris asiatica | reverse complement strand
TGGATCTCAAGTCCCCAGTCACTCCATCTCTTCACGTCATCCTCTCTGTCTCCATCTCAGGCCTCACTGCTTCTGTGGGTGGGGTCCCGCTCTCCACTCTTCTCCATTAATGCTACTAGGGCCCTCCGCTCCTAGACTGAAAGGTTAGTCTCTCCCCTCCTTGCTATAAAATATCCACCTTTACATTTCCAGACCTCACAATCGTCCTGGTGACAATTATTCACCATTGCATCACATGAGTCCCATCTGGATTTCTTTTCATCCGTCCTTCCTAGACAGGTTGGGTACTATTCTTGAAGTAATATGAATGACACAACTTCTAAGTATAGTTTTAGAGGAGTCATGATAAACTTACACACATGTATTATCCAAATTCTTAGCAAGATATAGAACATTAACATTAACATATTAACATCATACCAGAAAGTTCCCTCCTACCTTATTCCGGTCCCCTCCCCACCGACAACCCCTGTTTTTTTATTTTTCCACCATAGATTAGTTTTGCCTGTTCTAGAATTTCATCTTTGCTCAGCGTGATGTCTGTGTGATTCATCCATGTTGTTGCTTTCAAGTAGCTTGTTCCTTTGCACGGCTGTTGAGACTCCATTGTCTTGCCATGCCGTGCCACACTTGGTTTGACTGCTCGCCTTTTGCTGGACACTTTTGTTTTTCCAAGTTTGGGCTTTCATGAGGAAGGCTGCTGTGCTCATTTTGTCTTTCTGTGGCTTTCTGTGATTTAGGATTCCCAATCCTAGGAACAGGGCTGCTAGTTGAAGGCAGGCTTACAAGGCTGCCCTATGATTTTATCCTCTTACATGCAAGGAGCTCTGGTAGCGTAGTGGTTACGAATCGGGCCGCCAGCCTTAAGGTCAGCGGTTCGAAACTACCAGCTGCTCCGTGGGAGAAAGATGAGGCTTTCT
>NW_006408562.1:7544509-7547638 GCF_000296735.1 Chrysochloris asiatica | reverse complement strand
TTGTTTGTCTTTTTATGATCGAGTTGTAGGATTAATACATACTGATATTGGTCTTTCATCGCATATTTTCTTTCTTCCATTTTCTTAATAGTATCTTCATTAAGTACAAATAAAATAATTCATGAAGTCTAAGTTGTATTTTTTCACTTATGGTTATTTTATTCTGTGTACAAAATAGCTGTTGCAAGCCATGAAAATATTCTCATGTGTTTATTCTAGATGTTCTATAGTTCAGCTTTCATATTTAGGTGTATTATTCACTTTGAATTAATTTTTATGTATGGTGTGATGATTCTTTGAAGTTTTTCTGTGGGCAAAATATTGAATGATGCAGAAAGTATCATTCAAAAGAAGATGATTCAAAACAAAGTTAGTATTCAAAAGTATACATCAAAAGAACATGGAAGGAATACATAGAGTCACTGTACCAAAAAGAAATGGTTGAGGTTCAACCATGTCAAGAGGTAACATACGATTAAGAGCAAATGATACTGAAGGAGGAAGTCCAAGGCCCACTGAAGGCATTAGCAAAGAACAGGGCTCTGAGATTTGATTAAATACAAATTGAAATCTTTCAGTAAACTGATGCATCACTTAAGACGTTTATTCATCTATCTCAAGAAATCAGGAAGATAGCAACCTAGCCAACTGGGAAAGATCCATTATAATTTGTGCCCATTCCAAAGAGAAGTGACCTGATGGAATGCAGAAATCATCAGACAATATCATTAATATCAAATGTAAGTAAAATTTTGCTAAAGATAATTAAAAGACAGCTACAGCAGTACATTGGCAGGGAACTGCTGGATGCAGACAAGGATGTAGAATGAGGGATATCATTGATGGATGTTGGCTGAAAGGAGAGAATATCAGAAAGGTGAAAGTAGAGAATATCTGAAAGGTGTTTGGAGTCCTGGTGTGGAGGAAGCCATGACAGATCACCACCTAGAGGATCTGGTACAATATTTATTATTAGCCAGCGCAAGCCTTGTAGGCTGAGTACAGGAAGGTAGGTTCCCAGGACAGAAGAAGTTGCACTTGGTTCAGAAAATATTTGAATCAAGGCTATCCACATCCTCAATTTACTTTATGACTTTATTCCATACTAGGATAAACACTGGACTGTTATCCTAGCAATTATTAGCTCATGGTTGGTATTTCAAATCCACTAGCTGCTTTTGGAAGGAGCTCTGGTAGCGTAGTGGTTATGAATCGGGCTGCAAACCTCAAGGTCAGCAATTCGAAACTACCAGCTGTTCTGTGGGAGAAAGATGAGACTTTCTGCTCCCGTAAAGATTTACAGCCTCGGAAACCCTGTATAGGGTCGCTATGAGTCAGAACTGACTCCACGGCACATAACAACAACAACAACAAGCTGCTCATGGAAAAACCTATATAGGGTTGCTATGAGTAGGGACTGATTTGATGGCACACAACAACCACAGCATCCTTCAATAAATAGCTGACCTCATTCAAAGAATAATAAAGACTGCAAAAGAAATAATATGAAAGAAACCTGAAAGTAAAACAACAAACAAAAATCATAAGCAGAGACTGAGGAAGAACAATTCAAAGACCTCTTGAAGAGCTCAGAAAAATAAATTTTAGGCTTTCAAAGAGATTGCCAACAATTTGATCTCTAAAGCAGAATTCGAGAATAGAAGACAAGCAAATAAGAAAACTCACACAATTCAAGCTGGTAGAATTCAGGGGGAATAATAGTAGAGAACAAATGAAAATGATACAGACAAGAAGACTACATTGGAAGCCACAAAATAAGCAGTGTACTTGAAAACACAAACTTCTCTACAGAGAAGGAACAATGTCTCACCAAAGTCAGATTTCCTAAACAAGCATTTTATATAAAGAAAGGAAAACCATTAAGTATAAATAAGAGAAAGTCTTATAAATGTAAGACTTACACATATATCTTTCGATTAAAAGAAAAGATTGCATTTTGTTGCTGGTAGCTGCCATTGAGTTGGCCCCAACTTAATGGTATACTAATGCACAGTGGCCACCACTCTTCTGTCAATTTGTCATACTGTGGTGGCTTGCTTGTTGCTGTGATTCTGGAAGCTATGCAACTGGTATTTTAAATACCAGCAGGGTCACCCATGGGGACAGGTTTCAGCAGAACTTCCACATTAAAACAATTATGAAGAAGGAGAGGTGGACTACTAAATGGTGAGCCACTGAAAACCATATGAATATAGCAGGGGAACATTGTCAGAGGTGATGCTGGTAGATGAGTCCCTCAGGTTGGAAGACACTCAAATAATGAGTTGGGAAGAGTTGCCTCCTCATAATCAAGTTGACCATAGTGATGTGAATGGAGCAAAGCTTTTAAGACCTTCATTTGCTGATGGGCACAACTCAAAATGAGGAGAAACAGCTGGAAGCATTCATGAATAATCAGAACATGGAATGTATAAAGCACAAATCTAGGAAAATCAAAAGTTCTCAAAAAATGAAACGGAATGTGTAAAGATGAGTAAGCTGAAATAGACTAATATTGGCCATTTTGATTCAGACAGTCATTTGATTTACTGTGCCGGGATTGCCAAATTGAAGAGGAATAGCATCATATTCATCATCAGAAAGAATATTTGAAGATTTATCATGAGGTACAATGTTTTCTGTGATAGGATAATATCCCTACTCCTACAATGAAGACCAGTTAGCACTACTCTTATTCAAATTTATGCACCAACCACTAAAGCCAGTGGTGATGAGACTGAAGAAATCTACTAACTTTTTCAATCTGAAATTGATCAAACATGCAATCAAGATGTATTGATAAGTACTGGTGATGGAAATGTAAAAGTTGGAAACAAAGAGGGGAAGGATCAATAGTTGGAAAGCATAGCCTTGGTGATAGATTACAAGACTTATTCATTGCAAATATCTGTTTTCAACAGTATATGAGGAGTGGTGTTAATGCTCCACACTGCAAAGTCGTTTGAACTGCAAGGTGTGGTTCAGGCTTACCAGTTGCTCCTCAGAAACCTTATACGGGGTCACTATGGGTCAGAACCGACTCGATGGCACTTAACAACAACAACGTACACATGGACCTTACCAAATCAAACACACAGGAATCAAGTTAACTGCTTTTGTGAGATGAGA
>NW_006408562.1:7541747-7544238 GCF_000296735.1 Chrysochloris asiatica | reverse complement strand
TCTCCAGAGTAGAGATGCTAAAGCAAATGGAAAAAATGAGGAGGTAAAAGGACTGAGTAGAAAATTCCAAAGGGCGGCTGAGAAGACAAAGTTTTATAATGAAAGTTGTTAAGACCTGGAGTTAGAAAACTGTAAGGGAGAAAACACTCAATATTTCTCAAGCTGAAAAAACTGAAGAAAAAATTCAAGCCTTGACTTGAAATATGGAAGGATTCTATGGGTAAAATGGAGTCTGGTGTGGCGCTGTAGGATACACACTGGACTCCTATATGTAAGTTAACTTGATGGTTCAAATGCACCAGCTGCTTCTTGAAAACCCTATATGCAAGGTTGCTACGATTTGGAATCTACTGGATGGCATTTAGCAACAATAAAAACATGGGCATCATGTTGAATGATGAAGAAAGCAACAAAATAAAATGGAAGGAATACACTACACCAAAAAGAAACATATGACTAAGAACCAATGGTAATGATGGAAGAAGTCCAGGCTGTACTTGGACTTGGTGAAAAACAAGGCTTCAGGAATTATGTAATACCAATTGAAATGTTTCAGCAAACAGATGTAGCACTGAAGGCGCTTGTTCATGTATGCCAAGTTTGGAAGACAGATCCATATTTGTGCCTATTCCAAAGTGGTAACTCAGCAGAATGCAGAAACCATCAAACAACGTCATGAATATCGCATACAAGTAAAGTTTTGCTGAAGATAATTCAAAGACTTTTGCAGCAACTCATGGGGAGGAAACTTTCAGAAATTAAAGCCAAATTCAGACAGGGATATGGAATGAGGGATATTGCTGCTGATGTCAGATTGATCTTGGCTAAAAGAGAATTCCAGATAGATGTTTGCTTGTGTTTTAAAGACTATGTAGAGGCTTTTGACTATGTGGATCATAACAAACTATAGATAACATTGCATAGAATGGGGAGTATTCCAGAACACTTAATTGTGCTCATGAGTAACCTTTACAAAGACCAAGAGGCAGTTGTTTGAACAGAACAAGGGGATACTGAATGGTTTAAAATCCTAAAAAGAAAAGTGTGCGTCAGGGTTGTATCCTGTCACTATACTTATTCAATCTGTGTGCTGAGCAAATAATCCAAGAAACTGCATTATATGAAGAATAACGTGGCATCCAGGTTGGAGGAAGACTCATTAGTGATATGCAGATGATACAGTCTTGCTTGCTGAAAGCAAAGAGGGCTTAAAATACTTACTAATGAAGATCAAAGACCACAGCCTTTGGTATGGATTGCACCTCAATGTAAAGAAAACAAAAATCCTCACAACTGGACCAACAAATAACACTATGAGTAATGGAGGAAAGATTGAAGTTGTCAAAGACTTCATTTTACTTGAAAGCACAATCAACACTCATGGAAGCAGCAGTCAAGAAATTAAACAACATAATGCATTAGGCAAATCTGCTGCAAAAATTCAGTTGAGGACTAAGGGGAGCCTGACCCAAGCCATGGTATTTTCGTTCACCTCATATGTGTAATTTGGACAATGAATCGAAGATCACAGAAGAATTGATGTATTTGAATTATGGTGTTAGAGAAGTATATTAAAAATACCATGGAATGTCATAAGAACAAACTAATCTGTCTTGGAAGAATTATAGCCAGAGTGCTCCTAAGAATGAGGATGGGAGACTTCGTCTGTCATACTTCAGACTTGTTATCAGAGGGACCAGTCCCTGGAGAAGGATATCATGCTTGGTAAAGTGAAGGGTCAATGAAAAGGAGGAAGAGCTTCAACAATATGGATTAACATCGTGGCAACAACTATGGCCTCAAACATAACAAAAATTGTGAGGATGGTGTAGCATCAGGCAGTGTTTCGTTCTGTTGCACATGGGGTTGCTATGAGTCGGAACCTATTGAATGGCAGCTAACAAAAACAACAAACACAATGAAAATATACATTGCCTATTGCTGTGCTGTCCTCGTGAGTTCTTGAAGATCAAACTGTTATGTTCCATGAGGTTCTCATTGGTTGATCTTGTTAAGTACATCACTAATCCTTTCTTTGTAGTTCGTCTTAGCCTAGAAGTGCTGCTAAAGCCTGTTTAGCACCATAGCAACAGGCAAGCCCCCAGTGCTATTGGTAGTAACTGTGCATGGTAAACATTCCAAGAATGGCTAAGTCTTAGATCCTGGAGACTTTCCTAACTTCCTTGGTGCTCCTCCTAGGTGCTTAGCCCAAAAGGTTAGAAGCATATGAGTGGGGAGGTCAGGGGCTCAGCTTCTTCCAACTACACTTTTTGAAAGAATAGTGCAATATGGTTTCTGATAAATTCTGAGGAGAACAGTGGATGTCCAGCGATTTTTATTTTTTTTAATGTAGCCAAATTGCCATATGTATAGAGGCAAAGAGGACTTAAAATACTTACTGAAGGAGATCAAAGAGCACAGACTTTGGTATGGGTTGCATCTCAATGTAAAGAAAACAAAAATCCTCACCACTGAACCAATAAACAACATC
>NW_006408562.1:7539164-7541452 GCF_000296735.1 Chrysochloris asiatica | reverse complement strand
TGAGCTGTAGTGTTGGAGGAGAATATCAAAAGTACCATGGCTACCAAAAGA
This sequence comes from Chrysochloris asiatica, assembly GCF_000296735.1. Taxonomy (NCBI): domain Eukaryota; kingdom Metazoa; phylum Chordata; class Mammalia; order Afrosoricida; family Chrysochloridae; genus Chrysochloris; species Chrysochloris asiatica. The sequence continues at coordinate 7,541,401 of NW_006408562.1, read as the reverse complement.
ACAAACCAATCTGTGTTGGAAGACATACAGCCAGAATGCTCCTTGGAAGCCAGGATGGCCAGTTTTCGTCTCTCCTACTTTGGACATATTATCTGGAGGGACCAGTCCCTGGAGAAGGATATCTTGGTGGTAAAGTGGAGGGTCCGAAAAAAGAGGAAGAGTCCCTGGAGTGACACAGTGGCAGCAGCAGTGGGTTCAAACGTAGTCATGATTGAGGTTGGCCCATGGCTGGGCAGTATTTGTTCTGTTGTGCATAGCGTTGCTATGATTCGGTACTGACTCAGTGACACCTAACGACAACAACAACAGAGGCAAAGGCAATCAAAGATTTTCTCCAGCATTCCTTGAATAGCAGAAATCAGCTGTTCCAAAACTGATTGGATAATGTGATATCTAGCCACATGAAAATGAATGAAGGAACAGAGCTTGGTGGAAAATGGGTGGTGAACCTTGAATTTGTTTAACCATAAAGTAAAATTGACCATGCTTGACAATTACAGTAACAACAAATAATATGTTAACATTGGAAAAGGTGATAGAACTTGGGAAAGTCATTGGGAGAGGAGAACATGTAATTATACTAATGGCTTCCTCTTTCTTAACAAAATAGTTGTTGTTAAGTGCTGTCCAGTTGGTTCCAACTCATAGAGACTCTGTATCGGGTTTCTAAGGAGTGGCTAGTTGGTTTGAACCGCTGACTTTGTGGTTAGCAGTTCCAGTTCTTATTCTGTAGCACCACACCAGGACTTCAAATAGGTGGTGGTTGTGGTGGTGTTGGTGGTGGTGGTGTTATGCGCTGTTGAGTTGATTCTGACTCACAGTGACCTTGTTTAGGGTTTTCAAGGAGCAGCTGGTGAGTTTGAACCACAAGGTTCAAACCTTGTGGTCCATTGCATTATCCTACAGAGCCACACCAGGACTGCAGGTGAAATAGTCTTAGACTTAGCATTTGATAGCTCCACTCATTACTTGGCATTCGTACCCTCAGCACAGATGCCACCTCCCCACATATTCCCAGTATTTCCATTCAGTATCTAGTATTTCTCAAGAAGGATAAAGAGGCAAAGAAAGCAGGAAGTAAAAGTGAAAGAATGCTAAATTTAACATAAACATGCTTCCCTGTAGATGACAGCTTCCTAAAACTGTTCTAAAGGTAACAAAGCATTGTAAAATACCTTTAAGTTATAGTCTCCATTTTCCAAAATAGCATTTTAAAATACTCTTTTAGAAAATGGGAACTAAAACTTGAAGGTATTTTTCACAATGCTTTTGTTAGCTTTCGAGCAGTTTTTCAGTAAGCTGTCGCTTCTAGTGAAGACTGTTTCTCTGAAATGCAGTAATTCTTGACCTTGCGGTCACTGCTATCTCTTCCTCTCTTTATCCTTCCTATGAGAAGTACTAGGTACTTACTGTAAACAATGGAATACCTGGTGAGGCGACATCTGTGTGCGGGGCATCATTCCAAGGTGATGAGCGTTGCCATGGAAATGAAGCAGGTGATGTGGTTAGTGAAGGATGGTGTCTCTGAGGAGGGACTTGAGATGCGGCACAGGTACTAAACTGGAGTTAGTATGTATCTGACCCAGCAGCTGAGGGACCCTGCTTCAGCCCCCTGCACAGGAGCAGGCCTGCTCATTGTAGAAAGTAGACAGTCCCAGAGAGCTGTACAAGGAGGCAGTCATTGGACTGCACAGGGCTTAGACAGCCCATGGGAAGGGTTTGATTTGTATTGTAGGACAGTGGGGGTAAAAGAGTGACCTCAGATTGATGGTTAAAATAAAAGCACTGTGGTTGTAACATGGGGTGGGGTATCACCAAGAAGAACCTACCTGGTACCTGGTATTGTGTCTGGAGATACGGCAGTCCAATCAAGTCACATCCCCCCCCCCCCCAGAAATAACACTGGGAATAGCATCATGTCCACGGAATTCTTATGGACAGTGAAATGATAAGCCTCGCACAGTACCTGCTGTCAGATGCAGGTTGCTGATGCTGGAGAAGTGGTACTTAAGAGTCTGTAGTCAGCTCTTCTCACCTGTCCCAGAATGGCACTATAAGCAAACAAGAGTTGGGATGTCTACACTTCAATAGCTAAATCAAAATCAAATTAGTGTAAACCTGAACAAAGGATGGTGGTGCTGGTGGTGGTGTGCCGTGGAGTCGGTTCCTATTGATAGCGACTTTGTCTAGGGTTTCAGAGGCTGTAAATCTTTACAGGAGCAGAAAACCTCAGCTTT
>NW_006408562.1:7534405-7538949 GCF_000296735.1 Chrysochloris asiatica | reverse complement strand
ATATATGTATATATTTAAAATTTTATTGTGAACTGAGTGAAAGTTTACAGAGCAGATCAGTTTTATCTTAAAAAAAAACACCATAGACTTTGTTCATTACATGGTTGCAATCCCCTCTATGAACCAACTATTAACAGCATTTACCTCTATTCACTTCAGTGATTGCACTCCTCCCTGTGTCTCCTGTTACCCCCATCTTTCCTCCATTAACCTCCCTCTTACTGTATTTTGTCTACCCTGTCCCCAGTGTTCGCGTTATCTAGTCTGTGAATAATTGAAAGAACCAGCTGTTCTATGGGAGAAAGATGAGGCTTTCTGCTCCCGTAAAGATTTACAGCCTCAGAAACCCTGTGCAGGGTGGCTATGAGTCAGAACCGACTCCACGGCACATTAACAACAACAACAACCAACCCCATAATCCATAATTGGAGTTCTGGTGTGGTGCTGTGGGCTAATGTGTCAGACTGCAAAGCCCTTTGAAATGCAAGGTTGGTGATTCAAGCTCACCAGCTGCTGCTTGGAAACCCTATACGGGGTTGCTATGGGTCAGAACTGACTCGACAGCATTTTACAACAACAACCCCATAATCATCATAGATTATTCCCCCCACAACATTGGTCTCATACAATATTTGTCCTTTTGTGATTGACTAATTTCAGTCAGCATAATGTCCTCCAGGGTTAACCATGTGGTGAGGTGTTTCCCACATTCATCATTATTTTTCAACATTTTGTAGTATTCCATTGTGTGTATGGACCAACGTTTTTTTTAACCATTCTTCTGTTGATGGACATTTAGGCCGTCTCCATCTTCTTGGTATGTCTCTTGTAGACAGCATATTGAAGGATCCTGTTTGCTTATCCATTCTGCTCTCTGTGTCTCTTGACTGGTACACTTAATCCATTTACATCCACTGTATTTATCAATAGGTATGAATTGATAGTTGTCATTTTTCTGTGGGTTTTTTTTTTGGTTTTGTTTTTGGTTTTCTTTTCTTTTTCTTTTTTTTTTTTTTTTGCAGTGCTGCTGGATTCTTTGTTCTACATAATTTTCTGTGCTGAGTTCATTTTGTTTGTGGGTTTTTTTGTTTTTGTTTTTTTCCATTTTATTTCTGTTGTGTTAATGGTTACCAAATGTTTCTGATTTTCTACTTCTTAAATTTTTATGTGGATATGTACTGTTTTTCTTTGAGGTTACTCTGAAACATATTAATTTTTTCCCTGCTTGAAACAGTCCATTTTATCTTGAAATTTACTGACTTCCCTGTCATTTTGAAGTTTTTTAATCTACACTGTTCCCTCTTTTTGCTTTGTAGTTGGTTTCATTATACATTGATATTTGTGGTTTCCTAGATTTGTTTTACTTTAAATACTTCTGTATCTGTATTGAGTTCTAGGTAATGTTGTCATATATGGTAATTTCCGGTTGTTGTCTGCTGTTTTTGGTTCTGAATCCAGAAAATACCCTTTAGTATTTTTTGTAAAGTTGGTCTGGCCATTATACATTCCTTTGATTTCTGCTTATCAGGAATTATCCTAGTTTAACCATCCTAGCTTTGCTGGGTATATGATTCCTGGTTGGCAACTTTTTTTCCTTTGAATTCTTTTTCAGTTAGTTCCATTACATTTTTTCCCTCAGAAATGTTTTCTGTCTCTACATCTTGGTCATTTGTTTGAGCTATTCTCTTTTGTTTCTTCGTGTGAGCTAAAATTGAGTGTTGTCTTGGTGGCACTGTGGGGTTGTTGTATTTGTAAAAGCAAACAGTGCCAGTATTGGACTTGGAGGGGAGAAATCTTTGGTGGGCTCCACAATTCAAGGAGCTCACGAAGTGGTTGTTGAAGAGATGTGACAGCAGAGTTCCTGGCCCTAGATGGAGTTCCTATTGGCCTTGGTGTTATATATGTTCAGGGCACTGTATCCATAAAAAGTTCTTGGGGGCCCTTGATGGAGCTGGTTTCAGTGTCTACTAGGACCACAGGGCAGCTGGGGGCAGGGTGACTGGTTAAATGCTGGTCTGGTGGCTCTGCAGGCTTCGTAGGTCTGGAGCCGAGCACACCTGAATCTGGGCACACTAAAGCACCGCAGCTCCCAACCACTTGTCTCTGAACTCCTGGAGAGCAGGGTTTTCACTGGGGGTGGATGAAGGTGAGAGCTGGCCACATCTCTGGTAATCAGGGGAGATTGGGGAGTAAGAAGAAATCACACCTTTCCTGTTGCCTGTGTGAATCTGCTCTGCCAGACCTCCCTCAGCTGCCAAAGCTGCTCACAAGATGATTGAGCCGCATGTGGCCTGCTGTTCACCAGTCAGTCTCCCCCTCTCTCCATCCCTGCTCGGCCTCACCTCCCAGCAAGCACCCATCACTTCTTGAAGCGTTCTTCTGCAGCTCAGGGTGCCAGAGTTTTCATCTGTGTCTGTTTTACTTGGTCTTTCATTTCTTTGTTGTAGACGGTCTGTTTAGTGTGTCTGCCTTCTTGCTGGAAGTCAGTACTTTTTTTTGTAAAGCATAAAATTTCCTACAGAAGTCTTTGTTTCCATGTTCCTGTTTTACTGATACTCTAGTAAGCAGTCTGTTGTCAGCTAGTCCTGTCCCCTACTAAATTCACCTGATCTTGGATTGTGTCTTAGCTTTTATTTTTGCCTATCTTTCAGCCTTTAGGAGTTCTTGTGTGGTGCTGAGGGATAAAACACTGGACTGCAAGGAAGTTGTTTTGAACCACAAGGTCGGTGGTTCAAACTCACCAACCATTCCTTGGAAACCCTTTTCAGGGTTGCTATGACTCAGAGTTTGACTTAAAGGCACTTAACAATTAGCTTTTAGGAAATTGTTCTATGAATGAATCAGTGCATAAGTGAGTAAATTAATTATTTGAGGGTGTCAGATGTTTATAATGAAATGAGCCCTTTATTTGACCTTGTTCCGTATTCTTTGGAAAAACAGCTTGGAAGATTTTTCTTCTTCCCCCAAACCCTGAGGAGTTACCTTCATCCTTTTTTTTTTCAAGAAGCAACTTTGGGGGTTAGGGGTCCAGTCAGTTTTTTACCTTAGAGGGTTTGTTACTTTTGTCCCAGTTCATTGACGTTTCCTGGATAAGCTGTAAAGAACTTGTTGAATTGGTACTTTTTGTTTGGCTCTGTGCTGAACTGTACAGTGCCCTGTGATTTTTTCTGTTTTGCATACCTTCAGGGATTGGTTGGTTTGCCATGCAAATTGAGTGACTTGGGAGTCCACCCAGGGAACTGGTCAGTTTGTAGTCCTGCTGAGAAGCCTACACTTTAATATTGACAAGAACTTTGCTTGTATAAGCAGCCAGCACCACAGAGGTTGTTTTAAAGGCAGTAAGAGAAAAGAAAGACTAACCACAAGAGAGAAGGTGAGGAACCTTCCAAAATGTCTTTAATGCTGAAGAACACCACTGGCCTGGGAGAGGCCCTATGCAGAGTGGGGAGTGAGAGCCTAGAGCCTCTACTAGGAAAGCGGCTAAGAGATCTGTGCTAGCTGTGGCCGTGCCTGGGCATTGGGTCAGTTGGCAGCTGAGAGGCCTGTGCTGGTGTGGCCAGTAATGGGGAGGTCAAAGGTAGAGAGGCCTGGAAGTCTCAGAGGGGTTGTCTGTGGGTCAGAGGAGGCCTATGTGGCTGAGAGGGGCATGAACAGCCGAGAGAGAAGAGCCTACCTGCTTGCACACCTGAGAAGAGCTAAGAGAGCTGTTCTGTACCAAAGAAGGGAAAATATGCTGTTCTTGTCCAGTCCTCACCTCTAGGTTTCCTGATTGTGATCCTAAATAGTAATCTGTAAACCTAAATTGTGATCTGTAAATCCTAGTAAACCACCTAACTGTCAACTGTTTAGTGACTTCTGTGTAGCTATTACAATAAAGTATTAAACCCAGCAGAAAAGTAGAATGTGCCACGGATTGGGATGGTAGCAGAAATGGTGAAATTGGAGAGTGGAGGTATGTCTGATCTGTACCTCAGAGGAACGTTCGGCTTTGTGCTGATCCAGATTCTTATCCCACCTTATGAATGTAGACAAGTCCTGATGCTAAAGTACAAGGATATATTACACTTTATGTCATGAACTTATTTTTATTTTTAAGTTTCATATTTACAGTTACAAACAGATTATCTTCAAAACACTCTGAGAGTCTCACTTTACAACATGGAATTTGTTGTTGTTAGGTTCCATCGAGTTAGTACCGACTCATAGTGACCCTTTGCACAACACAATGAAACAAAACATTGCCCGCTCCTGGGCCAACCTCACAGTTGTCGCCACACTTGACTCCATTGATGCTGCCACTTTGCTGGTCCATCTCGCTGTCCGTTTCTCTGACCCTCCACCTTAACAAACATGATATCCTTCTCCAGTGACTTGTCCTTCCTGACAATATGTCTGAAGTATGAGAGACGAAGTTTGGCCATCTTGGCTTCCAAGGAGCACTCAGGCTGCACTTCTTCCAACACAGATCTGTTGATTCTTTTGGCAGTCCTTGGCAAATTCAGTATTCTCCTCTAACACCATACTCAAAAGCATCAATTCTTCTA
>NW_006408562.1:7516464-7525539 GCF_000296735.1 Chrysochloris asiatica | reverse complement strand
GTGAAATTTTGCCTTTAAACTCTCTAAATCACTCCTGCCCTCCTCTCCTTGTTGGTGTTAAGTGCTGTCGAGTCAATTTCAACCCATAGCGACCCTGTATAGGGTTTCCGAGGAGCAGCTGGTGAGCTTGAACCACCGACCTTCCAGTTCAAAAGGCTTTGCAGTCTGGCACATTAACCCATAGTGCCAACCAGGACTCCTTTCCTATTCGTGATAAAAAACAGACCAAAAGAGGGACAGATCAGCGCCTCAGTTTGGGCTGAGTGTCTGTGTGGATTCCTGGCAGAAGAAACCACCAGCGGTGAGGGTCGGGGTTGGCCACTTGGCTCAGGTTCTCCCTCTATTCACCAGAATGAAGGTGGGCAAACAGTGAGTGCACCAATTACCCAATACCAAAGAAAAAAATAAAATCAGAACAACGCAAAACTGACAAAGTCTATTGTGCACCTTTTCCCCAAGGTTCCCGCTGCGTTTTTCTGTAGCGTCTTTGCAGCCCCTTTTTTGTCTTGCCACCTGGTCTCGCCCAGGATGTGGGCCCAGGCCTCCGAGCCAGGCCCAGCAAATTCAAAAGTACGCAATTTTTTACTTCAGCTACAAACTCCACAAGCTATAAGCCTTCAAACCTTTAAAATATTCATATCTCTGTTGGTCCGAGTTTTGGAGCTCTGTTCTGGTTCTTTTTTGCCTGGTATTCTGTGTTATTGCTGACGGTGACTTTCACTACACCTCCACCTTAGCTGCCATCAAGCCCCGCCCTCCTGGTTTCAGAATTTTATCCAAACTTCATGGCTCCAGGAAGTATGGAATCCATGAGAATTTGAAATTCTGTTCTAAAATTTTCTCCTTTAATCAGGCTTCTTTTATATAATCTTCTATCAAAATATTCACTAATGATAACTGGGCTTCTGGTCTCCTGGCACATTCATGGAGGCCGTTAGCCACATATTCTGTATCCTTCTCTTTTTGCCAACTCTCCTTCTTTTTTTGCTCAGGCAAAGACTGAAGTGTTGTGACTTGCATGACCTCTTACAAGCTTTTAAGACCCCAGACTCTACACAGTGAACTAGGAGGTAGAACAGAGTCCTACTAAACATGATGTTAAGTCAGTTAACTCGGATACCCCACAAGACCATCATCTTAAACCTCCAAACCAAGATACCAAATCCCATGAAGATTTTAGTTGTATATAAGTAGCCTCAACAACTTCTTTTTCTTTTTAGGACATTGTTATCAATGTATCTATCATAAAAATTTTCCAGTTCAACTTTTTAGAAGTGTACAATCTTTTGACAGCAGTTACAAGCAGTTTCACATGCCTTAGAAGGAAGACCTGGAGTCCTGGTATGGCTCTGGTGGTTAATACACCAGAACACCAGACTGCAAAGCTGTTTGAACTTCAAGGTCGGTGCTTCAAGCTCACTAGCCACTTCTAGGAAACCCTATACAAGGTTGCTATGGGTCGGAACCGACTCGATGGCACTTAACAACAACAACAGAAGCAAGATAATGTAATCATTTCTTTCGTTGCTGTCCCAAATCCCCAGCTACAGACTCTTAGGGAACCCTATACAGGGTCGCTATTGGTCAGAACCAACTTGACGGCACTTAACAACAACAGAAGCCTGACATTGTGGTCATTTCTGTAGTTGCTTTCCCAAACCCCCAACTACAGACTCTTTTTGGGCATTTCTCAATCAAGCACAGTGTCCTCCTGACTGCTGTCCAGATTTCACTGAGAGGCAGGAATTAGGCATGGCTATCCCAGGAATTCATATTTAAAGAAACATTTTGAAAAACATAGAGCTTTGTGAAATTTTGAAACCGGAAATTCCCCCAAATTACATGTCATGATATTATATTTGTTACAGAATGAAATAAGATAAGGTTCTTTGATCAGTGCATTTGTGGAAGTTATCTACTGTGATTTGCTCTTGTTGCGTAATGGCTATCAGCATACCAAAGGGTCTAGAAAGGTCTGCAGAAAACAACAAAATGTTGATTCAAATTTAATCTAGTATTTCTCTAACTTATTTGGCGACAGAATTTCTTCCCTTTCTCCTGATCCCCATATTCATCTTCCAGACCTAGTACTTAGGTTAGTTAGTACGTGAACTGTGGAGTCTCCCTCATCTCGGTGCAATAGAACAGTACTTTGGGTCTGTCTTAGTTCCCCAGGGCTGCTATAACAAGAATTAGATGGCTTTAAACAATGGGAATTTGCTTCCCCTATTCAGAGGCTGGGAGTTTGAGTTCAGGGTGGTTGCAGAGTTGGATCCTTCCAGAGGCGGGGATGGAGAATCTGTTCTATGCCTTTGACAGATGGCATTCCTGGGGGTTCCTTGGTTTGTACATGTCTCTCCTATCTTTGCTTCCATCTTCACACGGTCGGAGCCAACTGTATGTGTGTGTCTGTGTGTCTCTTCTCTTTTTCTGATTAGGGTACCAGTCATTGGATTTAGGGTTCACACTACTCCAATACGGATACTGCTGGTGTGGCACTATAATATCAGCACTGGACTGCGAACCATAAGGTAGGCAGTTCAAGCCCACCAGCTGCTCCTTGGGAACCTTATACAGTATTGCTATGAGTCAGAACTGATTCAGTTAATACTTAATAACAACTACTATACTTAATAACAACTACTATTCCAATATGTTTTCTTCTTAATGAGTTATACCTACACAGACCCTGTTTCCAAATAAAACCGCATTTGGAGGTTCTGGGTGGGCATCTGCATCCACATGCATATGGAGAGGCATCTCCCGAGTCTCTGCCAATTGCTCCAGCATAGAAACCTCATGTCTGAGGCCTGCACCCCAGCCTGGTCCTACTATTCATGTGCTGCCCTGCAGGCAGGAGCTCCCTGTTCAGGCCTTCCTGATCCATGGCCAGAGCTGATACCTCGGGGCTGGGGGTCTACTCGTGCCCCTCACTTGATGCTGTGTTTCTTCATTTCCTTTTAAGGGTGAGTTTCTGGAATTAGCCAGGAAAGGGCCTGCCTTCACAGTTCTTTCTGGCTGTGAATCTTTAAAAAAGTACACATAACAGGGCAAGGCCTTGTTCCAGTGTGTATTTGGGGAACTTATTACCCTTTTGGAATGATGACTCAATTCTTGCATTTTAGAGGAGCTGTGTGGTGCTGTAGGATAAGCACTAGCCCTTAAGATCGATTTTAACTGCAAGGGGGCAGTTCAAACCCACCAACTGCTCCTCAGAAACCTTATACAGGATCACTATGAATTGGAACTGACTTAACAACACTCAACAATACCAATGTTAGTTGCACGCTAAGGTCAAGTAGATAATGCTAAGTACCAAGGGGAGAGTCCCCAAGGTGGCCCCTGAGACTTTGGGCCTGAGTGTGGAGGCCAGCATATACCACAGACACAGCGTGAACCTTGCTGTCTGTAGACATGAGCCTGCTGGTATAGACTCTCAGGTAAGGGGCCTAGCCTTCAGGTTTGGTGTCCTCCATATGGTAATGTTAAACCAGTTTCCATAGTGGCAGCTCATCTCTTGATGACCCCATGTGCGTCAGAGTATGCGTAGGGTTTTCAGTAGCTGATTTTTCTGAAGTAGATTTCCAGATCTTTATTCTGCGGTGCCTTGAACCACCAATCCTTTGGTTAGAAGCCGAGTGTGGTAACCATTTGCATCACCCATACTAAAGAGTAACCAAATGAAATCGGGGATGGGGAAGGTGGCTGTAAGCTGCTCGTCAGATAATTCTGTCTCTTGGGCTCCTTTTATGGCATCTGATCAGAATTATTTTAGAATTTACTCAGCCTTGTTAAGTACCACTGACTTGTTAAGTACCAGTTCTGACTCGCAATGACCCTGTATAAGGTTTCCCAGGAGCAGATGGTGGGTTTGAACCATACATACACCTTGCAGTTAGCAGTCCAGTGCGTATCCTAAAGCACCACACCAGGACTCCTGTTCAGCCATAAAAGAGCGAAAGTCAGTTGTTATTATTAGATGTTGTTGTGTCGGTTCCAACTCATAGCGAGCGTCCATGAAACGGCTTCAGGAAGGCATGTGTTTTCTTGGGAGCCATTATTAACCTTTGTAGTCATCTCTCCTAGTGTCTTCTCTCTTCTAGTAAGGGTAGCTCTAAAGGAGACCCATGAGTTTAAATGCTGTCCACCTTACATGAAAGCATCTTTATTGTGGTTGATGTGGCCTAGCCCTGCTGGCGCAGCGCAGCCTGTGATGACCTCTTGGGGTGACTGTTGAGGCACAGTAGGTGGCCTGGGATGGTTTGACTTGGATTTGGAGTCCAGTCATTTGGAGAAGCATTAGGAAGGACTTCCATCCTGGGAAAGCTGGAGAAGCAACCCACAAGGGTGTGCCATCTTCCGCCCTTCTCTGCTCCTTTACAGGCCTGCTCTTTGTCTTAGATCTCCTCACAGGTAACGGCCCTGGGAGGACTCTGCTCAGAGTGATGCTGACCCTGAGCACTGCCCTCCCCCAGCTGCCAGCTGTGGTCCTGCCTGCTCTTTCTACTTCTGAGCTCCTCTGTGACCAGGAGGCTCCTCCAGGGTACACATGGCCAACCTGATCTTGGAACTGGGACATTTCCCTCCTCTTTTCTCACTTAGTCGAGTCCCGTGGCCTCCACTGACATCCGTACCCCAGTACTCACTGGCCCCGTAGCCTCCACTGACATCCGTATCCCAGTACTCACTGGCCTTGCCCCATCTTAGGGCTGTTAACCCAACTGTCCACTTAACCCTCCAACATCACATGACAACATTGTTTGTTCTGTCTGTTTCCCCTGAAACGGAGTGTGTTTGTGCACACACACACGGGCAGGTACACACAGACAGCACACGCATGCTCACTTGTACACACACTCTCACTGCTCTTCACAGACCTTCCTTTCCCACCTCAGTTAAGGTCATTGTTTCTGGCCCCAAACCCCAAGATCATTCTTTGTCCTTTCTCTCTGCTCTTACCTCGAATCATTCACTATGACTTGTTTGTTTCCACAATAGAGTAAAAGGGACCTTCAAATAGTTCATGGAAAAATGGAATGAAAGATCATGGCATTTCCCCCACAAACTTTTGGAAACCCCCTGGTGTATCCTGAGGCAAGCTACCTCTGCTGTCTCAGCGTCCACCCTTGCCCACCCCACCCCCACTCCTCACAGTGCCAGCACAATCTTAAGGACACACAGCAAATGGTCCTCCCTTCTACTTACAGTGCCTTGAGGCATCTCCCAAGTCTCTGCCAATTGCTCCAGCACAGAAACCTCTTCTCTTGAGGCCTGCATCCCAGCCTGGTCCTGCTATGCATGCACCCGCAGGCAGGAGCTCCCTGTTCAGGCCTTCCTGATCCATGGCCAGAGCTGATACCTCAGGGAAGCAGCCCCAGCCCTGCCTGCAGCCTTCTGCGCACATTTCCTCCTTCTCTCTCTGTGGGTTACTCTCCAGAACTGAACTCTTCTTGTGTCTTGCTGGCCCTCCTCCCTCCTGTCACCAGGCTCTTATCCAGGAATAAGGGACCTTTGACCCAGCCTCGTGCAACATTGAACCAGGGCTGGCAGGGAGCAGGTTTCCATCCGTCCTGATCCCAAGAGGCCTGGGTGCAAACACACCTCCCTCCACTGATGAATCTTGGAGCCCAGTTCCTCCTCAGTAGTGGTATCCAGGGGTGGGCATACATGGCTTGTAATGAAATGCACTGCGGGAATAGTCTTGGGAATAGTCAGGTAGGAGTTATTAGAGACAGGAGTCAGGAAAATTTTACCCAATGTTGTACACATGCTGCAAACTGCCTTGCTGAGTTTGTAAGCATGCGGAAAGAACACAGGTTCAAGTCCCCTGAGATGTCAGCACTAATGAGCTGCATCAAGATAGGAGGTGAGGTGCAGTGGAAGCCCCCAGCCCTCTTGTTGCTTGCCAAGTAAGGGCGGTCTGGGCTGGTACACCTCCAGGATGCTAGCATGAGGTAGTTCTGGAAGAGCTACGCTGTGGGCCAGGCCAGAGCACCTGCAGGCTCCTTGTGGACTGGGCTGGGCTCTGTACCTGGAGTCTGCAGCCTTTTCCCACATGACTCCATAGTCCTTGTGGGCCCATAGGCGAGCTCTCTGCCTTCTAACCTTCCCTTGGGTGTGGACTTGGATGAGTCCAGCAGAGCAGCTCCCCAGGGTGCACATTCCAAGCCCCCTCCCTCAAGTCTGCTCCTGAGTTTCCCCCTCTCTTTCTGCTGCATTCTCCCTTGTCTTGTACCAAGACCTCACCTCACCTTGGTGGGGACCCTTCACCACCCTTTCAAGAATCGTCCCCGCCCCATCAGAGCAGGCCCCACACAGCCTCTTCCACCACACACACACAGGGAAGGACACACACTTAGGGCTGCTCTGAAAGATCTGTGCCTGAGTTGTGCGCTGGACACTTCCTGACAGGAGCTCAGGTTGAGTGGAGAGAAGGGAACTGTGGAAGAGAATGTGCTGTGGGGGCAGGCTGGGCGTGAGGGCAGTCTGGAATGGCAGGGGGCCTCCTGGGCTCTCTTGGAGGTACCCTCTGAAATGTAGAGGGACAGAGACAAGGGCTCAGATTGGCCCAGAGCTTAGTTTTCAGTCCTGGCAGATGCAGCTACTCTGCTCCCCACCCCCTTTCTCTGCAGACGCATGCGCTGGCGCTGCCACAGCAATGCTTATTAGCACCTCCCTTGGTGACTTGTGTCCTGGTCTCAGTGGATGCTTCCCTGGGGCCCTTGAAGATAGCTTTGCCCTTTTCATTGCTGTCCTGGTACCCATACCTGTTGGAGCTAGGCCCTGGGTGCTGCTTAGGTGGAGCAGGACTCTGATCTTCAGTGGCTAGTGGACTTGTGGGTAGCCACCCTGTCCAAAAGAGCCTTCACGGCCCTGTCCTGTGACCCTTCCCCCTGATTGGCATTGGGCTTGTCTCGAGTTACCTTCTTGTCCATCTGTCTGTGTCCATCGGGTGTATCTGTTGCTGCTGTTGCTACTGCTGTTGTTGGCTTTTCTCCTTTTTTAGCTTTTGTTCTATGGCCAGTCCTCCCTCCCTCACTGGAATGCTAGCTCCAGCTGGGTGCTATGTAATCATATGCCCAGTGCCCCAGTACCTGGTATAACCAGTAGCTTTTGTAGGTGTAAGGAATGAATGAATGAATGAATGAATGAATGAATGAATGAATGAATGAATGCTCAGGCATAGCTTGAGTATAGCAGACTGCCTTTGTCTGGGCATGGCCCAGCAAGTGGACAGCTATCCCAGTGTCATCCCTGTGATCTGAGGACGAGGGTGATGCATACCTGCAGGGCCACAGTAGGGGGTAGATGAGCAGACCTTTAGATTCGCTCCTGGAGCTCAGGACCCAGACAGCTGCAGACTTTCTGGTTAGTCCTGGTGACTCTGCTTCCCAGCCCCTTTCTCTGTCTCCTTCTCACCACAACCCACCACACCCACCACAGGTCAGTTAAAAGTCTCACTAGCTCTTTGGTGTGGCACTATGGACTAGTGCTCTGGACTGCAAAGTCTGTTTGAACCACAGGGTCGGTGATTCAAGCTCACGAGTCGCTCTTTGGAAACCCTATGCAGGATTGCAGTGGGGTGGAACTGACTCCTTGGCACTTAACTAGAAGCTCACTTTCCTAAATTGATTTCAGCCATCATTGTCTCTCCCTGACTTGAATTATTATTGTAATCTCCACCAATTATATTCTTAATTGCTCATAATGTAGAGACTGAGACGGGAGGCTGAATCCTAGTACTTTCTCTGTAAGGACTCAGGTGTGCCTGTCAGCTTTGTCTGATCCTTTCCTTCTGTATGGATGCCCTCAGACCGCTCTCCTGGTCCAGCAGTGTCAGGTGCGTTTAGTAACAGCCTGATTGGACCCAGCTGTCTCATCAGACAGCCCCTGCCTTCCCTGTTGGGCTTCCCTTAGCCAGAACCTTCTGTTTGCAGCCTAAGCTGGCCACCGAGGCTGAAGAGGTCACTGGTGGTGGTGGTTATGTGCCGTGGAGTCGGTTCCAACCCATAGCGACCCTGTACAGGGTTTCCGAGGCTGTAAATCTTTATGGGAGCAGAAAGCCTCATCTTTCTCTCGCAGAACAGCTGGTAGTTTCGAACCGCTGATATTGCGGTTTGCAGCCTGATTCATAACCACTACGCTGCCAGAGCTCCTTGAAGAGGTCACTAGGTTCTGTTTAAATGCTGTTCCCTAGTGTTCCTCAGAAAGGGTAGCGCCTGGATGTGAGACCAGAGTAGGGGTTCATATTTGTGTGAAGTCAGGTGTGGATCTGGGCAGGTGGTGCAGATGTTGGAAATGAGGGCAGGTGTTTTCTTCTTCACCTGTGGCCCTGCCAAACCCCGTCAGTCTGTCTTCTTTCCTCCAGTGCATCTCTTGGTCCCTTTGCTTCATGTCAACTCTGCTCTTCATTCAGTTTCCACTTTGATCAATGGTCAGATAGATTAGACATTGTACAAGAAGCAAGTCTGGAGTTGGCAAGGTCCACATGAGTCAGAGAAGGCTAGAATCAGAGCTCTCAGACTTCTCCACAGACCGAGTTCTGCCCCAAGTAGTGTGAGCAGAGGTGAGAGAATGATCCTTCTTTTGTTCCTTTGCTGTTGGTAATGTCCCGTGTAGAGTCTGGATGAGGCCGTGGGACATGTGTCCAGGACAGCAAAAGAATAAGAGATAGAGCTGGTGTCACGATCTAGTATCTCTTAAAGGAACTACAGTAAGAGCACTCGTAGTTAGAATTCTAAATATGTAAACGAGGTCCAAGATAAATGTAGGTGGTGATTCTAGGCCTGGCACCAATTAAGTAAAAACAGTTAGATATGAAATCTGACTCATAGAGACCGCCTGTGTGTCAGACTAGAACTACGTGCCATAGAGTTTTTTGTTTTGTTTTTTGGTGAAACCACTTTATTGCATTTTTGGGGCGAAGGAGTGGGGGCAATGCGGTCCGACGAGCGTGGTCCAGCTGGAATCTCCTGGACCTCTCAGCTGTGGAAAAAAGTTCCATAGAGTTTTCAGTGGCTCATTGTCTTTTATTCAGAGAAGCCTCTCAGTGCTCAGTGAACTTGAACTGACAAC
>NW_006408562.1:7502756-7509929 GCF_000296735.1 Chrysochloris asiatica | reverse complement strand
TGGCACCTAACAACAAGAAACATCTATTTCTCCTCGTTTTGAGTTTTGCCCCCATTAACAAATAAAGGTCCTGAAAACTTTTTTCTGTTGACATCATCATGGTCAACTCTACTTTGAGGAGGTAGCTCTTCCCCTGTCATATTGTAAGTGTCTTCCAATCTGAGGGGCTCATCTTCTGGCAGTATATCTGGTCATTTTCTGGTGTTGTTCATTACTCTGGTGCTATCTAACAGTGTTTCACTGCTGTTTATAAGGTTTTCAGTGGTTAAATCTTCAGAAGTACTCTGCCTCTCCTTCTTCTGAATCTGTTTTAGTCATTGGAAACCTGCCCGCCATGGTGATCCTGTTGGCATTCAAAATACTAGTGGCATAGCTTCCAGTATCATAGCTCCATGCAAGCCATCACAGTGAGACAAATGAGTGATGGAGACTTCACTTAGCTGTGCTTAAGGAGTCCTGGTATGTCCTGTGGGTTAATGTGCTGGACTGCAAAGTTGGTTTGATCTGCAAGGTCGGCTGTTCAAGCTCACCAGCCACTCCTCGGAAACCCTATACAGGGTCACTATGAGTCACTGAACGAGGGCACTTAACAACAACAACAACAGCATGTTTAAACATGCTAGCCTGCGGCCAGGGTTACTGAGCGCATTAAATGGTAGCTGGAGATCTCACAGTCTTGCCAAGGTTGGTGTAAGTGTTTCCCAAACACTTTTTTGTATTTCCATTAAAAAAGGAGCTAAAGATTTAATGTCACCTTCTCAGCCATTGTAAGTCTAGGCAAGAGATTAGGCATATTTCTGACTTCTACTGCTTTGCCACAGGCTTCATGCTTCGATTACTGAGTTGGATCAAATACATGTGTGATTACAGGGAGTCAGATAATATCATGTGTAAGGGCTTTATCATAGAAAATTAAAATTATAAAAATCATAGAAGCTTAGAATTTAAAACAGACCTTAAATACATTCACAAGGGAGTGTGGTGGCTCAACAGATAAGCACTTGACTGCGATCTACCATGTCCAAGGTTCAAGCCTGCCAGCCACTCCACTGGAGGAGATAGATAAGGTTTTCTGCTTCCGAGAAGATTTGAAGCCTTGGAAACCCTACACAGGGCGCTATTGGAACCAGCTTGATGGCTCTTAACAACATCACTGTGCACAAATGGTAATGACTTGTGGTAACTCAGAGTGACCCACTCACACTTACATAGCCACACACCTGTCTGAACCCTTCCAACAGATGTGAGAGCGTGTATGCATTCTCCCACCTTTGTTTCCCTTGTATTTCCCTGTGATTAGGGAAATGGCAGTGAAGTGCTTAGAGTTCATCTGTAGGGAGACCTAACTGAAACTATAGTTGTTATTGCTAAGTGCCATCAAGCCATTTCTGACTCACAGTGACCCTGTAGGGTTTCCAAGGAGTGGCTGTTAGGTTTGAACTGCTGACCTTATGGTTAGCAGTCCAGTGCACCACTCTGAGACTCAGTTTCATCTATAAAATGAGAATGCTTTATTGATCCAACCAAGCTTGTATGCAGATTACATGATTGTAATTACAAGCATGTATGCGGATTACAGTATTGATAAAATGACTAGCATTGTGTCTGGCTCACAGGAACTGGAAAATAAAATGTTGAGTTGAACTGACCCGTAGTCTCCCCAGTGTATGAAGGAGAGAGGGGAAAGGTGGCACTTGTGGCTAAAATCTGGCCCCAACAGGTGGGAAAGCAGGTAGGCATGTCTCTTAGGGACAGTGGGTCATTGTGCTGTGGAAGGGCAGTGGTAGCACTCCCGGGATTGTACCACTCCAGTCTGTGAATATGAATTTCTTAGCTGGCTTCCCAGAGGGCAGTACTAGACTGGTAGCAACTGGTTTCCGAGGAGAAATCCACTTTTCTTAGTTTAATCTTTGTATTAGATTGTAAGGTGCTCCTTGGTCATTTTTCTTAGTAATGTATTAAGATCTCCCTTTCTATATATAAGGGACTGTAGGTGGTTCTAGGCCAAATGCATGGGCTTGGTGCTTGACAAGAGATGATCATGGACAGATGACGTTTTACCTTTGAACTTGGGCACAACAGAGCAGTCCCTGTGTGCCCATTGGCAGTGCAGCTTTTCCCTCCACCTCTGTGAGGGTCTGAATGGAAAGGTGGAGCTTCGGTAGAATTCTAAAGGGCATTTGAGTCACAGTCCCATTGAATGCCTGGAGTCCTGGGGTGGCGCTGTGGGTTAATGTGCTGGACTGCAAAGTTGGTTTAAACCACAAGGTCAGCAGTCCAAGCTCACCAGCTGCTCCTCGGGAACCCTACTACAGGTCTGCTATGGGTCGGAAGCAACTCGGTGGCACTTAACAACAACAACCATTGAATGTCATTAAAATATATTAGACAGATTGAGCACTGACTTTATTTTTCAGTGGGCTCAAGAGGTTGGCTTAGAGGGTATCATGGATTGAATTGTGTCATCCCCTCTCCCCAAATATACATCAAGGTGACTTGACCATGATTTCCAGTAGTGTGTGGTGGTCTTCTGTTTCATAGTCTGATGTAATTACCCTCCATTGTGTGATGTGTTGTAAATCTTACTGAGGTAGGATCGAGATGGGGAGTATTTGAGTCACAGCCTTACCAAGGGGGTGTGACTTGGGTCACATCCTTCCTCAGGCATGCCCTTACTCAAGGAACACCCTTGCTGAGTCACACCATTCATAAGCGAGAAAAGACGAGAGAAGTGAACTGAGAGGAGAAGGCCTTGACTGTTACCCAAACAGAAGAGTCAGGAGCAGAGTGCTGCATCCGCTGGACCTATGGTCCCTGTGCTAAGAACCTCCTAGACCCAGGGAATGATTGATGCCAATACACATAGAGACTGCCAAGGATCGCTGGGTCCACAGATACTAAAAGGAGACCAGAGCCTTTCCTTAGTGCTAGCATCATGAATTTGAACTTTTAGCCTTATAAATTGTGAAAAAAAATAAAAGATTTCTACTTGTCAAAGCCATCCACTTGTGGTATTTCTATTATAGCAACACTAGATGACTAAGACAGATGGTCTCTTCTTAAAGGTTTTGCTAAGATAATGGAAAGATTTATTCTGGCTTACGAGACAGATCTCTCATTGGTGCAAATGTTATTTGTTGTTGTTGTTGTTGTTGTTTTTTTGAACGCTTGAAAGGCCCATTTATGAAACTCCAGGGACAAGTAAGTGTCCAGAGTTGCACCGTGGAGACAAGGGCATGTACTTTTTTGATTGACTAAGAAAATTGTGTTAACACAAGCAAAAATTCTTACCTAGACACTTAAAAGTAGAAAATGATCTTAGGTCTCTGGACTGAATGAACATGGAGAAGTATGTTATTTGGCATGAAGCAACTTTTAGTTTTATTGCTGTCATCATGATAGATTAAAGTGTAATTAATAAACGTTTAGAAAATTTTCAAATTTCTAAAATGCCATATGACAACAATTAAAAGTTTTATTTTAAATTATGTAACACAGGAATTTTGGAAGGCTGGAGAGAGTAATGAAGACATTTGCCTAACTCTAGTCTTGTCCTTGTTTAGGGGCTGATGCTGTCTTGTAATTCATTTTCAGTAACTGTAGGCTTGTGTTCTCATTGCAGGGTTTGGGGAGAAGGCGATTTTGAGGGATGGTTTATCTAAAAAAGGAGCCAGCCTGGCCATTCTTCATCAGGATGTTTGGGGACTCAGGGCAGCCTCTCTATAACAGCCTCTCTCTGACTGTTAAACAAGGGGCTGCGACCACATGGACTCTGAGAACTGAAGATCTGTTATTATTTTTAAATACGTCTGTATTTAAATAAAGGCACCTTGTATAATATCATTGAATCTTGAATCTTGCCAAGTATAAGTGAATCTGCTGGTTACTGTGTGCCTCTCTCGAGTGACAGTTGGTCACTTTGGTAAATCACCTTCCTCCTTTGGAGGTCATGTTGCTAGGCCCTCTGGCTGTGTTGAGTGTTTGGACCGGGCCTACAACTGCTGCCCACCAAGGGGAGAAGAGACTGAGTGTTGATGGCCAGATGATGGTCCACACAGGCACGGGGCCTCTCCCCTGACAGAGGACTGACAGGCAGTCCAGTCCCAAGTTGCAGTTGGGGTAGTTACTGGACCTCAGGGAGAGCCTGGTCTATCCAGCAACAGCACAGCTGTGCAGACTTACTGCTAGCCGCCCATTGTCTTCAGGCTATGAAATAGGCTGCAGTTGCCTTGGTCTTTCTCAGAATCTTATAAACCATATTTAACAATCTTTCTCACACTGGAGTGGCCTCTGTGGGGGCACCCTCCACCGTTGAACTGACTCTGGACCCCAGTTGGCAGCTGAGTCACCCCCATTATCTGCTCAGAAGCCAAGTGCCCCTGGGTGTGTTTGTATGTGTGTTTGTAGGACAGTGATGGGCCTTCCTGGCAGGTGGTCTTTAGGAGGCATTTTCTCCTTTGGCCCAGTTTTGGGGGAGAAAATGGTGAAGGGTGACTTGTTGGTAGTTTTTGAGGATTTTTCAGTGAGAATGCCCAATGGTTGAGGTACCTCCATGGTCACTTGTTTTCTGATAGCTCTTGCATGAATAATTTATTTTAGCAAGATCAGCGCAAGACTAGTGCCTATGAGGTGGAGGTTAAAGATATCCCAGATGTTCAACTTTTCTGGTATACTGTACCACTCCCTAATCCTTGACAACAATCACCACCCCTCCCTGCCCTCAGGTCCCAGGGCTCTGCAACACGCTGCAATGTCTCACAAAACTCACAGTTGTCAAAAGAAATGGCTCACACAGTTATGGAAGCAGGCATATCCCAAATCTGCAGTTCAGAGATCAGTCTGGGGGAATCTTCTCACCCATGTAAACTCAGGAGCTAAGGAACCCAAAACAGCAGGTCAGACGATGGGCTGTTGATGCACCAGGCAACAGGAGCTGGTGAGTCAGGTCAGGTGATGGGCTGAAAGTCCCAGGAACTAAAGGTCAGATGTAATGATCCAGATGCAAGATCCAGGGCAGGCAAGAGAGTGAGCTTATCCAAAGCAGTCTTAGAAATTGGAGTCTGATCATGCCCCCAAAGGAAACTAAGGGTGATGACTTGAGTCACAACCTCTAATAAGGTGTTGTTAAGTGCCATCAAGTTGCTTCTAACCCATAGCGACCCTATATAGGATTTCCAAGGAGTGGCTGGTGAGCTTGAATCTCTGATCTTGGAGTTCAAAATGACTTTGCAGTCCAGTGCATTAACAAACAGCATCACACCAGGACTCCCTAGTAAGGAGGGAGCATCCTTAATTATTAGATTCACTGTGATCTTTACTCCTTAGCCCCAACGTAATCTTTGCTCCTTAACAAGTCATTTCAAAATGGATCCATGATCACCGGCACCGAGGCTGGGATTTAGAATCCGTCACAGAATGGAGAAATTTGGCTTGAACAACCATAATAATTATTAGCTGCCCTGCAGCTCCTTTGTCGTGTCTGGAGCCCTAGTGGTGAAGTGGGTAAGAATTGGGCTACTAACCTTGTGGTTATTGGGTCAAACCCAATAGCTCCTTGGAGACTGAGGAAGCTCTGTGTTCCCACAAGCTGTAGAGTCTCGGAAACCCTGTGGAACAAGTTGCCATGAGTCGAAATTGACCCAGGGGCAGTGGGTGTTCTCTTGTGGCTTCTTGAACATGCTACCTGCTTGTTGTTAAGTGCCATCAAGTCAGTTTCAACTCATAACGACCCTGCATAGGGTTTCCGAGGTTGTATATCTTTATGGGAGGGAACAGAAAGCCTCATCTTTTTCCCACAGAACTGCTGATCATGAGGTTAGCAGCCCGACTCATAACCACCACGCTACCAGAGTTACCTGCAGTGGATGTTATTTCTCAGCTCCAATATCCCTGTAGCAATTGCTTCTGTGTATTTTGTGAACATCACCCCTGCCCCCCGTTTCCTAGACTTCAAAACAAACAGCTCTCCAGTGCTTAAACCTAAGTTATTTATACAAATATGAGATTTAGCCTTTTCCCAGGTAGGTTGGGTTGCATGTCTTTCCTGTAAAATGTCATGAACAAGTCAGCAGACAAGTGTGCAGACCAGGGAGTTGGTGTTGGGGCAGCCCCCGCAGATGAGTGGGTGTCTCTTCCTGGCCTGAAGTTCTGCTGCCTTCTGCTACAACCACAAGGAAAGGTTGCTGTCAGTGTTGACTGCACTCAGCTCCTAACACTGGACACCTTGCCCAATTGAGAAACCTCCCTGTAGTGAAGACGAGCTACTCTTCAGAGGAGTGTGGGGGCAAGGACAGAAAAGAAAATAGTTGCCTGGAACTCTGGGAAAGGAGAGATGCTAATTGGAATTAAATGGAGACTCTAGTGCTGAGGATGGGGGAGGGGGAGAGGGGTAGGCCGTCCAGGTGGGGACCCAGATGTTTCCAGGAGAAAGTAAAAATAGCAACTCCATCAGAGTTGTGATTTTATGATTACATCCAAGAACCTTCCCTGTATTTGGGGAGCAGTGATGGGGAGGAGAAGGGCTTTCTCCCATCCTACTTCAAATTGTTTTATACATTGAGATCATTTTTATAAATGATTTTGTCTGAAGGAAGTATCCTGTTCCTAAAAAAAAAAAAAAAATTGGAAGCCGAGTTGTGGAGCTTAGGGACAAATAATGGGCAAAGGTGAGTGATTGTAATAAAATGTGAATTAATTAATTTAAATCAATTTAATTTCAAGCAAGACTAAACATATTTTGTCTCATAGCCTGACTGCTGTGTTTTTTGTACTTTAGGGACTTTTCCGATTTATCCTCCCAAGAGTGAATTGTTTGCCACACATTTCTATGGAGTCCTAGTGTGTCCCTGTAGGATAAGGTCTGCACTTCAAAGCCACCAGTTGCTCCTTGGAAACCATATACAGGGTCACTATGAGTTGGAACTAATTCTATGACACCCAAGAAAAACAGCACACTATTTTCACTTTAGGACTTTCTGGGTGGTAGAAAGGTTAATGAGTTCAGCTACTAACTGAAAGATTCAAGATTTGCGTAGCGTAGTGGTTACGAATTGGGCTGTGAACCTTAAGGTCAGCGGTTCGAAACTACCAGCCTCTCCGCGGGAGAAAGATGAGGCTTTCTACTCCCGTAAAGATTTACACCCTCGGAAACCCTGTACAGGGTCGCTATGGGTC
>NW_006408562.1:7501984-7502656 GCF_000296735.1 Chrysochloris asiatica | reverse complement strand
ATGTTTGCCCCAAATCATGCTCCTGAAAGTGATCAACTTAGTGGGCTGTGTTTTGGGAAAGTGTGACCACTGATACTGTTGATGCTTGAGTGTATATACCACGGATTTAAATGAGAAGAAACAGCTGGAAACATCCAGTGAGAACATGGAATATACTAAGTATATTGAATCTAGGAAAATTGAAATTTCTTAAAAATGAGGTAGAATGCATAAAGATTGATATTTTAGGCATTAGTGAGCTGAAATGGACTGGTATTGGCCAGTTTGAATCAAATCAAATGGTTTACTATGCTGGTAACATCAAATTGAAAAGAAATGGCATTGCATGTATCATCAAAAAGAACATTTCAAGATCTCCTTTGAAGTACAATGGTGTCTGTGGTAGGATACTATCCATACACCTACAAGGAAGGCCAGTTCATACCACTGCTACTCAAATTGATGCACATCAGTGATGATGAAATTGAGAAAGTCTATATGGGGGAGAAAGATGAGGCGTTCTGCTCCCATAAAGATTTATGTCCTCGGAAACCCTGTACAGGGTCGCTATGAATCAATTCTGACTCCATGGCACATAACCACCACCACCACCACCACCAATTTATCAATCAGAAATTGATCAACCATGCAATCAGGCTGCATTGCTAATTACTGGTGATTGGAATGCAAAAG
>NW_006408562.1:7499447-7501477 GCF_000296735.1 Chrysochloris asiatica | reverse complement strand
GCCTTCAGTGTGGATTGCACCACAATGCAAAGAAAATGAAAAGCCTTACCACTAGAGCAATAAATAGCATCGTGATAGATGGAGAAAAGATTGAGGTTATCAAATACTTCATTTTGCTCTGCTCCACATTCAGCACTCTTGAAAGCTGCAACCAAGAAGTCAAAGGACGTATTGTATTAATAAGCAAATCTGTGATACAAGAATGCTTAAAAGTGTTCAGGAGCAAAGCTGTCAGTTTGAGGACTAAAGTGTGCCTGATCCAAGCCATGGTATTTTCAGTCACCTAATAAGCACAAATTGGACAGTGACTGTGGCAGGCCACAGAATTGATGCATTTGAGTTATGGTGTTGGAGAAGAATAGTAAGAGTACTATGGACTGCCAGAAGAACAAATAAATCTGTCTCGGAAATACAGCCAGAATGTTCCTTAGAAACGAGAATGTCTGAACTTTGTCTCTCATACTTTGGATATGTTATCAGGAGGAACCAGTCCCTGGAGAAGGACATTATGCTTCGTAAAATAGAGGGTCAGTGAAACAAAGGAAGACCCCTGAGGTGATGAATTAATGTAGTGGCAGCAAAAGTGGGCTGAAGCTTAACAACTATTGTGAATATGGACAGTGTTGTGTTCTGTTGTCCAAGCTATGTGTTAGAACTGACTTGATTGCAAATATATTTGGGGCTTCAAAAAGTTCATGGAAAAATTCCACTACCTTGTAATGCCACTTTTTCATGAACTTTCTGAAGTCAACTTGTCTATAGAGAAATTTAACTCAAGGATAAATGGCTCACTTTTTTTTATCAAGTTGACAAATTCCAAGTCTGAGCTGAGATATCAGGCTCAAGGCTCCTGACTCATGTAGCTACAGAGACTAATGAACCCAAGATCACCAGGTAAGACACAGGCTGCTGGCTCACAAGCCAGCACTGTAGCAGGCTGCTGGTTCAAATCCTAGATGTTGACACGTTAGATACTGGATCTAGATTGACCATGTATACTAGATGCAGGCTACCACCCCAAGGAAACTTCCTTTCAACTGTTTGGCTGTTCATAGTGGGTCTGATCATGGAGTAGATTACATTATATTGGATCTTATCATGGAGGTGATTATGTCATTATATAATTGCCAGACTACACCGTAACTGGCAAACTACTGAAAATTATGGCCCAGCTAAGTTGACAAACAACTATAACCGTCACAGATTCTACCCAATAAGCATTTGAGGTATTTATTTTCCATGTATACTTATACCCCATCATATGTAGGCATTTAGTAGCTCAATTGTGTGACAAAATTTTACATGGTGGGATTGCTTCTCATCTGACTCCTCATCTGTATAAAAGTAGAACATACTTTGAGTTGTCAACAACGCCAGTAGTCAAATGAGAATGGCCCCCTGAACATTGAAGTTTTCTCTGTGTCATAAATACAGAATAGCATCTTAGGAGCAGAGGCTCTGAAAGTATATGATCTCCATAAATTCCTAGAAGACCTCAGGTGAAATAGAACAGAGGACATGAGAGATAGGCACCAGCGTTCTTCCAGTGTCACCAGCAACAGTGTGTGAGGCCCTTGTCACTTCCTTTGGTGTCTTTGTGTATGATTCCAGCTGCATTTTCCTTCTATAAATCATAGTACATTGATTGCTGGAGATGGATTCCATTTCTTTTTGTTGTTGTTAGGTGCTGTCAAGTCGATTCCGACTCATAGCGACTCTATGCACAACAGAACAAAACACTGCTCAGTCCTGCACAATCCTCACAACATTGTGAAGCGTGAGCCTATTGCTGCTGACACTGTGCCAGTATATTTCATTGGGGGTCTTCCTCTTTTTCGCTGATCTTCTACTCTACCTAGCATGATATCCATCTCTAGAGACTGGTTCCTCTTGACAATATGTCCGAAGTATGAGAGACAAACTCTTCCAATATAGATTTGTTCATTCTTCTAGAAAGCCTGTGGTACTTTTAATATTGTTCTCCAAGACCATACCTAAAATTCATCAGTATTCCTACATTCTTCCTTATT
>NW_006408562.1:7488222-7499347 GCF_000296735.1 Chrysochloris asiatica | reverse complement strand
TGGGACATGTTTTGAGATCTTCTTGTTTTTTGTTTGTCATTTCCAGTGGTTATGTGGGTTTTTTAATGCTTAAATGGGTGTTTGTTATTGTGTTATTAAGCTTACTGGGTATCTCCTGGTTTATATGATCAGGAGATAGGCTTCCCTTTTCACGTGTAATGCTTAGCAGCTGTTATTGGCTCTTGTCTCAATGGTGGAATATTATGGGGTATGCTTGTAGCTTGCTTGACCACAATTGCTGACTCTTCTTGGATAATGTAGGGAGAAAAAGCTTCCACCTCCAGGAAAAATGTGTGATCAAAAGGACCAAGAGCAGAAGCAATATAAAAGCAGAGACAAAAACCACAACTTTGAAACAAAAATAAAACTGTGGCCGACTGTCCAGTCGTCTTGCTGTATAGGAGTGTGTTTGCACCATAGAAGCCTCCAGCAGTGGGTGGCGGTGTCCGCTCACTCAGGCCTCTCCTCTAGTCACCACCATAGAGGTGCGCAGATAGATAATGAGAAGTTAATGGGAGACAGACTGTCTACTATCTACTATTTTTGTCTCTCAAGGTCAATTAGGTATCTGCGTTTGTACAGCGTAATTCTTGAGATAGTTGTGTCCTTTTATGTTGGGGTTTTACATATTGTTCATATGGTTTGTCTTGTTAGGCCACACCAGGATTTTTCTTGCTGAATAGGCTGGAGTAAAGGGTCCCGCACAAGTTAACTTTAGGGCTGGGACCCACAGGCTGATGTAATAAGCAGTCACCAAGCTCTTTCTCTCTGTACAGTGGGCAAACTTTGGGTTCAGCATTGAACTGTTTTTTTTGGGGGAGGCACGCACCCACTTGCCTAAAGGCATCTGGGCTGGCCAAAGAAGGTGCAACAGGGAAGAAGAGGATAAAATGTGTAGAATCCTCTGCACCTCCTTTTACAAATGTCACTGCGCCACTTTTAGCACCAGTTCCCTGTGCTGGTCTGGCTGTAGCCCCACCCTCTGAAGTCCGCCTAGACGGGGTGGCCACAAAGGGAGTCCCGTGTCAAGCTATTCCTAACTTGCAGTATTTTCCTGTATGTCGTGATTTTTTTCACTTGCGCCTGTGGGAAACTGACACCCTGTATATTATGCTAGATCCAGAGCTCTGGTGTTGTTCCATGAGCACACCTTCTCTGGGTTTTCAATCCCTCTCCCACAGAGCCTTTCCTACCTGGCTGTCCCCGCTGCCCGCCAAAACTGGAACTCCTGAGAGCTTTTTATTTTTTCTTGCATCACTACATTGATTTGATGCCCAGAAGCCCTGTTTCGTGCTTTGTCCATTGGTTATGCCATTCTGGTTTGAAAATGCATTGTTTATTCATTCTGTCACTTGAATGTGATTTCCACCACCTTTCACCCTTGTCGGACTCCTGGTGTCACACTGTAGGATAAGCACTGGTCTGCGAACCATAAAGTAGGAGGTTCAAACCCGTCAGCTGCTCCTTGGAAGCCCTGCACAGGGTCGCTATGAGTTGGAATTGACTGAACAGCACTTAACAACAGTTCCCCCTTGCCCTGTCATGCTGTGCTGTGGAGGTCAGCTTCCTACGGGCTGCAACAGGAGGGCCTTGCTCTCTGCAATGGTCATAGTGAAGGGTATTTCTGAGACTAACTACAACTTGGGAAAATGTTGACCAAAATATTGTGAGATCCTACTTTCTCCGCAACTTCTCAAACTAATTTCCTTCTTGAAAACATATAAGCCAGTCACTTCATGCCTTTATAGTGGCCCCCATCCCCCCATTTTAGGTAGTCAGTGTCTAAAAGTTGTCCATCCCTGTCAATACTATGTACCGAGGGGGTGGGAATGATCCTTACTGTGAAGATGTGTTCCCTCTTTTAATCTACTACATCCATAAGTGTAGGTCAAGTTCATCAAATTGTAGCAGATTACAGTTTTTTCCCTCTTTTTTTTCTCTCTAGTTGAGTTCTAATCATCCAGCCATTAAAGGTAGGTCAAATGGGTACTATCTGCATGTATGGGCGTTCTTGTGCATCTTCTCTCACTTCATTCTCCATTTCATTCTCCACTGTAGTCCTCTGTGGCTATAGGCTCAGGAGTCCCCAGGTCTCACCATACTGCTGGCCAACCAGGACTTGCTCCAGGTTGACAGGAGTCTGTTGAACGTGGTCGGACTTAGCTCACAACTTCATTGCTGTTTTCCCCCACTTCCCCTCATCAGTAGGCCAATGTGGTCACCAGCAAGACTACATGCCTGCTCATGTATTCTCTTTGAGTTTCAGTCTCGGAAGGGGGTTTGCCCTGAAGGGACTTGATTGCTTGCCTTGATGGCTCCTAGGTGAACAACTTGCTTCTTCTTATAGTAGTCAGTCTGGCTGCTGTTTTTGTTTTTGATTTTTCCTGCTGATCTTTTCGATGGGGCTGGTTAAAGAGATGGGGATAATAAGACTCTTGTGGTTCAATAGTGAATAATTGTTATCAGGACTAATGGCAATTGTTGCAAATGTAAAGGTAGATGTTTTGTAACAAAAGGAGGGGAGTGGTTGATCTTATAGTCCAGGAGCAGAGGACCCTGGACCATCAAGGGAGAAGAGCAGAGTGTGGGACCATATCCAGAGGAGCAGTGACGCCAGAGAAGGAGGCAGAGACGATGACGTCGAGAGATGGAATGGCTGGGGACTCTGAACTCAGGGAGGGAAAAGGGCTGTGTGCTGGTGGCCTGGGGCCAAGCTTGCAGGGTATGCCCTTTGGTTGTTTGAATGATTATATATTTCTGTGTACATAAAAACAAACAAACAACAACAACAACAAAAACACCAGAGGGAATGGAAGCAAATGCTGTTGAATGATAATTCATGGGGAGGATTGTGTCATTGCAATGAAATTAAATACGATAAGATGAGTGTAAAGCTGATGTTTTCCCATGTAAACAATCACTCAGTTCCCAATAAAAGCTTAAAATATAGATATATATATTGTGAGAATTCCTTCCTGAGCACTCTTTCAAGGTGTAATTAAAAAGCCATACCTTCAGCCTTGGGGATCAGCAGCTCCTATGAGAAATGAATGGAACCTTCACTATCAGAATGAGCCCATACCAGCAGAGGGACCAGACAACCAAGACAGGCTGGCTTTCCTCAGGGTCACTAGTGGGACAGCTGGGCACCCGGATGTCCTGGGTGCATGTGGGTCAACACATCAGTGTCTTACCAGTGATGTCACTGAGGTTGGGGTCCTTCATGTAGTAACTCATGATATCCTTCCCCCTCAATATATGGGTCTCCTCTTGTTCAAGACCATACAGAATCCTTGTTGTTGTTGTGAAGTGCCATCCAATCAGTTCCAACTCATAGTGACCCTGTATAGGGTTTCCGAGGAGCGGCTGGTGGGTTTGAACCGCTGGCCCTGTGGTTTGCAGTCCAGTGCTCATCCTACAGCGCCACACCAGGAGTCCATTACAGAATCCTTAGTAGCATTTGTTATCTGTTTTATTCCTAGAACAATATGTGATATAGTTGTACACTGCTTCAATATAGTATTTCTTAGACTATATGAATACCGACGACGTATTTTGTAAAAGCGTTCTCCGTTGAATTAATTACTTACAACAAACATTATTAGTTACTACTTCATTCTCAAAAAAGTTATATTGATAATAGGTTCACAAATACTATGTAGAACAGTATTGCAACTAAAACTCCAAACATTTTGACAAAATCACTGACTATAGACACAAAAATGCATGCTTACAGTGTCTGCAGACAAAGCCATATATTTTGAAATGTCATTGTAATTGAGTAACAGTGACAGTTCTCATTAGAGATCCTTTGTTGTTGTTGTTATGTGCTGTCAAGTCAGTTCTGATTCATAGCGATCCTGTGTAGGGTTTCCAAGGAGCAGCCAGTGGATTTAAACCACCAACCTTGTTGTTAACAGTTCAGTGCTGACGCTACAATACCACACCAGGACTCCAGAGACACATTGTTGTTGTTAGGTGCTGTCAAGTCGGTTCCGACCCATACCAATCCTGTACAAGGTGTCCAAGAAGTGGCTGGTGAGCTTGAACCGATGATCTTGGGGTTCAAACCAACCTTGCAGTCCAGCGTGTTAACCCACAGTGCCATATCACGACTCTAGGAACACATTATAAGGTACAAAAGATAGATTGGCGTAGAGTTTTTGTCTTGTAGGTGTATTGATACATGTAGGCTAGGTGTACAAAAACTGTATTTGTTGTTATACCTAACTATATAAAAAAGAATAAATATCTGTTGAAAGTGCAGAAAGATTTTGTAGGCAGTCATCTTGGTGTGACCCTCTGATTGTCACCAGCTGCGGCTCACACACTCATGCCTCTTAGCGATGCCACTGGGTCTTTCTGGAAGTATTAAACAAGCTTAAAAAATATAGTTCTTTTCTTTTGCACTTATTTTAGTAAGGTTTTGTGAACATAGATTCATAGAAAGGAAATTACATTTCAACAGGTGGCTTCCTTGCAGTTCTCCTGAGTGGTCCTGAATTGACAGAGAGCTATGGGGAAAGCTGTTTTTTTGTTTGGTTTTTGAAAGCTGTTTTTATCGGGATGCCGGGAGCAACATAAGAAGCTCTGGTAGCATAGTGGTTACGAATCGGACTGAAAACCACAAGGTCAGCAGTTCGAAACTACCAGCTGTTCTGTGGGAGAAAGATGAAGTATTCTGCTCCTGTAAAGATTTACAGCCTCGGAAACCCTGTACAGGGTCGCTATGAGTCAGAACCAACTCCATGGCACATAACAACAACAACAACAGCCCGGAGCAGCAGGCAGTATGACAGAAGGACGAGTCACTCAGTGGCCTGCTGATGTGAAACTGCTGCTTCCAACCTTGAGATTGCTGCTTGCGCCGCTCTGCCTTCCTTCTCTAGAACATGACTGTGGTTTGTGGGTTAGTGGCTTTCTGCTGTTTTGTTTTTATTTGACATGGAATGATCTTCTTTAAGTAAAAGTGGACCTACAAAGATAAAGAGATAGACAGTTCTGTCACCTGACCCTTCTTTTCTTCCTCAGCCCGTAAGAGGACCTTGTGACTAGGTGATTTCTAAGATCGCTCCTGCTTTGGAACAATGCACAACACAGCACAATAGGACTCCTGTCTGTCCCCATAGGCTGCCAACCACATGGTAGCCGGGACCTGCCCTGTACTCACACCTGCTATGCATAAATTGTTGTTGTTAAGTACTGTAGCGTCGGTTCCGACCTCTAGCAATCCTGTGTAGAGTTTCCTAGGAGCAACCGGTGAACTTGAACCAGCAACCTTGCAGTTCAAACAAACTTTTCAGTCCAATGTATTGATCCACAGTATCACACCAGGACTCCTTAAATACTTACCTTCTTTTCCTTTCGGCAGGTGTCCCTCCATATGCACCACACTTGACCCCTTTCTGTATATCTTGGGCAGAGACTGGGAAAGTAGAATAGGGGTTGGAGAGGGCTAGAAGTGGTTGGTAGGTGTGTGGGCAAGTTTAGGGAGGGCCTTCAGGAAGGCTTCATTGAGAAGACATTTTTTGAACAGATACCTGAGTGATTCATGTTGCCAGGACAGAGAACAGCCAGTTCAAAGGCCCTGGGGTAGAATGTGCTTAATCATCAAAAGATGTGGCTGGAGGCCATAGAATTGTATGCAGGGACAGTGGAAGTCTCCTGAATAAGTCAAATGAGGAAAAGGAAGCCGTGCCTCATAGAAGTATTAAGTGAGAAACAGGGACTGGTGCCAGAAAATCTCAAAATTTCCCGAGCACACAGGCCCACTTGCTGCCTTCTCCTATTCTTTTCAGAAGCCCTAATTCCCTCCCCAAACAAGCTAGTTAAGTATATTAGTTACTAAGTAAATGGAAATTACTGGTCAGTGTAATTTTACCACAAATATTTTTCTTATGTGTCAAAGGGAGGAGGTTAGTGAGTATAGCTGAGCTGAGGCAGTCATTTCTCTGACACGAGATAGCTCTGCTTGTATGTGTCCAGGAGTATGAAAGTCCCGGTTACAGATCTTACAACTGCCTAGGGTCTGACAGTGGCCTCTGGCTATGTCTGTGGCCAGGAATCCTGGGACTGACTCCAGCTGTTCTTTGAAGGCCTGCCTCTGCTGGGGACAGGGCCATCCGTGTTGCACCTGAGTGCCTCCACTTGTTCAGGGTCTGTCTTCTTTGGGGCCTGTGGAGTTACCTCCTTATATCTGGCCACCTGATCTCCATGTATGAGCTAGCTAAGCCCCCACCTCCAGCCTCACCCTCACCTCCCCCCAGCCTTGCCTGGGCAGAGCCTTGCCTGCATTTAGTGCTATCTGCTCCAGTGATTGTTTATTAAGAACACAGATTATAGTTGGGAGATTTTGGTGGCAGCCTCTTTCCAGATTGCTCTGTGGAAACTTGCCCCATCACTTGGTAAATGATGAGACTGCCACATAATATTGCATGTCATTTAGCAGTGTGAGTTTAGGGTTTTGTGTTTTGTCTGGTTGTTGATTCCTGGTTGGTTGGTTTGACTGGCTTAGCATTCAGAGACCCTGGTGATTTAAGAGCAGAAAGTGTGATGGGTTCTCTGGCCCTTGCTGCTCAAGGTGGCCTGGGCACATCCTAGGGTGGGGGCAGCCTGCACTAAGGGTGGCCTTGTTGTTAGTGCTGTGGCTACTTCCAGCTGGTGTCAGCAAAGAACTCAGCCACCGCTCCCTGGGTCTTAGAGAGCCCCTTGGACCTCACTTTTCTCCACTGTGGTCCAGGTGTGGTATTACCTTCATGGCTTCTCTCATAAAGGACAGTAGAAGTTGGAAATTCATGTGGCAATTGATCTTTGTGATCCTGAGTGATAGAGAGACTAGACTGATCCACATGACTGGTGGGTAAAACATCGGAGAGGAAGGTCTGGGCTGCAATAGGGTGAGGGGGCTGCACCATCATGATCCACATGAATTTGCTTATGGTTCCACAGAGGCTGGTAACACCAGCACGCTTGATCTTCCTGACTTGGCCCAGAGGAAGGCGCACTTGTCTGAGCCTCCAGTATAGAAGTAGGGGACCCTGGGGCATTTTCTACAACAACTATCAAGTAAGCTGGGGTTTCCAGGGCCTTCTCCCTAGTCATGGTATTCCCAGCTTCTCTGTGCAACTGAGACATAGCTGATTAGATGTGGTACTTCTTCAATGAAAACCATTTCTTCATCTCTCTCTCCATTTGTCTGTCTGTCCATCCTTTCATCTCAACTCTGCTGAGTGCTGTACTACATGTATGGAATACTCAGATGAACAAAATACAGGTATTTGCCCACCCAGTGTTCGCACCAGGCTGGGGAGTATTGTTGTTGTTAAGTGTCCTCAAGTCAGTTCCGACCCATAGTGACCTTGTGTGGGGTTTCCAGGAGTGGCTGGTGAACTTGGATCACCGACCTTGTGGATCAAACCAGTTTTGCAGTCAGTCCAAATAGGACTAGCTAATGCCAAATGTGTTAATACTGTGCTGCAGGAAGCAATAGGAAGGGGCAGGACTGACCTAGCTTGGGCAATCTCAGAAGGTATCCTTGAGGAAGCAACCATTATTTTCAGATCTAAAGGATGTTTTGTTGTTGTTAGGTGCCATTGAGTCAGTACCCACTCATAAAGACCCTGTGCACAACAGAATGAAACACTGCCTGGTCCTGCGCCAACCTCACAATTATTGCTACGCCTGATCCCAATGTTCCTGCCACTGTGCCAATCCACCTTATTAGGGGGTTTCCTCTTTTTCTCCAACCCTCCGTGTTACCAAACATGATATCCTCCTTCAGGGACTGGTCTTTCCTGATAATATGTCCAAAGTATGAGAACGAAGTCTGGCCATCCTGGATTCCTTGGAGCATTCTGGCAATACTTCTTTCGACACATACTGGTTTGCTCTTTTGACACTCCATGGTACTTTTAATATTCTCCTCCAACACCAAAACTCAGATGCATCAATTCTTTTACGGACTTCCTTATTCTTCCTTATTCTTCTATAGAATGTCCAACTTTTACATGCATATAAGGTTATTGAAAATACCATGGCTTGTGTCATGTACACCTTAGTCCTTAGACTGACATCTTAGCTCTTGAACACTTGAATGAGGTCTTATGCAGAGATTTGCCTAGTGCAGTATGTTGTCTGAGTTCCTGATGGCTGTTTCCATGAATGTTGATGGTTGATCTGAGTAACTGAAGTCTTTGACAATTTCTCCGTTTATATGGATGTTGTTTATTGGTCCAGTGGTGAGGATTTTGGTTTTCTTTACACTGAAGTGCAACCCATACTGAAGGATGTGGTCTTTGATCTTCATCAGTATTTTAAGTCTTCTTCACTTTCAGCAAGCAAGGTTGTATCATCTGCTTATTGCAGATTGTTAATGAGTCTTCTCCAATCCTGATGCCACATTTTTCTTCATATAATCCAGCTTCTTGGATTATTTGCTCAGCATGCAGACTGAATAAGTATGGTGAAAGAATACAACCCTGGCACACACCTTTCCTAATTTTAAACCATTAGATGCTCCCTTGCTCTGTTCAAACAACTGCCTCTTGGTCTATGTACAGGTTTCTCAGGAGCACAAGTAAGGATGAATAGGTGCTAACTAAATGAAGACAGGAGAGAGCGCATTTCAGGCTGTGGGAGTGATCTCTGAAAAGGTTCTACAGTAGAAGCAGAGAAAGTAGGACGTGCAAATGGGGCTAGAAGAACTAAGAGGGCCTGCTTCAGGAAGGTGCAGGAACAGTAACTGGTTTCCAGGGGTGTACAATGGCCAAGATTCCTTTGTGTTTTGAGAAGGCTCTTCTTGCTGCAGTGGGAAGTTACTTAGGCAGGAAATTGGGCATGCCTGTTCCCAGTCCGTCATCTGGATCTGATTTGTTGTTTGCCATGAAGATGAATTTAGGCTCATTTAGCACTCTAGGATAAGCACTGGACTACTAACCACAAGGTCAGCAGTTCAAACCCACCAGCCATTCCTTGGAAACCCTATGAGTCAGAACCAGTTGGCAGGTACATAACAACAGCACCCTCTTCTTTCAAGCCCTTCTTTATTCCTCAGGTCCGGTCAGTCTCAGCTCATAAAACCTTTTGAACATGTTTGGGCTTGAGTCCTCTGTTAATACAACATTTCATGTCTCCCCAGTGAGCTTCAGGGCTTTGAGGGAGCAGTTAATGCTGCTGTGCTTCATAAGCCTGCATCCCAATCACAAAGACAGTAGTATGAAGTATGGTGGATGGGATGGGTGGATGATTGGATTAGTGGGAAAAAGGATGGGTGTGTGTGGATAGACGGATGAATGAATGGATGGATGGATAGATGGGTAGATGAATGGATGGATGGTTGGAAGGACAGATGGATAGATGGAAGGGTAGATTTGATAGGTGGATGAATGGGAATGTGGGGAATAGGTGAATAGATTGATACAAGGCTTGGTGGGTGTTAAGTGCCATTGAGCCTGTTCTGACGTGTAGTGACCCTGTATGGGGTTTCCAAGGAGCAGCTTGTTGGTTTGAACTGCTGACCTTGTGGCTCACAGTTCATTGCTAGTCATACAGCACCACACCAGGATGAATAGATGGATGGATACTTGGCTGGATAGATGGAAGGAAGGAAGGGCAGGATAGAAGGAGGGGGACAGGAAGGGGGAAGAAAGGAAGAAGGAAAGATGGAAGAAAAGAAAGGAGCTATAATGGGTGGATGGATGGTGGATGGGACATTAGTTGCTTAGATGGAGGGATGGGTATAGAAGAGAAGGTGAGTAGATGGATGAATAGAGATGGATGGGTGGAAGAGTGGATGGGTTGATGCATGGATAGATGGATGGATAAGTGGCTGAATGGGCAGGTGGGTGTGTGGAGTGTTGTGAGGCTTACTTGAAGAAAAAGATTTCAGGTATAGTGTAAAATGTGAAACACCATGTGAGTGCAACGTACTTGGCAGACCCTGAATCTCATACAGGGTAGCAAAGAGATCCCCTTGCAGTCATTCTATACCCACAGAAGGAGGACCCCTATTTGCCTGATAACCTGGGTCTCCATCTGTAATCTGACTCTATGCAAGGCCTTCTGTGCTCATATTCCAGAATGAAGTCTGGACTCTAGACTGGGACCGAGTTGTATCTGTAGATTTCTTTGGGTTGTTAGGGACACATTTCACAATGCTAATTCTTCCTATGTATTAGCATGATATATTCTTCCATTTATGTAGATCTCTTAAGGGTTCTTGCAGTAGTGTTCTGTAGTTTTCTTTGTATAGGTCTCTTGTTTCTCTGGTTAGATTTATTCCTATTTCATCTTTGGGATGGCTATTGTAAATGGCATTGTTTTATTGATATCATGTTCAGATTTCTCTTTATTTCTGTAAACTAATCTGACTGTTTTTTGTATGCTAGTCATGTACCTACTACTTTGATGAATCTTGGATGAGTTCTAACAAATTTATTGCTGAGTCTTTGATATTATATACAGGAGCATAGCCCACTACTCATCTGTCAGTTTGTTGTACTTTGGGGGCTTGCATGTTGCTGCGATGCTGGAAGCAATGCTACTAGCATTTTCAATACCAACAGGGCCACCCATGATAGACAAGTTTCAGCTGAGTTTCCAGATTAAGCCAAACTAGGAAGAAGGAGTGATGAGCTACTTCTGAATGTTTAGCTACTGAGAACCTTATGAATAGCAGTAGAGCATTATCAAATAGACTGCTGGGAAGATGAGCCTCTCTGGTTGGAAGCCAGTCAAAATACCAGTGGAGAAGAGCTACCTTCTCAAAGTAGAGTTGACCAGAATGACGCAAATGGAGTAAAGATTTTGGGACCTTCTTTTGCTGATTGGGCATAACTCAAAATGAGGAGAAACAGCTGCAAATAACCATTAATAATTGGAACATGGAATGTATGCAGTATGAATCTAGCAACATTAGACTCACCCCCATGACTAAATTTTCAGCCAAACAGTACATAGGTCTATAAGGAGAACTGTAACATTAATGAAGTTTGCACACTCAGAATAATCAACCATTTGAGAGCAGAAGGCTTAGGTAAGAAGGAGGAATAGAAACAAGAAACAGAGGGAGGAAGTGGGATAAGGGATTTACATTGTGGAGATTGCAAGCCATAAGATGAAACAAAAT
>NW_006408562.1:7486915-7488122 GCF_000296735.1 Chrysochloris asiatica | reverse complement strand
CAGGTCTCCACCCGGGTTCATGGGGGTCTATTGAATGTGGTTGGGCTTATCTTGCAACTTCAATGCTGTTTTTCCCCCTCTTCCCTTTATCGGTGACCAATGTAGTCACCAGCCAGACCACATACCTGCTCGTGTATTCCCTTTGCGTCTCAGTCTTGGAAGGGGGTTTGCTCTGAGGGGTCCCAACCACTTGCCTTGATGGGTCTTGGGCGAGTAGCTTACTTGTTCTTGTAGTAATCAATCAGACTGCCATTATTGTTTCGGATTTTCCCTGCCGGTCTTTCTCTCACGGAGTATCTTCTGTTCTACTAGTTGCTTCAGGCTGGTCTACTTATCCTTTCCAGTGGAAATTTCCTACTCTAATCAGTTCTGGATGGGGTTCTGGATTCCACCTATGGTTTTGTGCAATGTAAAGGCTCCACAGGAAGCCTCTTTCACTGGGCAAGGTATTCCAATCTGTTATAGGCTGAAGACAGACTTATAGGCTTTTTGTAGTGATGATTCTGGCTATTCCCCGCCCCCCACCCCACCCCCAAGTGTCTATTTTACAATGGTAGGCAAGGGAAACCAAGATTCAAAAGACAGCCAAGCATACTAACACTATTCCCCTGTTTTACCCCTTCAAACCGTGCCTCTATCTATCCCTGTATCCCAGAGCCATGTTGTACTAAGGTTGTGCATACATCATCATTTACCTCTGTTCCACTTAGCACATGTAAACCTGCCTAACTGTTCTCTCATCAGCCTTGTTCTTCCATTCCCCTCCCCCTCCTTTTGTATTGCCCCCCCGCCATCCCCCTATTTCCAAGCTATCCTGTGTCTATTCCCTACCCTGTGCTCTATCTTCCCCTCCCTCCCTTCCTTCCTTTCATCCCATACATCCTAGTGATCAGCAAATATGTATATAATTTTTTTACCCTTTTAGTTGGGTTCTTTTTCTTATTCTTTTACAATAATTGGTCTATGCAGTATTTCTCCTTTTATGTCTGACTAATTTCACTCAGTATAATGTACTCAAGGTTCATCCATGTTATGTGGTGGTGACTTGCAGCTTCCTTGTTGTTCTTCAGGGTAGCATAGTATTCCATTGTGTGTATGTACCACAGTTTGTTTATCCATTCTTCAATTGATGGGCATTTGGGCTGTCTCCATCTTTTTGCTACTGTAAATAGCTCTGCTATGAACATTGGTGTGCATATATCTACTC
>NW_006408562.1:7414328-7458385 GCF_000296735.1 Chrysochloris asiatica | reverse complement strand
CAATTGTTCATATGCAAGTTCATACTTAAGTTGAAGAAAATGAAAACAAATCCATGAGAGCCAAAATATGACCTTGAATATATCCCACCTGAATTTACAGATCATCTGAATAACAGATTTGATACATTAAACACTAAAGACCAAACCCAGAAGAGTTGTTGGATGACATCAAGAACATCATACAGGAAGAAAGTAAAAGGTCATTAAGAAGACAAGAAAGAAGGAACAAACTAAGATGGATGTCAAAAGAGACTCTGAAGCTTGCTTTCCAGTGTAGAGAAGCTAAAGTAAATGAAAGAAGTGAGGAGATAAAAGAGCTGAATAGAAAATACCAAAAGTCAGCTTGAGAAGACAAAGCCAGATATTATAAGGAAATATGCAAAGATGTGGAGTTAGAAAACCAAAAGGGAAGAACACACTTAGCATTCCTCAAGCTGAGGGAACTGAAGAAAAAAGTTCAATCCTTGACTTGTGGTATTGAAGCAGTCTATGGGCAAAATATTGACTGATGCAGAAAGTGTCAAAAGAATATGGAAGGAATATACAGTCACTATACCAAAAATAAATGGTTATTGTTCAGCCATTTCAAGAGGTAGCATATGGTAAAGAGCCAGTGATACTGAAGGAAAAAAATCCAAGGTGCACTGAAGGCATTGGCAAAGAACACGGCTGCGAGAATTGAGGGAATACAAATTGAAATCTTTCAACAAACTGATTTGGCACTGCAGGTACTCACCCATCTATGCCAAGACATTTGGAAGACAATGACCTGGCCAGCTAACTGGAAGAGATCCATATTTGTGCCTATTCCAAAGAGAGGTGACCCAACAGAATGCAGAAATAATCGGAGAATATCATTGATATCCCATGCAAATAAAGTTTTACTAAAGACAATTAAAAAACAAAACAAGACAAAATGCTGCAACTACGCATTGACAGAGAACGTCTAGAGGTTCAAGCAGTATTCAGAAGAGGACGTGGAACAAGAGATATCATTGCTGACATCAGATGGATCTTGGCTGAAAGCAAAGAATACCAAAAAGTTGATTACTTGTGCTTTATTGTATACACAAAGGCTTTCCATCGTGGATCACGACAAGCTATAGATAACATTGTAAGCAATGAGTATTCCGGAACATGAAATTGCACTCATGAGTAACTTGTACATAGATCTAGAGGCAGTTGTTCAACCAGAAGGAAGGAGCACTGAATGGTTTAAAGTTAAGAAAGGTATGCACAAAGGTTTTATTCTTTCACCATACTTACTCAATCTGTATGCTGAGCAAATAATCCATGAAGCTGTGTTATATGAAGAAAAATATGTCATTAGGATTTGAGAATGACTCATTAACAACCTGAGATATGCAGATAATATAGCATTGCTTTCTGAAAGCAAGGAAGTTTTAAATACTTACTGATAAAGATCAAAGACCACCGCCTTCAGTATGGGTTGCATGTTAATCTAAAAAAACCAAAAATCCTCACCACTGAATCTATAAAGGACATCAAGATAAGTGGAGAGAAGATTGAAGTTGTCAAAGAAAACAAAAATCCTCACCACTGAATCAATAAATAACATCAAGATATATGGAGAAAAGATTAAAGTTGTTAAAGACTTCATTTTTCTTGTATCAACCATCAGCGCTCACAGAAGCAGCAGTCACCAAATCAAACAACATGTTGCATTGGGCAAGTCTGTTGCACAAGACTCTTTAAAGTGTTGAAGAGCAAAGATGTCAGTTTGAGGACTAAAGTGTGCCTGACAAAAGCCATGTTCTTTTCACTAACCTCTTATGCATGTGAATGTTGGGCAGTCAATAAGGTAGACTGTAGAAGGATTGATGTATGTGAGCTATGGTGGTATAGGAGAATATTGAAAGTACCATGGACTGCCCCCAAAAACCAAACAGATCTGTGTTGGAAGACATACAGCCAGAGCATTCCTTGAAAGCCATGATGGTGAGTCTTTGTTGCTCATACTTCGGACATATTATCAGGAGGGACTAGTCCCCGGAGAAGGATATTCTGTTTGCTAGAGTGAAAGGTTAGAGAAAAAGAGGAAGACCCCCTCAGTGATTCAAGATGGGCATGCATGACTAACCTGGCTGCCAGCCCAGCCCAGAAGTTTATTTTCTGTATTTTTCGTATTTTTTTTCTCCCCACGCATCTGTTCAGCTGTCTCCCTTAGTGAGGGGCTAGCCCAGGGCTGGCCAGTTCTAACACTGCAGATCTAAAGCAGAGCTTGTCCAAATGAGATCAATGCAGACAGCTTCCCCCTCCTTTAATGGGATCCACAATCACAGTTCTGACTGCTGGAGTGTCCGGAAGTTAGGCTGGACTCACCTTTGGTCACCAGGGGAGTACGCTTTTGTCTCTGCAAGCCATAGGTATGTTTCTCCAACTTCGGTAAATTTTCTTGCGCTGAAGCTGCTCACAAAAGCTGTGCCCATCTGCTGACTGGTTTATATCACCAATCTCTCTCCTTATTTGGCTGTGTCTGCTCAGTTCTGTCTCCTAGTAAAGATTCAGTCTGCTTCTCTATCTCTTCATTGGAAGCTCAGAGTACCAGGAATATCATCTGCCTCTGTTTAATGTGATTATCCGTATCTTTGTTGTAGAGGGTCTGTACAGCCTCTCTGCCTACACCACCATCTTGTTGCCTTTTCCCCTACGTGTTTTTTGTTGTACCATTACAAGGCTGTTTTGACTGCTGTTGCTGTGTTTTTGAGATCAGGAAATTTTACTTTGTCATTGTTCTTAAGTAATTCATTGGTTATTTGAGCTGTCTTTTCTTTCCATAGAAAAAGTTGGTGATTAATTTTTCCATCTCTTTAAATAACCATATAAGAATCTAGATTGGGATTACATTGTATCTATAGATTACTCTCAGTCCTATTGACATTAAGGAGTTCTGGTAGCATAGTGGTTATGAGTTGGGCTGCTAACCATATAGTCAGCAGTTCGAAACTACCAGCCATTCCTCAGGAAAAAGGCTTACTGCTCCCATAAAGATTTACAGCCTGACTCCATAGCACATTACCACCACCATCTGTGAGCATGGTATAGTTTTCCATTTATTTCTGTTTTTCTTAGTTTCTCATTTTGTAATTTTCTTTATATAGGTCTCTTTTTTCCCTTTGATTTATTCCTAAATATTTTATCTTTTTGGTAGCTATTGTAAATGCTATTGTTTTCCTGATTTCCTTTTCAGAGCTCTTAGTGTAAAGGAATACAACTGATTTTTGTATCTTAATCTTGAATCCTACTGCTTTGCTGACTCTTTCAGTGAGTTCCAATAAGTTTCTTGGTGAGAGAACTTTACTTCATTGTCAATTTAGATGCCTTTAATTTTTCTTTCTTGCCTTAGACCTTGGGCTAAGTCTTCCAACGTAGTATTAGATAGGAGTGGTGATAAACGATAGCATTGTCTGGTTCCTTTTCACAAGGGGAGTACTTTCTCTGAATTTATCTCTGTTGAGAGTAATGGAGTCCTGGTGTGGTGCTGTGGGCTAATGCATCAGACTGCAAAGTCTTTTGAACTGCAAGATTGGTGGTTCAAGCTTACCAGCTGCTCCTTGGATAACCCTATACTGAGTCTCTATGGGTTGGAATCAACTTGATGGCACTTAACAACAACAACAACAACATGTTGAGGAATTTCACTTCTATTCCTATTTGGTTCAGTGATTTTATCAGGATTTGGTGTTGGATTTTGTCAAAGACCTTTTCTGCTTCAATTGATAAGACCATGTGGGCCTCGTCCCTTGTTTTGTTTATGTGGTAGATTGCAATGATTGTTTTTCTGATGTTGAACCATCTTTGCATGCTTGGTATGAATCCCACTTGGTCATGAAGCATTATTTTTTGACATGTTTGTGGATTCTATTTGCTAGGATTTTTGCATATATGATCATGAGAGATACTGATCTATAATATTCTTTTTTTGTGATGTATTTGCCTGGTTTGGTATACTAACTTCCTTTTCAGTGTTCTGGAGTAGTTTGAGTAGACTAGGTATCAACTCCTCTCTAAATGTTTTGTAAAATTTACTTTTTTGTTGTTGGGAGTCTTTAAATGATCTGCTCAATGTCTTCTTTTGTTATAGGTCTGTTCACGTTTTCTTCTGCTATTTTAGTTTAGGTAGGTAGTGTGACCCAGAAATGTGTCCATTTCTCCTAGTCTTTCAAATTGTAGTACAGGTCTTCATAGTATTTTTTATTATCTTTAAAAAAAATATTTCTGTTGGTTCTGTTGCGACATCATCCTATCTCATTTCTTATTCGTGTTATGCATCTTTTTGTTTTCCTTCCTTACATCTGAGAGGGGTTGTTGATTTTTTTAAATCCTTGCACAGAATCAACCTTTCTTGAATCTTTTTGTTGTTTCTTCATTTTCTGTTTCATTTATTTCTGCTCAAGTTGCTATTCTTTCTTTACTTCTAGTGGCTATAGGCTTAATTTGCTCTTTTTCTAATTGTTGGAGACATTGTTCTAAGGTATTGATTTGGTTCTTCTTTTTTGATGTTTGTGTGTGTTTATTGCTGTATGTTTTCCTCTGAGCTTCCTTTTGCTGTGTTCCAAAGGTTTTGGTATGTTGTGTTTTGGTTTTAGTTGATTGAAGGAATTTTTTTGTTTTACTTCATTTTGTATTTCTTTAAGCAGACTGTTGCTTAATTTCTATGTATTTGATTTCTTTTTCATTGATCTTATTAATTTCTCATTTTATAGCATTGTGAGCTAAGAAAATTCTTTGTAGTATTTTGATGTTTTAAAATTTATTGAGACTTGCTTTGTGGCCTAACACATGGCGTATTCTGAAGAATGTTCCGTATACCCTAGAAAAGAATATAAATTGTGCTGTTGTTGGAAGGAGTACTCTGTGTAAGTCTAAGATGTCAGGTTGGTTGATTGTGTTGTTTGGTTCTTTTTTGCCTTTGTTGAGTTTCTTTCTAATTCTGTTCTTCATCAAAAGTGGTGTATTAAAATTTCATAGTGTTATTATAGAGTTGTCTTTTAGCTCTTCGATTCTATTAAAGTCTGTTTTATATATTTTGAGGTTCTTTTTTGGGGGGCCTGGTGGTGGGTTAATGTGCTGGACTGCAAAGTCGGTTTGAACTTGTGCCTCAAGCTCACCAGTTGCTCCTCAGAAACCCCATACAGGGTCGTCGCTACGTGTTGGAACCGACTAGAATGCACTTAACAGCAACAACATATTTATTATGATTATGTACACTTGTTCAGTTGACACTTTAATCTTTTTTGTTTCTTATGCTGGTTTTTGCCTTAAAGTCTATTTTATCAGAAATTATTATTACTACTTGTGCTCTTTTTTTATTGCTGTTGGGTTGATAAATTTGCTCTATCCTTCGATTTTTAGTCTTTTTTTGTCTTTGTGTAAGGCTTCTCTTTGATACCATATTGATGAATCTTTTTTTCTTATCTATTTTGGTACTCTTTGGCTCTTCCATTTGCATTCAGTGTAATTATCAGTAGGTATGAATTGATTGTTGTTATTTTGCTGTGTGTGTTTTTTGTGGTGGTGCTGCTTTTTCATGCTGAATTTATTTTGTGTGTTTTCCTTTCATTTTCTTTGTTGCTGTTGTTTGTTTACTAAATATTACTGTCTTTGTATTTTGATGAG
This sequence comes from Chrysochloris asiatica, assembly GCF_000296735.1. Lineage (NCBI taxonomy): Eukaryota > Metazoa > Chordata > Mammalia > Afrosoricida > Chrysochloridae > Chrysochloris > Chrysochloris asiatica. The sequence continues at coordinate 7,452,745 of NW_006408562.1, read as the reverse complement.
AAGCTTTATTAATTTTCTTTGAAGTTACCTGTAATTAATTATTTTTTCCACTTTTAAAATGTTTTTTCTTGTCTTGAAATGTACTTGTCTTCCTCAACATTTGGAAGTTCTGTAACTACACTATTTTCTCTTTTTGCTTTGAAGCTGTTTTAATAATAAATTGATATCCCACCTTCTCTATTTTCCATTTTCTAAGCTTGACTTACTTTAGGTACTTTTATATCTGAATTGATTTCTTGGTGGTGGCGTCATGATGTTAACCTCAGGTGGCTTTCTGCTGTTCTTTGTTCTCTGTCCAAAGAACTTTCCTTATTGCTTTTTGAAAGTTAGTTTGGTTTTTACAAATTTCTGTTTATATGGAAATATCCTAGTTTTAGGGACAATTTTGCTGGGTATGTGATTCTTGGTTGGCAGGTATTTTTTTCTTTCAGAGTTTTATATATGCCATCCAATTTTCTTTTTCTGTGTGGTTTCTGCTGGGAAATCAGAGACTAGTCTTGATTTTCCTTTGTAGATAACTTTTTGCTTTGGAAAGTTTGGTTTTCATCTTGGAGACTCTCTTTTGGGGTTGATTCACCTTCTTGAATGCTTATCTTCTTGTCTTCTATGATGTTAGGAAAGTTTTCTCCCAACAACTCTTAGAGAGTTTTCTCTGTGCTCTTTGTTTCCTTATGCTGTGATTGTATGGAGTACAATCACACTTTAGTTATTCCTATTGATTGTTTACCCCATCGATCTTAGGTATTCTTCAAAAAATTTCTTTTTTCTGATTGTTAATCTAGTAGAACAGTATTAAGAGATGTGTCTTTAAGCTCACTAATTCAGCCTTCCATGTATTCAGATCTACTCCCTTGCCCATTCAGTGTATTAACCATTGCTGAAAGTTTTTAATTAATCTTTTGGATTTCTATTTGAAGTTTCTATTTTTTCATAGTTGTGTCTGTTTTTGTGTCTACTTTTTCATGGTTGTACCTGTGTGTTCTTGTAGAGTTTTCCTGAATTCTTCTAAAGTTTGTTCTGTGTTCTCCTTGCAGCACTCTCAATCTTTCAGGCAATCCATTGAACATACTTAAGTATCATTCTTTTGAATTCTATATCAGGTAGTTTCAATACCTTTTCATCTTCTGAAGCAGTCTCCATCTCTTCATTTTTCTCTCTTTTGAGCCACTCTGTCTTGTTTCTCCATTTGAAATTGTCTGTTGTCTTTTACATGTTTTGGTACTGTAGTATTTGTATGTAATTTGCAATTGTATGTTGGTGTGCCCTTAGGCACTCATCTGCTGCTTTGTGGGTATGGTAGAGAATTAAAGAAGCGTGTGTACACAGTTCTCTGTTTGCCGTCTGTGTAGCACAGTTCAGGGTGTGTTTTGCTGTTGTTTCTGAATGATAAAGTGGTACAGGAGCCGTTAGTGGCTTTTTCCCAGTTGGCAGGACTGCAGGGAATAAATGTGTGATGATGGGGTTGTATGGGCACAAATAATGACATGCCAGGTGTAGCAAGAAGAAAAAAAAAATCACACAAGAAAGTAAATGAGACAAACAATGACAAAAACTAACAAGCAAGCAAAAAAAAAAAAAAAGTAACTGCAAAGGAGAAAAAAAAAGAATAAATAGAGTGAAAAGGGAAATGAAAATAAGACACAAGAAGATATAAATAACAGAAAATAAAAAGAAAAGGCATAGTAAAACTTGGGAGAGGAAAGAAGAAAACTGAAAAAGAATAGTAGCAAAAAATCAAGTGGGAAAAAGAAAGAAGAAGAGAGCAGAAACAATAAAAGAGAAACAAGAAAATAAGAAAAAGAATAGTGAAGCAATAAAGGATAGAAAACAAGGGGAAGAAAGGAATTTAAAAAAACAAACACGAGCAAAAAATAATGGCAGGGGCTGGACCCAGAGAGGAGAAAGCTGGCTAGGTGGGTGGGGTGATGGTTGGCACCCTCTCCCTCTGACAGCTACAGACTTCTTGGGATGTAAGGGGAAGGGGTAAGAGGGTGGGGTACCTGGCCCTAAAAGGAGATCGTAGAGGCCTAGCTGTTGACTCATGTCAGAACACCTAATCTGGGAGGAGTTATTACAGGCCCTAATGGAGTCCTGATGTGGTGCTGTGGGCTAATGTGTCAGACTGCAAAGTCATTTGAACTGCAAGGGTGGTGGTTCAAGGTCACTAGCTGCCCCTTGGAAACCCTATGCAGGGTTGCTATGAGTCGGAATCAGCTCGATGGCACTTAACAACAACTGAGGTCAGTTCCAGAGGACAGCTGCCAGCAGGGTGCTGGTATGAGAATTTGTGCTACTTCAGGGTATTTTGATTGTCCAAGGAGGAATCTGAGTTCACACCCTACTCCCACTCCCACTTTTTAGCATCACTCAAATCATGATGAGTTGTGTCATCATGATTGTCTAAATGGCAGTGGTGGTGTGTCCTCACAGCCGTAGGTGTGCAAACTTGGTCACAACAATCCATACTATCATTGCTTTAACATGTTTACAGTTTCATTCATCTCTCCAGTGCCTTTGGTTGTACTAGAACATCGAGATTGTTGGTCTGTGGTTGAGTGCAGTCTATTTATACCACCACACCACTGTTTGAAAGAAAGTTCTACTTAAATATAAAATGGTGGTGGTTATATGCCGTGGAGTTGGTTCCGACTCATTGCGACCCTGTACAGGGTTTCTGAGGCTGTAAATCTTTGTTGTTGTTAAGTGCCATAGAGTTGGTTCCGACCCATAGCGACCCTGTACAGGGTTTCCGAGGGTGTAAATCTTTACGGGAGTAGAAAGCCTGATCTTTCTCCCGCGGAGCAGCTTGTAGTTTCGAACCGCTGACCTTAATGTTCGCAGCCCGATTTGTAACCACTACGCTACCAGAGAAAGCCTCATCTTTCTCCTGCAGAACAGCAGGTAGTTTCCAACTGCTGACCCGGAGGTTAGCAGCCCGATTTGTAACCACTACTCTACCAGAGCTCCTTAGGTAAAATAAAAACTGGAATTGTTAGGTTCAGTTGACAGCCTTTTTTTTTTTTTTCTTAATGCACTTTAAAAATAATAGTGTGTCTGAAGACTCTGGAGACTTCGACTCAGCAAATAAGATAGTGGCAGACTCCTGAAACCTCAACTTTAAAATCCTCTGTGAACTGGGTTGTCAGGAGCTTTCTAGGAGAGAATGTGGCTTGAGCACTTGCATGGTCTAGCCACGAAAGAAGCATCTTCATATGACCTCTCCGCATACACCCCTCTCCTCTGCTGTTCCCAGGGGTCTTCATGTATGTTCTTCATATCATAAAGAGGAAATGGAGGCAAAGAGAGGTCAAAGTGTGTATAGTCACACTATAGCCCTTGTCTGCCTCTCTTTGGGCATTGTGCTCTTGGTCTTGGTTTTGTAAGGCGAGAACAGAATGCGTGTTTAAAGAACACATAGGCCAGGGAAGAAGTGGACCCACAGAGTGTACTGCTTAAGAGACCCTGGTTCCTGCAGCTGCTCTCAGTGAAGTGGCTGTTATTGTTGCTGTTTAGTGCTTTCGAGTCAATTCCGACCCATAGCGACCCTGTGTAGGGTTTTCAAGAAGCAGCTGGTGAGCTTGAACCACCGACCTCAAAGTTCAAATGGCTTTGCAGTCTGGCTCATTAACCCACAGCGCCACACCAGGACTCCAATTACATCAGTTATCAGCAGGAATTCCAAGTGCTGTTTTTTTCTCTCAAAAGTATTAGAGATCCTCGCTACTCATCTCGTATGTTCTCATCCTCACTGTTCCAGGTCACTCTTATTCCACACAGTCTAGTGCTTACTACACACTATAGACCCCTAACCCCGAGTTGGCCCTCAGATATCTAGAGTGACCATAAAGCAATAGGGAGATTGAAGGGTCTGTGTTTATGAAACTGTTGGGGAGTAACATGTCAGTGCAACCACCCATGGTACCCAGCCCCATTCAGTTGTCCCTCAGATGAGTCTAGAAGAATATCTGTTTCATCATCTGGGATTGTCCAGTAGCCAGAGGGTGCTGCACACAGAGGAACTTCCTACAAAGCAGTCTGACAAGTGCTGCTCACAACCCTAGAATGAGCTGTGTCCCTACTGCCTGAATCCTTCATCCAGGATTAGGATGTGAGAGCAGATCTAAATTTGTCTCCATTTAAAAGACAGTTTCACTTTTTTATATTAAAAACATAGTGGAAATAACGAGGTTTTATTATTTTAAAGCTTTAAAACCCAATCTATTGTTGAGTTGTGACTCATAACTATAGGACATAGTAGAACTTCTCCATAGGATTTCCATAGTTACACATTTTTACAGAAGCAGGTGGATCATATCTTTCTCCTGAAGAGCTGCTGGTGGTTTAGAACTGCTGACCTTTTAGTTACCAGGTGAGGTTTTTTAACTACTGTGCTACCAAGGCTCCTTATTGTAGTGATAGTTTTGTCTTTATTTTATAGACCTTTATTTGAAATCTGACCCATGAATAAAACCCCAGAGATAAAATAAATGCCCTATTATTTCAGTTAACCAAAATAGATCTACTTTTATTTCTAAATTAAACTTTTATCAAATTAATTCACGTATTGGGCTATCTATAAACCCTACTAGAAAAAAATAGCATTTTGTTTATTTGCAAACTAAGATTGGCTCTCTTCTCATTAAACACCCATTCAAGAAGCCAGAGTGAGCTCTTACCCAGGCCTTTTAGAACTACGCTAGCTAGCACATTGTTTTTGTTAAGTAACCTGGATTCGGTTCAGACTCATGTTGTTGTCATTAGGTGCCATCAAGTTTGTACCGATTCTTAGCAACCCTATACACAACAGAATGAAATACTGCCCAGTCCTGGGTCAACCTCACAATTGTTGCCATGCTTGAGCCTACTGATGCTGCCTCTTTGCCAATCCATCTCTCTGGGGGTCTTCTTCTTTTTCTCTGACTCTCCACCTTGTTGTTGTTAAGTGCCGTCGAGTCGGTTCTGACCCTGTATGAGGTTTCTGAGTGGCAGCTGGTGAGCTTGAATCACCAACATTGCAGTTCAAACAGCTTTTCATTCTGACGCATTAACCCACAACGCCACACCTTACCAAACATGATATCCTTCTCCAGCGACTGGTCCCTCCTGACAATTTGTTTGAAATATGAGAGATGAAGTTTGGCCATCCTGGCCTCCAATGAGCACTCTAGCTGCACTTCTTCCAATACAGATCTGTTGGTTCTTTTGGCAGCCCATGGCACTTTCAATATTCTCCTCCAACACCACAACTCAAAAGCATCAATTCTTATATGGTCTTCCTTATTCATGGTCCAGCTCTCACATGCATAAGAGGTTATTGAAAATATCATGGCTTGGGTCAGGCGCACCTTAGTCCTCAAGCTGACATCTTTGCTCTTCAACACTTTAAAAAGGTCTTGTGCGGCAAATTTGCCTAATGCAGTATGTGTTTGATCTCTTGACTGCTGCTTCCATGAGTGTTGATAGTTGATCCAAGAAGAATGAAGTCCTTGACAACTTCAATCTTTTCTCCATTGATAAGAATGTTGTTTACTGGTCCAGTGGTGAGGATTTTTGTTTTCTTTACATTGAGATGCAATCCATACTGAAGGCTGTGGTCTTTGATCTTCATCAGTAAATGTTTTAAGTCCTCTTCACTTTCAGCAAGCAAGGTTGTACCATCTGCATATCACAGGTCGTTAATGAGTCTTCCTCCAATCCGATGCCACGTTTTTCTTCATATAACCTAGTTTCTGGGATTATTTGCTCAGCATACAGGTTGAATAAATATGGTGAAAGAATACAACCCTGTCGCACACCTTTCTTAGTTTTAAACCAGTGTTCCCATGTTCTGTTTGAACAATTGCCTCTTGGTCCATGTACAGATTCCTCATGAACATAGTTAAGTGTTCTGAAATACTCATACTTCACAATGTTGTCCATAGCTTGCATGATCCACACAATCCAAAGCCTTTGTGTAGGCAATAAAGCACAGGTAAACATCTTTCTGGTATCTTGCTTTCAGCCATGATCCATCGGACATCAGCAATGATATCCCTTGTTCCATGTCCTCTTATGAATCCAGCTTGAGCCTCTGGAAGTTCTCTGTCAATGTATGCTTGCAGCAGTTTCTGTATTACCTTTAGTAAAACTTACTCACATGGGATATCAAAGATATTGTCCGACTCATAACCACCCTATATAGGGTTTCCAAGACTTTAAATCTTCCTGGGAGCAGAAAGACTCATCTTTCTCCCAACCTAGCACATTGTGGTGCCTTGATATAGATTTTCTATCCAGTGCTTCTTAATTTCCACCAATGATTAGGTGGGGCCATGCAAATAAGACGTAGAGGACTTTTGGCTGGGACTGGTTAGTTTTGCCATCCAGCTAGGTTTAGAAGGAGCCGTCTCAGAAGCAGGAACAGGAGTGTGAAAAGCAGCAACAGTGGCAGAGGCAGCTATGTGAAGCGGCTGTAGACATCTAGGCCCATGGACTGAGTGCAACTGTGTTCCCACAGGCAGGAAGCTGCCTTGCTGTCTTTGCCCTTGGGACGTTTACAGATTGACTAAAGGAAGTTGGTAGCACTTGCTGGAGTAGGACAGAGGTCGCTGGACAACATGGCTGAGAGTCTGAAGCCAAGAGTGAGGCTTGCCTGCAGTACGGTAGACAAGAGGCATTCCTGACTAGAGAACTGCTGAGTCCTGAGTTGGTTTTGATCCTGAATTGTACCCTGTTCACTTCCCTAATGAACCCCATAATCCTGAGTATTGTTAAGAGTTCTGGGTGGCCATTGCAATAAATTATCTTACCCAGATGTGAAGCAGAAGGTTTCAGGTTGGAAGCATGTTCAGCCTCCACTTCATAGGAGTTTGATTCTCTTTCCCCCTTGTGAAGCCAGAGGAAGTGAGCCATTTCCCTGGCACAGCTTTTATACACATCTGTTGTTGTTAAGTGCCAACGAGTCCAACTCATAGTGACTCTATATAGGGTTTCTGAGGGACTTAATAAGTATTTGTTGAATGAATCAGTCAGTCATTTATTTACCAATTTATTATTTGGCCACCTATAACAGATTATGCCAGTGATGATTGTCAGAAAACGTAAGAAGCGATCATTTTATATTTGGATATTTGTATATGTTACTATTGTTAAATGCTGTCAAGTTGGTTCTGACTCATAGCGACCCTATATAGGGTTTCCAAGGAAGGCTGGTGTGTTTGAACCACTGACCTTGCAGTTAGCAGCCCAGTGCTTATCCAACACTGCCACACCAGGACTCTTATTTGTATATACCATTGTTATTTTCCCCTTGCCATTGGCAAAGTAACATAGGGCATTAAATAATCTGTATTTTTTTTAGAAACTGTCAAGTACTTGGTGCTAGATGCTAAAGCATACCACAAATCAATAGTGATTAAAAACGGTGGTTTTGGTGAAAGTAGAAACAAATCTATGTGTGGACAAGAATGGGAAGCTTCAAGACAGATTTCAGTATAGCAGGAACTTAATAATATGCTAAGGGGAACCACAAATCAATAGGAGAAGTTGGATAGTTTAGTATGTGGTATAGAAAATCTAACATTCTATATAAAGAACAGGATAACTGAATGCATGCCAAATACTACATACAATGGTTAAAATCTAAATGTGAATGATAAAATTAATAAAGTTGATTGATGAAAGTGTAGGTGTTGGAAGTACTTTTAAAATAAAACTTCAAAAGTAAAAATAATGAGGTAAAAGTGATGAATTTGATCACATCAAGATTAGTAATTTTTTTCAACGAAGCCTATTTTAACAGACAGATGACAAATTTGTGGACTATATCTGCAGTATCAAAAACCAGTATAGCATAGGGTGAAACACATAGGAATTAAATCCACTACATCTGTAGAAAGACATGATAGAGAAGTTCAGTATCATCAGTCAGAACAAGGGTCCTATTGTGGAACAGGGCATCTGTTTCTCAAATGCAAGTTCAGGGTAAAACTGAATAAAGTTATAGCAACTTCACAAGAGGCAAAAGATGACCTTGAGTGTGTAACATCTGAATTAAGAGACCATCTCAAGAATCTAGTTTACACAGTGATCACTAATAACTGAAGTCCGGATGAGTTATGGGATGATATCAAAGATCTCACACCTGAAGAAGCAAAAGGTCCTTTAAAAGACAAGAAAGAAAGAAATGGATTTCAGAAGAGATTCTGAAGCTTGCTCTTGAATGTAGACAAAGCTTAAATGACTTGAACAAATGAAGTAAAAGAATTGAACAGAATATTTTAAAGGCTAGCTCTTGAGGACAAAGTAAAAAATTATAATGAAAGGTACAAAGAACTAGAAGTGGAAAAGGGAGGAACAGACGTGATACATCTCAAGCTCAGAGAAACGAAGAAAAAATTCCAAGTTCTCAAGTTGTAATATTGAAGGATTCTATGGGCAAAATATTGAGTTGTTTTGATTCAGGAATCATCAAAAGAAGATGGAAGAAATACGTAGACTCACGGTACCAAAAAGAATTGGTATATATGCTCTGCCATTTCAAGAAGTTAACATAAGATCTAGAATCCTTAGTATTAAAGAAAAAAGTCTAAACTGCACTGAAACATTGGTGAAAAACAAGGCACCAGAAGTTGATGGAATGCAGGCGTTGATAAAATGTTGAAATATTTCAACAAATGGATGCAGTGCTCGTGGGGCTCGATCATTTGTAGCAAGAAATGTGGAAGACAGCTACCTGGCCAACTGACTGAATGACATCCATATTTGTGCCCATTCAAAAGGAAAGATGACCCAACAGAATCAGGAAATCATGTAACAATATCTTTAATACATAGCACACACAAGTGAAATTTTTCTGAAAATAATATAAAAATGGTTGAGTGGTATATGGAACTGCCAGAAATTTAAGTGGTTAGAAGGATCTTAGTGGAAAGCAAAGAATACCAGAAAGATGTTTATCTGTGTTTTATTCACCACGATAAGTCATTTGATTGTATGGATCATAACAAATTATGGGAAACATTTTGAAGAATGGGAATTCTAGAACATCTGTGTGCATGCAGAATTAGTACCTAGACCAAGGGGCAGTCATCCAAACAGAAAAAGGAGATAGTTCATTGCTCAGTATCAAGAAAGGTGTGCCTAAGGGCTTGTATTCTTTCACTGTACTTGTTCAATCTGCATGCTGAGCAGATAGTCTGAGAAGCTGAAAATTACATCAGGATTGGATGTGGGCTCATTAACAAGTTGTGATATGCAGATAGCACAACCTTGCTTGCTGAAAGTGGAGAGCGCTTGTATCATTTACTGATGAAAATCAAAGATTACAGCCTTCAATTTGGATTACCCTTCAACATAAAGAAAACAAAAATCCTCAGCTAAACTAAAAAGCAGCATCATGAGAAACACAAGATTGAAGTTGTCAGGGGTATCATTTTACTTGTATCTATAATCAATTATTCTGGAAGCAGAGTGATGAAATAAAACAATGTATTGCATTGGGCAAATCTGCAAAAGTGTAGTAATTAAACTGTTCACTTTGAAGACTAAAGTGTGCCTGATCCAAGCCATGGTATTTTTAGTAGTCTCATATGCATGCAAAAGCTGGACAGTGAATAAGGAATATCAAGAAGAATTCCTGCTTTTAAATTATGGTGCTGGGGAAGAAAACTGACTGCACCATGAATTGGCAGAAAAGAAACTAATTTGTCTTGAAAGAAGTACAGCTAGAATGACCCTTCGAAGCAACATTGGTCAGACTTCATCTCATGTACTTTGGACGTATATTCAGGAGATAACCAGTCTCAGGAGAAGGACATCATGCTTGGTAAAGTAGAGTGTCGGTGAAAAAGAGGAGGACCCTCAACCAGATGGATTGAAACAATGGCTATATCGATGCATTCAAACAGAGCAATGATTGTGAGGATTTGACCCCATGTACAACAGAATGAAATGCTGCCCGGTGCTGACCAGGCACTATTTCATTCTCTTGTACATAGAGTCACTATGAATGGGAAACAACTTGATGGCAATTTGCAACAAGTAAGCATTAGTCTAGGATATTTTGTCTTTTATTCGTTCTTAATATGCCATGGCATTGAAAATCATTGAACTAAATTTTCCATAATCTATAAACTACAAGTCATGATGTGGGTATTTCTTTGATGCTCATACTTGAAAAAGAAGGACATAGCAAGAAAACCAGGAAAAGTGGTAAGAAGGACAGAATAGCATTAAAGACTTTCCCGTACTCTCCTCATAGGAGGGATTTCACACCGCTGTGAATGCTGTCACATCTATTGTATTGCCTCCCTGCTTTGTGTTCAGGTGGCAGGTTTCTTTCCATGATGAATCCTCTGCTGTGCGTGGAAGCTTGAGCTGAGTCTAAAGAACTTTGCACTTGTATTGCACTCAGAGGGCTTCTCATGTGTGAGTGCTCTGCCATCTAATAGAAGGCTTTCCCACATCCTTCTCGTCCATGTATTTTCACTTCGGTGTGGAATCTTTTGTAGCTTCCACCTACAATAATGGCCTTCCACGCTCCTTCCAAAAGGAGCTCTGGTAGTGTAGTGGTTACAAATCGGGCTGCGAACCTCAAGGTCAGCAGTTCAAAACCACCAGCAGCTCTGTGGGAGAAAGATGAGGTGTTCTGCTCCCATAAAGATTTACAGCCTCAGAAACCCTGTACAGGGTCGCTATGAGTCGGAACCGACTCCACGGCACACAGCACCACCACCACGCTCCTTCCAACCACAAGATTTCCCTCCATTAGGAATGCTATGCTGCAGAGGAGGAGATACGATTTCTATGCGTGGCCATTTTCCCACACTTGATTACCGCATACCTTGACTCCAAATTTGGAAAACTTGGAACTCTTATTGTTAGGTGCCATGGAGTCGTTCTGACCCATAAGGACCCTATGCACAAGAGGACAAAACACTGCCTGGTTCTACGCCATCCTTACAGTTGCTGCTACCCTTGAACCCCATTGTTGAAAATACTTTGCAAATACTTCGCTGATGTTTTCTTCAAGAGTCCTTTTTCAGGGTAATCAGTTAGTTCCAGTGGCAGAGCCAGCAATTAACTATACTGTCTTGTTTCTTATCCCACAACCATTAAGGGTCCTTTTCCTCATTCTAATAAAGTGATCACGTCTGGCTTAGGAAAGCATTGAGACCACATACTAGAATTCTGCATCGTCATGCCTCCATACAGCTTCTAAGGAGCAACCCGCTCTACTGAAGACATCCGTGTTACAGCACTGATGTTGTTGGTCTTTGTGCCATGGTTTTTGACCTGCAGCATCTGATCTTTCCTCTGGGGCTTCCACTACTGGTGAGGCACAAAAAAGACTCCAGAGCTAAACGTGAAATTTTGGATGTAAACCAGTCTTTTCCTCCTTCTTTAGGTGCTTTTGGAGAACAGCAGGCACATAACCAGATGGAATGAGGATGGAGGCTGGTATCCCTGAAGGTTCGTGGGGTCAAAGGTCTGGGAATGCTGTGACTCTGAGCCGTGTATCTGACTCCTCAGATCTCCTGAGGCAAGACCCTCCTAGACTTCCCATCCCAGGGTGAGACTACTGTACCTTCTTGCTGGAAACTCTGTTCTGGTGTCCACTACCTTATCTCTGTGCAGCCCCTCATGACTATGAGGAGAGACAGTGGGAGAAGCAGCAGGAACTGAGTGCCCTGGGTGCCAGTGACCCACACTACACAGTCACAGCTTTGCACCTACATAAATGCCAGCTATCCTTCATACACACACAGCCAAACACCAGTGCATAGTACCTCGCTGCACATGTATGTACTCACACATAAAGGAGAGGCTTCAGTAACAAGATGCCCTAGCCTTGCTTCAAGCTGCTTGCCTCCTACCCAGTGCTGGCCCAGCTCTTGCCCTGCTGGTTTCCCTTATGGATAATGTGATGGTTGTCGACTCTGTGCTGGAACTGAGTCCAGCTCACTTCCGGACCCCTCCAAAATCTCAGAGTTTTTTATATCCTAACAATAGTTTTTTAGAAGTTATGACCAAAAAATATGTTTCAGTCAGAATTAGCAGTGAGATGCAGAGGCCCTTTTTGCAAAGCACTATAGGATTTTACTGAGACAGTAAGGCACATTTCTGCATCAAAGAATTGATGTGTAGCACTATTGACTAAGACGACACGGTGTTATAAAGATGCCAGGTCTTTCTAAATCATTACCAATTCTATGTTGATAACAGGGGTGATTTAGAGATCTAAAAGTAGTTTTGATGTTTATCTAGAAAATTAAACAGGTAGAAGCAGCCAGATCTATGAAGAAGTACTGTTGGGGGAGATGACAGACTTGTTCTGCTAGATAATAAAATTTGTTATAGACAGTCCTTATTGCTAAGGTCAATTTCATGTTTATATTCCCAGGCATGCTTTGTGTACTTTACCTGTATCATTCAATCCTCGGATTTCTACCACTGCCATCATGTTAATTTCAACACATAGTGACCCTGTAGGATAGACTGGAAATGTTCCGTTGGGTTATGAGATTGTAACTCTTTACAGAAACAGACAGCCTCAGCTTTCTCCTGTGGAATGGCTAATGAGTTTGAACTGCTGACTTTGCAGTTGGCAGCACAACATTTAACTCACCATTATGTCTCCAAGGCTCCTTGTTGTTGTTAAGTGCCGTCAAGTGGATTCTGAACCATAGCAACCCTGTATAGGTTTTCTGAGGAGTAGCTGGTGAGCTTGAACCACCGACCTTACAGTTCAAACGGCTTTGCAGTCTGATGCATTAGCCCACAGAGCCACACCAGGACTCCTAAGAAGATACTATTATCTCCATTTTATAGATGAGAAAACCAAGGCACTGTAAGATTTTGTAGTTTGTCTGAAGTCTCATGGCTGTGTGGCTTAAATAGGTAGAGCTTACACTGATTAACAAACTGATCCCAGTAGACTAAGGGGTCTACTAGTGTAGTCTAGAGTGGACTTTTCCAGATTGTGGGCAGGACAGTGCAGGGTGCCAAGCCTAAGGTGACACTGCCATCTTCCACCAGGAGCTTCCAAGATGCCTGGGATCATATTTATTGTCCTTCCAGCCTACATGAATGGAGAGTGGACAGGGAAGAAAGCATGTGGATTGTTCAAAGGCCAGGGCTGGAAATGGTACAAACCTCTCTATCTTTAAAGCTTTTGTTGTGAATTGAGTGATAGTTTACATGGGAGAACATCAGCTTTGCACTCATCCTATTGTATTTCATTCATTGCAATGATTACAACCCCCACCCCCCCATCATTCAGCAGTATTTCCCTTCTATTCCCTCTTTTTTTTTTTTTGATGTACACAAAAACACTCAGGGTTATAGAATCATTTAAACAACCAAAGGGCACAGTCTGCAAGCCTGCCTCCTAGCTGCACTCAGTCTTTCTCTTTCCATGAGTCTAGAGTCCTCAGTGCTCCCTCTCTCCCTGTCCCCATCTCTGCCTCCATCTGGTTAGGGTCCCACATTCCGTTCATGCTCTTCTCCCTTGATGGTCTTAGGGTTCTCTTGTTTCTGGAATGTTAAGATTAACTAGGCACAAACCTCTTATATATTCGTTTTTCATAAAATAAGAATAAAACTGAGTTGAATCTTGAGGTGAAGAAATCTCAAAGAAAAATGTCTACAAATTGTTATTGTTGTTAAGTGTGGTTGAGTTGTTTCCAACTCATAGCTACCTTGTGTACAACAGAACGAAACACTGCCCAGGCCAGTACCAGCTTCACAATCACTGCTATATAGGATCTACAACAGATTAGAATTTCTAAACATTGAAATGCATCAAAATCAGCTTAAAAATTCATAAGAGTCAAGCTCATAAAATGTAGAATGCATACTTAACAGATTTAAATGCTTCATGCACACGTGGGCTTGTGTATGCCTACCTAAATAGAAATATGCAGACAGATGGTGCCTACTTTCTCCTTGCTGTCAAGTGGATTCTGACTCATACAAGTCTTACAGGACAGAGCAGAGCTGCCCCATGGGCTTTCCAAGGCTGTAAATATTTCTGGAAACTGACTGCCGCATCTTCCTCCCTCAGAGTGGCTGGTAGATTTCAGTGGAGCACTTAACCAATGCGCCACCAGTACTGCTTTTCCTTCTCAACTTCCACCTTCTCCACCTATTCAAGAACCACCAGAAGGACTGTCCACACCCACCCACATGTGTCCACTCTTCTTCTCTTCATTCTTCCTTTCAAAGTAATAAACTTAATCGGGAAATATTTCAAACATACAGAAAAATGTGAATGCACTATTACCCAAGCCCTTTGCTCCTGGACTCTACCTCCTTGTTGTAGTTTCAACTTCCTTCTTCCTGAAGCTGAGCTCAGAAATTTTGTTAGCAGGACTCCTTTTTAGTCTTAAAATTTATTGAGGCCTCCAAAGAGCTTCTTTTTATTTAGATTATGTCTGCTGATATTAACTGTCTCTGAAAATAAAACTCATGAATTTAGAAGTGTCTATTAACTCTAAAATTATAGTGATGAACCTAGTGCATGTTTTTGTTGTTGTTGTTGTTGTTAGGTGCCATTGAGTAGGTACCGACTCATAGCAACCGGATGCACAACAAAACGAAACACTGCCCAGTCCTGGGCCACCCTCACCATCATTGCTACATTTGAGCAATGAAATTGTATTACAGAGTTTCAAAGGATAATTTTTTGGAAACAGAAGGTTTTTCTGGGCACTCCCAGTCGAACTCGAACTTCCAGTCTTTCAGTTAGCAGTTACGCTCATTAACTTAACATTTGTACCATCTAGGGTCTCCCTGAAGACTAATAATGTCCTATGTTTAAAACGCTTTCCCAAAGAAAGGATTAGAGATGTGATACAGGTTTATATGTGAGGACATTCATTGGTTGTTATTCAGATTAGCCATAATAGCTGGAGGAAGTATAAATGCCCCTTGGCAGGTTAATGGTTAACGTAAATGAGTACTGCATGAGGTGAGCAGCCTAGTGATGGACACATAGGCCATGGTTCTGAGGATGGAAGCAATGCTTCAGGTCCATTTAGGGACAGGGCTTTGGATGCCAGGCTAATGAGTCAATAACTTATCCAATAAGCAAGGGAGAGCCCAAAGGACTGGAGACAGGATTCACCACTCTATTTGGGGGAAGTAAGGTACATGCTTTAAAGTGTTTAGTAAGACTGTCTCTGACAAGTGTCAGGAGATCAGGAATAAGAATAAAGATTGTCAGAATTTAAGGAGACGGAGATTTTGTGTTGCTGGTTGACCCAGGATTGATCTGGCTTATGTACTCCCTTTAAAGACATATATATTAATGTCATCAGACTTGAAAATATTTTGTGTGAGTGATATTATAAAACCTTGGCTTTCAAGAGAGACAGCTGCTGCCAACAATGGTCTTAACAAGATCAAAAGGACCTTGGTGGGTACCATAGGTCAGGGAACAATCTTTAGTTTTACCTGTTTCCAAGCTTTGTGGTACCAGAACTGAATTCAAGGTGTTCTGGGTACTATTACTGTATAACAGATTACCCCCAGATTTAGTAGCTTAAGCATTGGCGAGAATATGGAGAAATTGGAATCCTTGTGCATTACTGGTGGGAAGGAGTATGAATTGTGCTAATGGCTACAAAAATGGGGCAATTGTAAGGATGGTTCAGGGCTGGGCCATGTTTCATTCTGCTGTATGTAAAGTTGCTGTGAGTCAGAACCAATGCCTAGTCCAAGGAGCTCTGGTAGCGTAGTGGTTACGAATCAGGCTGCGAACCTTAAGGTCAGCGGTTCAAAACTACCAGATGCTCCGCGGGAGAAAGATGAGGCTTTCTACTCCCGTAAAGATTTACACCCTCGGAAACCCTATACAGGGTCGCTATGGGTCGGAACCGACTCGATGGCACATAACAACATAACAACATAATAGTCAAATTCTAGATAGAGACCTAGGATTATTAGTGGTTGCCAGATAGTGGTCCCCTTCTTAGAGCTCATCCCTTTCCCCAAAGGCTACACCTTTATGTCCTAACTTCCTTTAGTTGGGAAGAGACATGTGGAAACTCCTGCTTTAGTGCCTGAGTGTCTTCCAGGCTGTCATGGTCACTGAGTCAGTTGACCTGGGCTCAGTCTACACAGCTCATAGTGGTTCCCACTGTAGCCCACTAAGTACTGGCAAGATACATGTCCACAAGTGAGGCTTGGTTTATGTTTCATTTGTTTGTTAATTCAAGAATTTAATCTAAGATGCTGTTGATTTTTCCCGTAATTCCCAAAGGACAAGTGTGATAGGTCAAGTTTCGTGTGTGTTTGGGTGAGCAAGGATTCTCAGTGTTTTAGCAGTGAAGATGTAGTTATACTGCCATGATGTGATCTAGATCACCAAGTCAGCCCTCTGCTATGTAATGGGATCAGTACTGATCAGATCTAACTAGCCAATGTGTTATAAATCCTCATTTCTATGATGTTAAAAAGGTTGAATGTAATCCACAGGACTATGCTGTGTCTTGAACCAGTCTCTTTCAAAATCTGAAAGGAGAGAGATATGAGCAGAGAGAGAGGGACCTCCTCCCACCACAGTAGAATAACCTGGCATGGAGTGCTCTGTTGGCATCTGGGCTTCCTGCACCTAAATCCAGGGGACAATTGAAGTCGAGACACCTGAAGATCTCCAAGGAATGCTAGCCCTACAGTTACTGAAAGGAGCCAGTAATCTGAATTCAGACTTCTAGCCTCCTAAACTGTCAGAGAAAAAAATGTCCACTTGTTAAAGTCATTCACTTGTAGTATTTCAGTTATATCAGCCTGAGATAGCTAAGGAAACAAGTAAAATGTTCTTACTATTTCAGATGCCCTTTAAAAAGAATGTGTGTGTCTGTTGTTAACTGTGTGACATCAAGCAATTCCCAATCCCTGCGACCCTATATTGTTGTTGTTGTTGTTACATGCCATTGAGTCGGTACCAACTCATAGCGACCTTATGCACAGCAGAACAAATCACTGCCCGATCCTGGGCCTACCTCACTACTGTTGCCACGCTTGAGTCCATCAATGCTGCCACTTGGCCAATCTATCTCGTTAGGGGTCTTCCTCTTTTTCTCTGACCCTCCACCTTACCAAACATGACATCCCTCTCCAGCCATGGCATTTTCAGTCACCTCATATGCATGGTTACCAATCGGGCTACTAGCCTCAAGGTCAGCAGTTCGAAACTACCAGCAGTTCCGTGGGAGAAAGATGAGACGTTTTGCTCCCATAAAGATTTACAGCCTTGGAAACCCTGTGCAGTGTCACTATGAGTCGGAACCGACTCCATGGTACTTAACAACAACAACATATGCGTGTGAAAGTTGAATTATAAGTATGGAAAACCATAGGAGAACTGATGCATTTGAATTATGTTGGAGAAGAATATGAAAAGTACCTGGACTGCCAGAAGAACAAACAGATCTGTGTTAGAAGAAGTACAGCCAGAGTGTTCCTTAGAAGCCAGGATGGAGAGACTTCATCTCTGATATTTCAGACATATTACTGGGGGGAACCAGTTCCCAGAGGATATTATGTTTGATAAATTTGATAAGTCATTGAAAAAGAGGAAAGTTCCCCAACCAGATGGATTGATGCAGTGGCAACAACGAGCTCAAATGTGACAACAGTTAGGAGGATGGCGCAGGACCAGGCAGTGTTTCGTTCTGTTGTGCATAGGGTTGCTTTGATACAGAACCGACGTGACAACACGAACATCAGCAACAACAACAGTCTTTACAGGTGTGACATGGTAAAATAAGCAAACCAAAAAGTCAGTGGTTCAAACCCACCAGCTGCTTCTAGGAAACCCTATAATAGGGTCACTATGAGTCGAAACTGACTCGATGGCATTTACTAACAACAACAACAACCATCTTTACAGGTGCAGATCACCAGGTCTTTTCTCCTATGGAGCTGGTGAGTTTGAATCACTGACCTATCCGTCAGCAGCCAAGTGCTTAGCCCCTGTGCCACCAGGGATATAGCTCTATTAGTTGTGTGTGTGGGAAATCTCCTCGGTGACCTACTATGCTGCATTGCTGGTTTATGTTTATGTGCACATAATGCAGGGAGGATCTTCATTACAGCCGTAACCGTGGTATTCTGTCTGTTTCCAGGGGATCTTCAGTGTTTAGTCACAGCAGGCTCTCTCTGCTCTGGGAAGACCCTTGCTGGCCCACAGAGTACATTCCAGTAAGCACACTGTTCTGCCCTGGACCAGGTGGTAGACTGTCTGCACTTCTTACAATGGCCCTTGCACATAACATATAGGGCAGGGTGGGGAACGTATGGCCCGCAGCCCATATTGGGTTGGTTGGTAAGCACCGTGGAGTCGGTTCCAACTCATAGCGATCCTATACAGGGTTTCTGAGGCTGTAAATCTTTATGGGAGCAGAACACCTCATCTTTCTCCCACGGAACCACTGGTAGTTTCGAGTTGCTGACCTGTTCCTTCTCATCCACTCCCCTGAGCCTTCAGAGTGGCTCTTGGGGTCACGAGTCACAGCAAAAACCTGAGTTGATGCTTAAGAAGGTTTACTATGAGCCCAAAGCTGTGCCTCAAAGATGTAGCCATGCATTAAGGTTATTTCCTGGGACTTCAGACCCAACCAAACATGTGTTTTCAGTGCGTAGACAATAAGGAAAGGCGTCACTGTGGTCCTCCACATACTCTTGACTGTGGACTGCCTGGTACACAGGAGAGCGCAATTTTCCTATCAGTTGCCGATTATGTAAAGTGATCTACTTAATTACCTCACCATGAGAATTACAGAGGCCTTGATTTGCCTTATGAAGCACAAAGTGCTGCCTCTCAGAATGTGAATCACATGCCTGTGTTGCTTTACCGTAGGGCTGGGCAACCTTTTTTCTTGCCAAAGGTCATACAAAATAGCAACGTAAAAACTAGCATGCTGTAATGTCATGGCTGGAGCTGCAGTTGCCTTGGCAGGACCAGGCCAAAGCCTGTGGGCCGGATGATCCCCATCCCTGCTTTAGAGTGAAAAGTTTCAATTCGGGAATGTGCCCTTTTCAGATTGCATTCCTTCATTCCAACATGACTGCTCCTGACTGGAGTTATGTTTTCCAGTTCTGGATTAGGCTTTGCCAGAAAACAAATGTAATACCTAGACTTTGTTTACCAGTAGTGTGCTGGTCTTGTGGATTATGAAACTTTGGGCAAGTATAATATTAAACCTTTAGAATGAATTTGGGTGAGAGTTACAAAGTAAAGACTTTCTTTATTTTAATGACTCAACTCTTCTGTGGAAATACAGCATTTAAATGCATTAAAAATTCTCAGAATAACTTTATGCACTAAGCCAATTTTATCAATTCAAATATAGCTATGTTTCCCCAAGCATTTCAATCTGTGTGGCTCTCTTTTCATACTGATGATATATTGAAATTGTTTTACCCCCAAAAGATATGCCCACAGTGATTTTATTTCGTTTCATTAAATTATAGAACTCAATGCAGACAATGTTATTCTTGATTGTAGGAGTGGGAATAACAAAAGGAGGAACAAAGAAAGGAGTGTCTATGTGGGTGTATGTGTGTGTATACACAGATACACATCTATGTTGTTGTTAGTGGTAACTGCCTATGAGTTGATTCCGATTCATAGCATAGCTGTACAGTGTTTCTGAGGAGTGGCTGGTGGGTTTGAACTGCTGATCTTGCAGTTACCACTCCAGTGCTTATCCTACAGCATCATGCCAGGTATATGTATATATGGTGGTGGTGTACCATGGAGTCAATTCCAACTCATAGCGACCCTGCATAGGGTTTCTGAGGCTGTAAATCTTTATGGGAACAGAAAGCCTCATCTTTTTCCCATAGAACAGCTGGTACTTTCAAACTACTGATCTTGAGGTTATCAGCCTGACTCATAACCACTACACTGCCAGAGCTCCTTGTGTGTGTGTGTGTGTGTGTGTGTGTGTGTGTGTGTGTGTAGTCCTGCATGGCACTGTAGGATAAGCACTGGACTGCTAACCAAAAGGAAACTCTATACAGGGTTTCTATGAGCCAGAACTGACTCAGTGTCACTTAACAACAACAACAGCAAAAATATGTATATAAAATGCATGGAGTCTTGGTGTGATGCAATGGAGTAAGCATTGGATTACAAGGTCGCTTTGAACTGCAAAGTGACAATCCAAACCCACCAGTCGCTCTTCAGAAACCCTATACAGGGTCGCTGTGAGTCAAAACTCACTTGACAGCAGCTAACAACAACAAATATAAAACATGTGGTGGTAGTAGTGTGCCGTGGAATTGGTTCTGACTTGTAGCGACCCTGTACAGGGTTTCCAAGGTTGTAAATCTTTATGGGAGCAGAAAGCCTCTTTTGTCTCCCATGGAACAACTGGTAGTTTCAAACTACTGACTTTGACATTAGCAAACGACTTGTAACTACTATACTACCAGAGCTCCTATATATTTGCATATATATACATATATGTTGTTGTTATGTGACATCGAGTTGGTTCCGACCCATAGCAACCCTGAACAGGGTTTCCAAGGCTGTAAATCTTTAAAGGAGCAGAAAGCCTCATCTTTCTCCCGCGGAGCAGCTGGTAGTTTCGAACTGCTGACCTTATGGTTCACAGCCCGATTCGTAACCACTACACTACCAGAGCTCCATATGTGTGTGTATATATATATGTGTATACACATATATATATACACACACATATATATGTATATGTGTATATGTATATACGTATATACATATATAATATATAATGTTAGGTAGCTCACACATCAGTGGGGCCTCCCTTGGTGGTACAAAAGGCTAACAAGCTCAGCTTGAGTCAGACCTCCAAGCTTTTGTTTAGCAGCGGAGCTTGTTAACCTTTGGACCACCAAGGGAATTGCCATTAGTGGGCAGAAAATGATGCTGTGATGAGTTGCATAGGTTCTAGAATTAAACTGGGAGATCTGAGTCCAGCTTTATCCCTTTGCAGCTGTATGGTCTTGGGCAAGTGAGTTGACCTCTCTGAATGTCACTCATCTGTAAAGTGGGGCAGTAGTTCATACCTCGCAGAACAGCTGTTGTTGGTAAGTGCAGTCAAGTTGCTTCCCACTCATAGTGACCCTGTATAGCACTTCCAAGAAGTGGCTGGTGGGTTTGAACTGCTGACCTGATGGTTAGCTGTCCAGTGCTTATTTTATAATGGGGATAAAATGAAATAAGATATGTTAAATGCTTATAACAGTTCTTAACAAATTGTACACCATAGTACAGTTACCTTGTACTATGTTTATAACAAAGGTCAGAAAGTCAAACCCATGGCTACTGAGGTAATTCCCACTCACAGTGACCCTCTAGGACTGAGCAGAACCACCCCACAGGAATTCCAAAGCTCTAAATCAGTATGGAAGCAGATTGCCACGTCTGTCTCCTGTGGAACAGTTGATGGGTTCAAACCACCAACCTTTCAGTTAGCAGCTGAGTGATTTAACCACCGCACCACCAGGCCTCCTTTAAAGAAAGGCAGTGAAGGTTGTTGACTGCTACATATACACAGAATGGAGCTTTTGAAGGTTGGTCTGATTTGACTATTGCTTTGCGCATCCAAAATTCAGTGGGTTATTTATTTATCCCTTGACCTAGTTAACAAAGGTCAAGGGAATAGAAGTGGAGTTAAATAGAGGATGCGCTTTTCTACCTGGAATGTAAAAGTCATTGGTTCAAGCACATACGTTTTCCTGGACCTGCAGGGTAACAAGTCTTTGCTATGGGCAGCCTCCCCACAGCTCTCGGGGAGGACCTTCTCAGCCGCTAGAGAGTTGTATAGTAAGAGAGTACAGGGCTGTTTACTCACTCTGTCTGCTTCATCAGGGCACCCTCCATAGCAGCTTGCTTCAAGCTCTCCCAATCCATGTGGCCCACAGGAATTAGGATCCATTAGGTGTATCAGAACTAACACTTTAAAAAACAGAACTGTAACAGAAGCAGAATGAGTACCATGAACGTACTTTAGGCAATAAGGGTAATTTTTGTTTCTTATATAAATGCTGCTGTTGTTAGTCCTTATTCATCATGACCCTGTTTGCAACAAAACAAAACACTGCCTGGTCCTGTCCCATCCTCACAATTGTTATACTTGTGTCCATTGCTGCTGCCACAGTGTCGATCCATCTGGTTGGAGAGGGGGGCAGTCCTCTTTCTCGATGACTCTCAAATTTACCAAACATAATATCCTTCTCCAGTGACTAGTCCCTTCTGATAATATGTCTGAAGTATAAGAGATGACGCCTACCCATCCTGGCTTCTAAGGAGCACTCTAGCTGTACTTCTAACACAGGTTGGTTTGTTATTCTGTCAGTCCATGGTACTTTTAATATTCTTCTCCAACACAATGTCTCAAATTCATTAATCCTTTAACAGTCTCCCTTTTTCATTGACAACTTTCACATGCATATAAGTCAACTGAAAATACCCTGGCTTGAATCAGCATATCTTAGTCCTCAAACTGTTACCTTTGCTCTTGAACACTTTAAATAGGTCTTGTGCAGCAGACATGTCCAATGCAATGTGTCGTTTGATTTCTTGACTGTTGCTTCCATGAGTGCTGATTGTGGATCCGAGCAAAATGAAGTCTTTGATAACTTCAATCTTTTCTCCATTTGTTGATTCAATTGTGAGGGTTTTTACTTTCTTTACATTGAGGTGCAATCCTTACTGAAGGTTGCGGTCTTTGATCTTCATCAGTAAGCATTTTAAATCCTCTTCTTTTTCATCCAGCAAGGTTATGTCATCTGCATATTACAGGTAGTTAGTGAATCTTTCTCTATTCCTGATGCTATGCTCTTCTTCATATAATCTAGCTTCTCAGATTATTTTCTCAGTGTACAGATTGAATAAGTACAGTGAAAATATAGCACTGGAACACACCTATCCTAATTTGAAACCATTCATTGCCCCCTTGTTCTGTTGAATAGCTAGCTCCTGGGATATATACAGGTTCCTCATGAACACAATCAAGTGTTCTAGAATACCCACTCTTCACACTGCTATCTATAGCTTGTTATGATCCACATAGTGAAAAGCCTTTGCATAGTCAATAAGGCACAGTTAGACATCTTTCTGGTATTTTCGGCTTTTAGCCAAGACCCATCTGCCATCAGCAATGATATGCTTAGTTCCCTATGCTCTTCTGAATCCAGTTTGAGTTTTGGGCAGTTCCCTGGTAATGTACTATTGCAACAGTTTTTAAATTATCTTCAGCTAAATTTTACTTGCATGTGACATTAATGATATTGTTGTATGATTGCCACATTCTGTTGAGTTACCTCATTTTGCAAAGAACACAAATATGAATCTCTTCCAATTGGTTGGCCAAGTAGCTGTCTTCCAATATTGTTGGCATAGATGAGTGAAGTAAGCATCAGCCTCCAGTACTGCATCAGTTGGTTGAAAGATTTCAACTTGTATTCCATCAATTCCTAGAGCCTTGTTTTTCACCAGTACATTCAGTCATTCAGTACAGCTTGGAATTCCTCCTTCAGTACCATTGATTTGTGATCGTATGCTATCTCTTGAAATTGTTAAACATCAGCGATTTCTTTTTGATACATTGACACTGTGTATACCTTCCATCTTTCAGTTCTTTCTGCATCATTCGGATTTTACCCATGTTGTTGGTGTTTAGTGTTGTGGAGTCGGTTCTGACTCATAACGACCCTATAGAAGATTTCCAAGGTGTGGCTTGTGGACTTGAACCACTTACCTTCAGTTCAAATCAACCTTAAAATCCAGTGCTTATACACAGTGCCACACCAGGACTATTGAAACCTTTTATATTTCAAATTGAAGCTTGAGTTTTTTTCATTGGTTATATCATCTTTAGAAGTGCTGAATGTTTTCTTCACTTTTGATTTTCTGACTCCAGGTCTACACATTGCTTTATAATATTTGACTTTGTCTTCTTGAACTGCCTTTGACATTTCCTGTGTAGCTCTTTTGCTTTCCCATTTCTTCCGTTCAGTTTAGTACGGCTCTGTGGGCTAATGCTCTCTACCACAGGGTTGGCTGTTCTAGTCTCCAGCCACTCCTCGGAAACCTTATACAGGGTTGCTATGACTTGGAATGGACTCGACGGCATTTAACAATAACAACAACATATGCTGGAAAGCAAATTTCAGAGGCTCTTCTGACATCCATTGTGTTCTTTTCTTTCTTTCCTGTCTTTTTAATGACCTTTTGTTTTTTTCCTGTATGATGTTCTTCATGTCATCCTATAGCTCTTTGGGTCTCTGGTCATTAGTGTCTAATGCATCAAGTCTTTTCTTGAGATGGTCTCTAATTTTAGGTGGGATATGTTCAGGGTCATATTTTGACTCTGATTAACTTGTTTTAATTATCTTCAGCTTCAGCCCAAACTTGCATATGAGCAATTGATGGTCTGGTCCACAGTCAGCCCCTGGCCTTGTTTTGGCTAATGATAATATGCTTTTCCACTGTCTGTTCCCACTGTTATGTGCTGTTGAGTCAGTTCTGACTCACAGCGACCCTATATAGAGTTTCCAAGGAGTGGCTAGTGAGTTTGAACCACTGACCTTGTGGTTCAAACCGAATTTGTGGTCCAGTGCTTTATCCCACAGCACCATAATTTGATTTTGGTGTCTTCCGTATGGTGAAGTCTTTGTGTATAGTCATCTTTTAAGTTGTTTAAAAATGCTATTTGCAATGAAGAAGTCATTGGGCTTGTAAAATTCTATCATAAGATCTTCAGCATAATTTCTATCATCAAAGCCATATTTTCCAACTATTTAGCCTTCACATTCTAATTGCTAGTAATTAATTATCTGTACATGTTGATTACATGCTTGGTCAGTTTCAGAGTGAAAAAGTTGATTGAATTCTTCAATTTTCATCATCACTGACTTTAGTGGTTGTTGTGTAAATTTGAATAATAATGGTATTAATTGACCTTCCTTGAAGGTGCGTGGATATTAACATATGACAGACAGCGTTATACTTCATGATAGATCTTAAAATGTTCTTTTGATGAAAAATGCTACTCTTTTGTGAAAAACAAAAAAACCTTTTTGTTATGAATTGAGTGAAGCTTTACAGGAAAGATCATCAGTTTTACGTTCAGCAAATAAACTTTGTTTCATTTCAATGTTTGCAGTCCCCTCCATGCAATAAGTTATCCTACTTCCTCCCTATGACTCCTGTTTCCATTCCACTCACCTTCCCATCCCTTCTCAACTTTGTTCTTAGGTAAATATTACTCTTTTGACTTCGAATGATAGACAGTTCCATGACAAGGATACCTTATTAGTGTTGTTGTCCCCCCTATATACCTATGTACTGCTTGGCTGAAAATTGGATCACGAGGTTAGTATCTTCCAGACCTGAAGAGTCTTCAAAGGCTATAGTTTCAGGTTCCTCCACTCTCTTTCTGGCCACTAATCCCAGTCTTTTTTTTTTTTTTTCTTTTCTTTTCTTTTCTTTCTTACGTTTTTATTTTGAATCGAGTGATAGTTTTCATGGGAGAGCATCAGTTTTACACTCATCATTTCATTCATTGCATTGATTACAATCTCCTCCATGCATCACCATTCAACAGTATTTGCTTCTATACCCTCTGTTTTTTGGGGGCGAGATGTTCACCAAAACACTCATGAATATATAATCATTTAAACAGTCAAAGGGCACATTTTCAAGCCTGCGTCCTGCACACCAGCACTCAGTCCATCTCTTTCCATGAGTCTAGAGTCCTCAGCTGCTCCCTCTCTCCATGTCCTCATCTCTGCCTCCATCTCTAATGTCGCTGCTTCTCTGGATAAGGTCCCACATTCTGCTTGTGCTTTTCACCCTTGATGGTCCTAGGGTCCTCTGATCCTGGACTGTAAGATTAACTACTACCCACTTTTTGTTACAAACCTTCTACAGTTATGACAGTCGCAACTAGTCATAACAGTTACTATTGAATCATAAGAATCTTATCCCCATCTCCTTTCAGTAGCCCTGTCTAGATAAGTGGAGATTCTACCTTTCCCTGCACACTCTGAAACTAAACTCCGTCTTGAAAACTTCATGCCTTTATAAACACTCCTCACCTCCCCATTTTAGAGAACCAATGTCTTGAAATGTTCTTTTTGATGAAAAATGCTACTCTTTTGTGAAAAGCAAAACAACAAAAACTTGCTTCCTCTCTGTGCCTCCTATTTCCATTTCACTATCAAGCCATCCCTGTTATCCTTGTATACCAAGGGGATAGGACTGATACTTGATATGAAGATTCCTTCCCTCTCAGTTGGTATTTGAGCTACTACATCCATAAGTATAGGTGAAGTTCATCAAATTGTAACAATTTGCACTTGTTTCCTTTATCAATTTTTTTTTTTAGTCAAGTTCTGATCATCAAACCATGAAAGCTAGATCAAATGGGTACTGTCTACAAGTTTGGGTGTTCTTGTGCATCTCCTTTCACTTCCTATCCTATCAGCTGGATGCTTTGCTCTCAGCTCTAGCCCTCCGTGACTACGTCCATGTCCATGAAGCCCTCCCTGTCTTTTTTTTTTTTTTTTTTAAATTATTTTAAATTAATTCATTGCACATTTTCTGGGACCTTTCCATGTGATCCCTTTGAGAGCAGTTGGTGTCAGAGTCATGGAGAATTAGGTTCACATGCTCCACTGTCCACTGGACTAATTGATTCCTAAGCTGGTTCAATTCTTATCACTCTTCTTTCTTTCTCACATGAAAAGACTAATAGCTGCACCTTAGACAGTCACTCACTGGCTTTCAAGATCCCTGATACTATTTGCCCAAGCAAGATGTAGAACATTGTCTTTGTGGACTATATTATGCCAGTTGATAATTTCTAAAACATTTTCATCATTTTGCCTGATTTATGCTCCACCACATTCATAGCTGTGTTTGCTGCAAAGGTAAATACCCATATACAAATATCCTCTTTCAAACTCTTCCATATATATCCTACTTATCCTCCCATACATGTCCAGCCTGTGTCTCTGTCCATATATCAACACACAGGGCACTGCTCTTCCAAAGTTGTATATTTATCATCATTTACCATTATACCCTTTTGCCTTTATATACCTCCATGTGTCTTCCCATCTTCATCATTCTTCCAAATTCCCTCTTCTTGTGTATTGCCTCCCAGTCACCCAAGTTAGCATGTGTCTAGCCTCTAGCCAGTGAATTACTCTCCCTTCCCTCCTATCCTTGGTAATCATCAAAGAATGTTTCCTTTAGTATGAAAACCTTTTCTTGAGTTATACGCTAGTAATCTCATACAATATTTGTCCTTTGTAAATGACTATTTTCAGTCATCACCACTTGTCTTACAGTTTGTCATACTGTGGTAGCTTGCATGTTACTGTGATTCTGTAAACTATGCCACAGGTATATTAAATAACAGTGGGATCACCCATGGTGGATAGATTTTAGCTGAGCTTCCAGGTGAAGACCGACTAGGAAGAAGGAGAGATGGACTACTTCCAAATATTTAGTCACTGAAAATCTCATGAATAGCAGTGATACACTGTCAGCACCAGAATACTGAATATTGAAACAAGATAAATATTGTCAGATATAGTGTTGGAAGATGAGCCCCTCAGGTTAGAAGGCACTAAAGTACAACAGGGGAAGAGCTGCCTCCTCAAAATAGAGTTGACCATGATAACATGGATGGAGTAAATGCTTCGGGACCCACATTTGCTGATGGGGAACAACTCAAAAAGAAGAAAAAGTGCTATAAACATTCATTAATAATTGAAACATGCAATGTATGAACTTTGAATCTAGGAAAATTTGAAATTATCAGAAATGAAATCAAACACGTAAACATTAGTATCCTAGGCATTAGGGAGCTGAAATGAACTGTTACTGGCCATTTTGAATCTGACCATGTCATATTTTACTATGTCGGGAATGACAGATTGAAGAGGAATGGCACTGCATTCATCATCAAATAGAACCTGTATAGATTTGTCAAGAAATGCAACGCTGTCTGTGGTAGGATAATATTCATGCGTCTACAGGAAGACCAGTTAATACTACTATTATTCCAATTTATGCACCAACCACTAAAGCCAGTGATGATGAAATTGAAGAATTCTACCAATTTCTTCAGTCTGAATTTGAACAAACATGTAATTAAGATGTTCTGATAATTACTGGCAATTGTAGTGCAAAGGTTAGAAACAACGAGGAAGGATCAGTAGTCGAAAATATCACCTGATGATAGAAAAGATGTTGGATATTGCATGATGAAATTTTGCAAAACCAATGACTTCTTCTTTGCAAAAACCTTTTTTAAACAACATAAAAGATAATCATACATATGGACCTCACCAGGTGATAACACAGGAATCAAATTGACTAATCTGTGGAAAGAGATACTGAAAAAGCTCTCTATCATCAGCCAAAACAAGGCTGATGGAACAGACCATCAATTGTTCATATGTAAGTTTAAGCTGAAGCTGAAGAAATTTTTAAAAAGTCCACAAGAAACAAAATATGACCTTAAACATATCCCATCCAAATTTAGAGATCATCTGAAGAGCAGATATGATGCATTAGATACTAAAGACCGAAGACCAGAAGAGTTGTGGAATGACATCAAGAACATCGAACAGGAAAAAAACAAAAAGTCATTAAGAAGTCAAGAAAGAAGGAAAAAAACAAAATGAGTATCAGTAGAGATTCTGAAACTTGCTCTCCAGTGTAGAGATGCTAAAGCAAATAGAAGAAATGAACAGGTAAAATAGCTGAATAGAAAATTTCAAAGGTCACCTCAAGAAGACAAAGTCAAATATTATAACAAAATGTGCAAAGACCGGGAGTTAGAAAACCAAAAGGGAAGAACACACTCAGAATTATCAAACTTAGGGAACTTAAACAATTCAAGTTTCAGCTTGAAATATTGACGGATTCTATGGGCAAAATACTGAATGATGCAGAGAGCATGAAAAGAATATGGAAGGAATGCACAGAGTCAGTCTACCAAAAAGAAGTGGTCCATTATCAACTATTTCAAGAAGTAGCCAGCGATAATGAAGGAAGAAGTCCAAGGTGCACCTGACCAAAGCCATAGTATTTTCAATTGCCTTATGTGTCTGTGAAAATTGTACAATGAATAGGAAGACCATAGAAAAATTGATGCATTTGAATTATGGTGTTAGAGAAAATATTAAAAATTACATGGACTGCCTTAAGAACAAACAAATCTGTCTTGGAAGAAATGCAGCCAGAATACTTCTTAGAATTCAGGATGATGAGACTTTGTCTCTCATCCTTTAGACATGTTATTAGAAGAAACTAGTCCCTGGAAAAGAACATCATGCTTTTTAAAGTGGAAGGTCAGCGAAAAATAGGAAGACCTCCAAGGAGATGGATTGACACAGTGGCAGCAGCAATGGGCTCAAACCTAAAACAATCATGAATGTGGCACAGGATGGGGCAGGTTTTTGTTGTGTTGTGCATAGGGTTGCTGTGAGTTGGACTGACTTGATGGTAACTAACAACAACAACAATAATTTTTAATAAGCTGATGGAGATTTTTCTCCTATTTTTGACTATTATGAATGATCCTTCTGTGAATATTACTAGCTTGTAGAGTGTTTTCAATATGCAAGGGTGTTTGTTGGGTTTTGTCAAGTGCCTTCTCTGTGTCGACATCATGTGATTCTTTTCCTTTGCTCTATTAATATTATGTATCGGATTAGTTTTCTAATGTTGAACCACTTTTTCATTTTTTAGATAAATCTCATTTGAGTTATGATCTATAATCCTCTTAATATGTTTTTCAATTCAGTTTGCTAATATTTTGTTGAGGATTTTTGTCTCTGCTCTTCACTAGGGGTGTTGGTCTATAGTTTTCTTGTATCTTTTTCTGGCTTTGGTATTAGGGTAATGCTAGCCTCAGAGAATGAATTTAGGAAATGTTCTCTTCGATTTTTTTTTTTCAGAAAAATTTTAACAGGATTTGAGTCACTTCTATAAAAGTGTGACAGAATTACATTGAAGCCCTCTCATCCGGGACTTTTCTTTGTTGGTTTTTCACCTGTAGGGTTAGTGAGAGACCTGATTTCGTACGGCAGCGTAAGCACTGGACTACTAGCTGCAAGGTTGGAAGTTCAAACCCACCAGCCATTCTTGGAAACCCTATATAGGTTCAGTGTGAGTTAGAACAGACTCAACAGCACACAACGACAAGAATAATAGTAGGTTTTATATCAATATAAAAAGTCTTTGTGTTTCTAAGAATTTGTCCTTTTTCTCTAGCTAATCTATTGGCATTTATTTGTTTATACTGTAGACCATAACTCAAATGAATCAGTTCTTCTGTGGTCTTCCTTATTAATTGTCCAACTTTCATATGCATATGAGGTTATTGAAAATACCATGGCTTGGGTCAGGTGTACCCTCGTCCTCAAACTGACATCTTTGCTCTTGAACATTTGAAAGAGGTCTCCTGCAGTAGATTTTGCCTACTGCAATACAGCCTTTGATTTCTTGACTGCTGCTTTCATGAGCGTTGGTTATGGATCCATGCAAAATGAAGTCTTTGACAACATCAGTCTTTTCTCCATTTTGTTGTTGTTATTAAGTGTCATTGAGTTGGTTCCTACTGTTAGTGTCCCAGTATCATGTTTCTGAGGATTTAAATCTTTGTGAGAGCAGAAAGCCTCATCTTTCTCCTACAGAGTGACTATTGGGCACAAACCAGGGAACTTGGAGTTTACGGTCTAGTAATTATCGTATGGAGTCACCACATCCCCTTTCTGTATTTATCATGATGTTATTTATTAGTCCATTTGTGAGGATTTTTGTTTTCTTTACATTGAGGGGCAATCCATACTGAAGTCTGTAATCTTTTAAGTCCTCTTTGTCTTTTATGTCCTCTTTGTTTTCAGCAAGCAAAGTTGCTCCATCTACATATTTTAGGTTGTTAATGACTTTCTGAAATCCTGATGTCACAATCTTCTTCATATAACCAAGCTTTTAGTGTTATTTGCTTAGCATACAGACTGAATACTATGATGAAAGAATACAACCCTGATACACATCCTCCTGATTTTAAACCACTCAGTATCCCCTTGTTTGGTTTGAATGACTGCCTCTTGGTCTATGTATAGATTTCTCATGAGCACAATTGAATGTTCTGGGATACCCATTCTTTGCAATGTTATCCATAGCTTGTCATGCTCCACACAGTTTGCACAAGTAAACATTCTGGCATTCTCTGATTTCATCCAAGATCCATCTGATATCAGCAATGATATCCCTTGTCCCATATTGTCTTCTGAATGTGACTTGAATCTCTGGTAGTTCTCTTGTCAATGTATTGTTGCAGCTGTTTTTAAAAATTATCTTCAGAAAAATTTTACTTGTATGTGGTAAATGACATTGTTTGATTATTTCTGCATTGTATTAGGTCACCTGTCTTTGGAATGGATCTCTTCCAGTCAGTTGTCCAAGTAGTTAGCTGTCTTCCAAATTTCTTGGCATAGATATATGAGCACCTCTAGTACTGCATGAGCTTGTTGAATGATTTCAATTTGTGTTCGATCAATTCCTGGAGCCTTGTTTTTCACCATTGTCTTCAGTGAAGTGCCTACCTTTGGTACTTGACCATATGCTGCCTCTTAAGTTGGTTGAGCACCAATTATTTATTTTACCATCAAGCTAGAAGTGAATAATGAAATAAAAGTAGTGAATTTCTACTGTTATATATAGAAATTGTAACATACACCTAATAACCCATATGGCTTGCTTCAAAATTATTCAGGAGGTTGCAGTAACAGTGGGTAATGGTATAGAAAAACAATATTGGCTACAACTAGACAATTATAGAGGTTGGGTGATGGATCCATGGGATCAATTATTCTTTGTACATGTACAGGTGTTTAGTACAGCGTGTCATTAAATGTTCAAAAAGTAAATTAAAAAAGTGAGACTAGTCTGGCTAGGAAGAAAGAAGCAGATTAGTTCTGAAATGTTTAGTTACAGAAAACCTTAGAATAGCAGTGGAGCATTGTCATATATAGTGCTGGAAGATGAGCCCCTCAGTGTGGAAGGCACTCAAAATCTGACTGTGGAGAAGCTACCTTCTCAAAGTAGTGTTGACTGTAATGATGTGAATGGAGTGAAACTTTCAGGACCTTAATTTGCTAATGGGCTAAAACACAAAATGAGGAAAAATCACTGCAAACATTAATTAATGATGGAATGTATGAAGCTTGAGTCTAGGAAAATTGGAAGTTTACCAAAATCAAATGGAATGCACAAAGCTTGATATTGTAGGCATTAGTGACCTAAAATGAACTGGTATTGGCCATTTTGAATCTGACCACACTATGATTTACTGTGCTGGGAACAACCAACTCAAGAGAAATGGTGTCATATTTATCATCAAAAAGAACACTTCAAGATCTATCTTGAAGCACACTGCTGTTTGTGATAGGATAATATCCATATACCTCCAAGAAAGACCAGTTAATGTCACTACTGTTCAGACTTACACACCAGCTACTAAAGCCAGTGATGTTGAGACTGAGTAAATCTGCTGACTTCTTCAGTCCAAAATTTCTCAAACATGTAATCAAGATGTATTGCTAGTTACTGAGGAATTGAATGCAAAGGTTAGAAACCAGGAGGAAGGATCAGTAGTTGGAAAATATGACCTTGATTGTAGAAATGATACTGATGATAGCATAATAGAATTTTCAAGACCAGTGATTTATTCATTGCAAATACATTTTTAAAAAACATAAAAGGTGCCTATATATGTGAACCTCACCAGGTGGAATACACAGGAATCAAATTAACTACATCTGTGGAAAGAGGTGGCGGAAAAGCTCCATAGCATCAGCCAATACAAGGCCAGAGGCTGACTGTGGAATAGATCATCAATTGCTCACAGGTAAGTTCAGGCTGAAACTAAAAAAATTAAAACAAGTCCGCAAGAGCAAAAATACGCCCTTGAATACTTCAATTTAGAGGCCATCTCCAGAACAGATTTGATGCATTAAGCACTAATAGCCAAAGAGTAGAAAACTTTGGGGAAGAAATCAAGAATATCGTACATGAACACACCAAATGTCATTAAAATTTCAGTCACTCTGGAAAATGGTATGGCGCTTCCTCAGAAAGTTGGAAATAGAAACACCTTATGACCCAGTAATCCCTCTTATATCCACAGGAAATATGAGCCAGGACATGAGTAGATATAGGGACACCGATGTTTATCACAGCACTATTCATAGTAGCAAAAAGATGGAGACAGTCCATCAGTGGAAGAGTGCATAAACAAGCTATAGTACATACACACAATGGAATACTATCCAATGTTGAAGAATAACTATGAATCTGCAAAACACCTCCTAACATGGATGAACCGGGGAGACATTATGCTGAGTGAATTAGTCAATCACAAAATGACAAATATTTTATGAGCCCATTATTGTAAAAACATAAGAAAAGGTTTCCATGCTCATAAATAAAAGACATGAAAGAAAGAAGACTAAAATGGATATCAGAAGAGACTGTGAAACTTGTTCCCTGGTATGTTGTTGTTTTTAAGTACCATGGAGTCAGTTCTGACTCATAGTGACCCTGCACAGGGTTTCTGGGGCTGTAAATCTTTACAGGAGCTGAACACCTTATCTTTCTCCCATGGAACCGCTGGTAGTTTTGAACTGCTGACCTTGAGGTTGGCAGCCCGACTCATAACTACTACACTAACGTGAATGGAAGAAGTGAAGAAGTAACAGTACTGAACAGACAAAAGGGAGGGACATACTCAGCATTTCTCAAGATGAAAGAACTGAAGAAAAACATTCAAGTCTTTGGTTGCAATATTGAAGGAATGCGCAAAATAGGAGTCCTGGTGTGGCACTGTGGGCTAATGTGTTAGACTGCAAAGTTGTTTGAACTGCAAGGTCAGTGCTCCTTAGAAACACTATACAGGATTGCTATGGGTTGGAATCGACTCAATGGTACTCAACAACAACATGGGCAAAATAATTATGCAGAAAGCATCAAAAGAAGATGGAATATACAGTCACTATTTCAAAAAGAAATGAGAGACTGGCTTACAAGCTTTCAAGAGGGAGCCTAGATCCAGAGAGCACGAAGGAAGATAGAATCTCCACTGAGTAGTGTCCAATCTATCTGGATGGGGCTGATGAAAGGAGATGGGGATAGGACTCTTGTGGTACAATAGTGAATAATTGCTGTGAGGGCTGGAAATGTAAAGCTAGACGTTTAGTAGCAAAAGGAAGGGAGTGGTTGACTGCCGTCCAGGGAAAGGGAGAAGAGCGGAGTGTGGGACCCTACCCAGAGAACCAGTGATGCCAGAGATGGAGGCAGAGTTGATGACGTGAAGAGATGGAGTAGCTGGGGACTCTGGACTCGGAAGGGAGAGGGGCTGTGTGCTGATGGCCAGGGGGCAGGCTTTCAGCGTATACCCTTTTGTTGTTTAATGATGCATGGAGGGGATTGCAACCATGGCAGTGAAACGAAATACGGTAGGATGAATGTAAAGCTAATGTTCTCCCATGTAAACTATCACATAATTCACAATAAAACATAAAAGAAGAAGAAGAAGAAATGATTGATGTTCAGCCATTTCGAGAGGTGGCATATGCTCAATAACCCATGGTACTAAAAGAAGAAGTCCAAGTTACCCTGAGGGCATTGGTGAAAAACAGGCCGGTAGGAATTAATGGAATGTAAATTGAAATCTTTCAACAAACTGCTGTAACGCTGGAGGCCTTTACTCATCTGTGCCAAGAAATTTAAAAGACCGTTACTTGGCCAAGCAATTGGAAGAGGTCCATATTTGTATCCATTTCAAAGAGAGGTGATCTAACAGACTCCTGAAGTCATTGAACAATATTAAAATCTCATGAAAGTAAAATTTTGCAGAAGAGAATTAAAAAACAGTTGCAACAGTGCATTGACAAGGAAATGCTAGAAATTCAATCTGCATTCAGCCAATGATGTGAAACTAGGAATTATCATTGCTGACATCAGATGCATCTTGACAAAAAACCAAAGAATACCATAATGACATTTACTTGTGCTTTATTGACTGCAAAGACTTTTCGACTGTGTGGATCCTAACAGGCTATGGATAAAATTGCAAAGAAATAGTATTCCAGAACACTTAATTCATGAGGAACTTGTACATAGACCACAAAGCAGTCACTTGAATAGAAAAAGGTGATACTGAATGGTTTAAAATCAGAAAAGGTGTGTGCCACGGTTGTATTCTTTCACTTACTCATTCAGTCTGTATGCTGAGCAAATAATCTTAGAAGCTGGATTATTTGAAGAAGATCATGGCATCAGGATTGAAGGAAGACTCATTAACAACCTGCCTAATGTAAATGATATAACCTTGCTTGCTGTAAGCAAAGAGGACATAAAATAGTTACTGAAGAAAATCAAAGACTACTGCCGTCAGTATGGGTTGCACCTCAATTTAAAACAAATATCTTTACAACTTTACCAATAAATAACATCATGATAAATGGATAAAATATTGAAGTTGCCAAAGACTTCGTTTTGCTTGAAGCCACAATGAACACTTATGGAAGCAGCAGTCAAGAAGTCACATGTCATATTGCCCTAGGCAAATCTGCTGCACAAGACTTCTTTCAAGTGTTAAAGAGCAATGATATGAGTTTGAGGACTAGGGTGTGCCTGACCCAAGCCATGGTTTTCAGTGGTCTCATCATGTGAAAGTTGGACAGTGAATAAGGAAGTCTAAAGGAGAAGCCATGGCATTTAAATTATGGTGTTCGAAAAGAATATGAAAAGTACCGTGGACTGGCAGAAGAACAACCAAATTTGTTCTGGATGAAGTACAACTTGAATGCTCCTTAGAAGTTGGATGGTGAGACTTTGCCTCTCATAGTTTGGATATGTTGTCAGGAGGGACCAGTCTTTTAAGAAGGACATCAGGCTTCGTAAAGTGGAAGGCCAATAGAAAAGAGAAAAGACCTCCAATGATATGGGTTGGCACAGTGACTGCATCAGTGGACTTAAGCATAGCAACAATTGTGAGGATGGTGCCAAACCAGGGCACTGTTTCGTTCTGTTGTGCGTAGGGTCTCTATATGAGTCAGAGCCAAACTCAATAATAACACCTAACAACAATAGTCAGAAAAAACAAAATCACTATGAAAATAAAAGGTACAAACATACAAATTACTAATCACATTCATACTCATTAATCACTATATTGTTGTTGGTAAGAGCCGTCGATTTGATTCTGACTCATGGCAACCCTGTATAGTTCTTCAAGGAGTCATTGGTGGGCTTGAATCGCCGACCTTGCAGTTCAAACTTGCATTATCCTGCAGCGTTTTACCAGCACTATCATTATAGAGAAGTCTTTTGTAGTTATAGTTATAGCCAAATGTTCTTAGGTTATCAGTGGGTGAAACAAATGATTTTGAATAAAATGATATTAAAAATGTTACATATCAACATGTATGGGAAGCTTTATTGATTTTTAATGTCTAATATGGAATCCTGGTGTTGCACTGTAGGATAAGCACCCAACCATAAGGTTAGTTTGAAACATAAGGTTGGAAGTTCAAATCTACCAGCCACCCCTCAGAAACCCTATACAGGGCTGCTATGAGTTGGAACTAACTTGATAACACTTAATAACAACAACAACAATGTCTAATATAAGAAAATAAAGAGGACAAGAAATTATGAGCCAAGCCTTCACTTTAGGAAGTTATAGAAAAATAACAAAATAAACACAAAGAAATTAGAAAAATGAAATAATAAACATCAGCGATAAATAAAATAGAAAACAAACATAAATAATATCAACAAAATAAATCATGATTGTTATGAAAAAAATAATATTGTTGATAAATTTCTAGTAAGATTACTATGCAAGTAAGTTAACAAATAAAAGGTCACTTCACTAAGTTCATGGAAAAATGAAATTAAATGATAATGGAATTTTCCACAAACCTTTTGAAGCCACTTTTTATAGTCAAGATGGATAAATTCCTATAAAAATAAAAGTTAACAAAAATAACTTAGAAATAGAAAACCTGTGTGTTCCTGGAGCTTGCTTAACTGATCAGTCCCATCATGAAATTTTCTTTCTGTGACAAAATGTCACATTTTAAAAGATGATCTGTCTTGATAATTTATGACATCATAATGTTTTTATGACCACTGAAACAGTAAAAACTTTTTTTCATATGTTACAAATGCATAGACCCCTGTGAATTGATGGATGTTGGTGCTAGTTGGGGAGAGTCAGCTCCAATTGTCTACATAACAGAACCAAATGCTGCCCAGTCCTTTGTTATCTTCAAGGTCCTTGGGATGTTCGAGTCCACTGTTGGAGCTGTTATATCAGTTCATCTCATGGAGGGTGATAAATTATAGATAATGTTGTAACCACATGACCATGATTCTACATTATAGTAAAAGATGAAGTGTGGATAACCTTCCAGATGACACATCAAGTTTTAATTCATCTTTAAATACTGTGTAATACTCCCATATGAATACACCCAATTGATCTATTTATCCCAGGGTTGAGCAGCATTCTGCTTTTCTCCAGTTTTTACCACTTCAACAATTCTTCAATAGATCTGACTGGATGCTTTGTAGTGTACTGCTGCTTTTATATCTGTCAGATGTATTACCCAAAATGGGACCTCTGAATCAACAAGCTCTTATATATTTTCAATTTGTATCTCTCTTTCCAGACATTCTTCATAAAAGGCTTAGAAAATCTCATTCCCATCAAAAAGGATCGAGCATGCCAGTTTCATGGTAGTCCCTTCACCCCTGAGTGAAGTCACTGTCTTCTTGCCCTTCTGCATGAAAAGGGTATCACACTGGCAATTTATGCTACTTTTTCATGACTGTGCTTTGATGGAATAATTTGGATAATTATTTTCCACTTGCTTTTTTGTTTCTGTGAACTCTCTGTTGATGTTACAGCAGAAAGATGAAGCATTTCTGCTTCCTCAAAGATTTGCAGCCTCAGAAACACTATACAGAGTTGCTGTGAGTCAGAACTGACTCCATGGCACTTAAAAACATCACTCTGCCTGCATATGTTGCAAATACATTTCTCTGTCTGTTAATGCCTTTTTTTTTTTTTTTTAACTTGTGAATTGGGTGAAAGTTTACATCAGTTTTACATTCAATATATCATAGACTCTGTTTCATTACAATGATTATAATGTCCTCCATGTACCATCAGTTAACAGTATTTCTTTCTATTCATTTGAGCTTTTTTTTTTTTAAACACTCAGGCATATATAATAATTTAAACTACCAAAGGGCACATTCTGCAAACCTGCCTTCTAGCCATTGGCTCTCAGTCCCTCTCTTTCAATGAATCTAGAGTCCTCAGCTGCTCCCTCTCTCCATGTCC
>NW_006408562.1:7411555-7413100 GCF_000296735.1 Chrysochloris asiatica | reverse complement strand
GGGCTTACAAGCTTTCTGTAATCATGTGTTAATGTCTTTTTATACTATTTATCTTTGCCATATTTAGACAATTATCCAGTTAAACATTTCTGATAATTTCTGTATTATTTCTGGATATCTTGCCCTGCTTAAGGCCTCTCACACACTGAGGTTATTGAAATGAATTTTCTTATATCTTTACAGTTTAATATTTTTATTTACATCTTTAATTTTTCTGGTATGTATTTGGGTGAGGGTTGTGTGTTAGGGTTGTTTTAACTTCATTTCTGCAAGTTCTGTTTATTAAATTAACTATTCTTTTTTCTGGGAACTGAAATGTCACCTTATGGCTCACCTTTGTTTCTGACCATATCATATTGAATAGCATAGCTTCATGGGGAAGCATATTATTTTGTTCTGCTCCTAAGATAGTGCAAATTCCAGAGAAGAAGGGAAGAGAGAGCTTGGTCCCCTTCTTGTGTTTTCCCTCTTTCAGGTTAGCCTCTTGCTGTCTGAAACTGCCCCCAGGGGTCTAGGTTGTGCTCAAGAGATGTTTCTGAAAGGGAAGTGTTTGTGTTTATATCATTATGTACCTATTATATTTTTGTCAACAGAATTTATCTTATTCTTTCAAAATGCAAAATCAGCAAATATTTTCCAACTTCTGAAAAGGAAAAACATTGTAGGAATGTCATAATAAAACTATAAAAAGGGCCATTGTTGTTGTTGTTGTTACATGGCATCAAGTCAGTTCTGACCCATAGCAACCCTGTATAGGGTTTCCGAAGAGTAGCTGGTGAGCTTGAACCGACAACTTTGTGGCTTAAGCCAACTTTGCAACAATTCAGCACATTAACCCACAGCACCGCACCAGAACTCCAAAAAGGGTTTTTACCCAACTTCATTTTGACGAAACATCATGGCAGTGATATTGAAATTGACAAACCCATTTGCAGGGATGGAACCATGACTAGACTAGATCATTCCATGGATGCACCATTGCAATACTGAAGTGCCAGGCACCCATATAAACCCTTAGGGCACAACCTTGAGGAAAAAGGGAACCTTAAACTCAGTGCTAAATATATTTTATACTGATTTCTTATATTTCTTCTTTGACATTTCAGCAGCATAACCAAGGAGCCAGTAAATTTCTCTCCAGTGAAGAAGGTATGACATGTCCAGACTTGAACTTCCATTGTCACCTCTGTCACTCATCTCCACACAGACCCTGTGAGGCTTACTATGTGCATCAGTAGTGATTCACCACCACCCCACCCATGTTAAATATAGGGAAACCATATCGTAGAAACACTTAGTCTCCTGCCCATTCACGGCATTGAGGAGGAGTGATAGTAGAATATGGCAATGGATGCTAATGATGGCTACACCGTATGATTGATGTAATTGTTGTTGTTGTGATGGTTCAGTGCCACAGAGTCAGTACCAACTCATAGCAACCCTGTGCACAACAGAACAAAACACTGCCCGGTCCTGGGCCAGTGTCACAATTGTTGCCACACTTGAGCCCATTGATGTTGCCACTTTGCCAATCCATCTCACTGG
>NW_006408562.1:7404273-7411280 GCF_000296735.1 Chrysochloris asiatica | reverse complement strand
CTTGGGGTCAGGCACACCTTAGTCCTCAAGCTGACATCTTTGCTCTTCAACACTTTAAAAAGGTCTTGTGCACAGAGATGAGGACGTGGACAGATGGAGTGGCTGGGGACACAGGACTCAGGGAGGGAGAGGGGCTGTGTACTGACAGCCAGCGGGTTAGGCCTGTGGGGTGTATCCTTTAGTTATTTGATGATGCATGGAGGGGACTATAATCATTGCAGTGGAATGAAATATGATAGGATGAATGTGAAGCTGATGTTCTCCCATGTAAACTCACATAACTCACAATAAAAACTTAATAATAATAAAAAGGTCTTGTGCAGCACATTTGCCTAATGCAATACATTGTTTGATTGATATAAGTAGTATCACTGAATTGTGCACATAAAAATTGTTCAGTTAGCAAATGTGTTATATTTGCAACAATGAAAAAAGAAGAAAATAGCAATGTTAGATAGAATTTGACCCAGGTGGTCTCCTCCTAAGCTCACCCTGTTTTGTCCCTTTGTGACAGACAAGGTAGGTTCCATGTCGTCTGTTACAGATGTTACATTCTGTATCCTCAACAAAAGAACTGACTGACTGGAAGGCAGACAGTTTATAGCCAAACACATAGGGTGTATTTGAAGCCTAGGAAATGGAAGGATGGACTCTATCAAGAAAAATATGGTGGTGGGACACAATCTTAGAAGAAAAAAAGTAATTAGCAAAAGACTCAATATTGCATAAATAGTTTAAAGGCAGAAAATCGAGTTCAGGATCTTAATTTATAATCTAACCTTTCATACTAGATAAGGCCTTCCTGTTTAATCAGAAGTAAAGTTAGCAAACTAAAATGCTCAATATGAAAAATGCTATCTTTATAAAGTGATGTTTCAAATTGTCTGTAGTTCTTTACAAT
This sequence comes from Chrysochloris asiatica, assembly GCF_000296735.1. Classification (NCBI taxonomy): domain Eukaryota; kingdom Metazoa; phylum Chordata; class Mammalia; order Afrosoricida; family Chrysochloridae; genus Chrysochloris; species Chrysochloris asiatica. The sequence goes on along the minus strand of NW_006408562.1, from coordinate 7,410,379 downwards.
GCACATTTCAGAGTATTTTGAACTGAACTTGTTTCATTATTTTTGCTTGATGTTTGTTTCCACTTGGGAATTCCAGGGAAGCACTAGATGTGTTTCTAATGATGGCATTGTGCATCACATAGAAAAATGACCAGTAAATGGCTGTTGAATAGTTAATTGATGAACAAATCCACGGATGGTTCTGGCTTGTCACTTCAAGCATCATCTCAATATGTTGCCTGGACAAAAGCATAAAATACATATTGAGGACCATTAAGGCTCACATTAATAATTAGCATACCCCTCTTCATTCTTAAGGAGCTCTGGTAGCGTAGTAGTTACGAATCAGGCTGTTAACCCCAAGGTTGGCGGTTCAAAACTACCAGCTGTTCTGCGGGAGAAAAAAATGAGGCTTTCTGCTCCCATAAAGATTTGCAGCCTCAGAAGCCCTGTACAGGGTCACTATGAGTAGGAACTGAGTCCATGCTACTTAACAACAACAATTTATTCCTAAAAAAGCCACAATGCAAACAAATGCAGCAGTGGTACTGTGTTTAATTTTCACACGAGAATAATGAAAGTAGGAAGAGGAAAGTCTTGGAATACTGGAAAAGTGTAGAAGATACATTTGGGTGACTTATTTAAGAGATAGAAGGTTTCTCACAAAAGATAAAGTTTTTAAAGTCAACTTATAAAATATTTTAAGATAAAGTAGAATATAGATTGTTCTTAACTATCCAAAATTCAAATAAAAGATGAAAGTATGGGGGTGGAAAAAAGACAAGAAATGTGTGGTGGAGGTCTACAGCAGTAAGAGAAGCCAGCAGTGAAAGGGGAATGTGTAAGAAAGGAAAGAAGAACAAACTCTCATAATGGAAGGCAAGAACGTTAAGTAATGGGAGACTGAAGCAAAAATAAAGCACATGTGAAACCCAGTGGGGGATATATGGAAGGAAAACAAGTGACAGAGGATGGAAAGAGAAAGATAGAGTCCGTGCAAGTAGTAAGGCCAGGAAATCCAGCCAAGACAGGAAGCTGGAGCTGGAGCCCTTAGGAGGAGGCCCTGTGGCCTGGTGAGAGAGTTGTGTTGGGGTGTGGGTGGAAACGACAGAAGCAGAGGCACGTGAGAGAGTTATCACTAGGAACGTGAGCACGGTGTGACTAAGAGGACAGGAAACCAGGAATTAAAGTCAAAGTGAAGAATTCAAATCAGATCCAGTTTGGACTAAACTCTTTTCATTTGTTTTTCTCAAATGCTACAAGCAGTATCTTTGAAGATAAATTAGGTATTGGATTTGTTATACCATTTTAACTTTAAAAGGGAAAAAAAATGAAAGAACCACCTTTAATAACCACTTCTCCTCAGTCCATTGTTCTGTCCATTTATGAGCTGTCTTCTCTGCTACTCTGAATTGAAACGTCTATAGTAATGTGACTAATTGTTACCATAGCAATGTACTAGGCACTGAGCTGACTCTACTCTCGTTTACTTCTCACAACTGTCACTGTCAGAGTTGGGATAAACACCATACCTAAGACCCCATGCTTGTTTTCCTGCCCAAGGGCCATCACAGCTACAACCTACATATATTTATTTACTCAAGAAACAGATACAAACATTCTATAAATTTACTTCTAGGCAGCGTTCCATTTGCTGGATTTCCAACAGAGATAACAACAGGACCCTTACCTTTCTGAAAGTTCAGTGCAAAGAAGGATGAAGGTATTAACCCACACATGCACATAATCACAATTGATGTGAAGCATTGTAAAAGAAAACATTGGGTTCAATGAGAAAAGAGAGGTTGGCTATCGTTTAATTAGAGAAGCCTTTGAGAAAGTGACATAAAATTTGAGACCTGAAAATGCGTGTGGGTTAATAAGAAGAGCGATTACAGGCAGAGGAAGAGGTGCTGGAAGAATACAAATACTGGAAAGTGGTGTGACCATGTGAATTTCCTAGGCCACGGAAAGCAGCTTCTGAGTTTATCCTAAGTGTAAGGGAGGCCACATTAGCGTTTAAAGCATTAGGAAAGCATGATCTACATTGAAAGATCGTTCAGTTTGCTATGTGCAGAATGGATTAGGGTAGGAACAAAGAGTGAAAGTAGGGAGTTATTTGGTTGTTCTGTGATGGGCACTGGAGGCTTGTGGATAGAAATGAAAATGGAGAGAAGTGGGTAGACTTGGTTACTTTGAAGGTAGCAAAATATGACTAAGTTACTGATTGATTGTGAAGGGGGGAAAGGTAAAGGGTCAAGGGTAAGTCCAGTGTGACCAATTGAATGGATGAAAGAACTGTTTCTTCAGATGGGGATGGGAGAAACTGAAGGAGAGGCCAGCTCAGTGAGAGAAGGAAGATGTGTAAAATGAGCATAAGAGAGAGCTCATAACTAGCAATTCGCCATGTAGAGGTCAGAGAGCCAGGGAAGAGCCAGCAAAGAAGATTGGGAAGTAACATCACTGGTAGAAAAATGAGTGCAAGGTGTCATGGAGTCAGCAGAGGAGAGTGTTGAAGAAAGGACTCATCAAAGGCATTGATCACTGTAAGAAACAGTCCCTTGGATTGCAAGCATGGCAGTCCTATTGATCTTTGCAAGAAGAGTTTGGAAGAATGACCAAAGCAGATGCCAGATCACATAGAGTTGAAGAATGATGAGAGAGAAACCAACCAGGTTCTAGTGGCATGGCTGAGTACCGTGAAATGATAGTTTCTCATGTCAGTCTATAAATACAGTCTGAATGCCCAGAATTTCAACATGGTTTTCCATGGAACTTAGCAAACTAATTGTTAAAATACGTATCGAATAATAAAGGTCTGTGGCATTGTGGGTTAACATACTGGACTGCAAAGTCAGTTTGAACCTCAAGATCAACAGTCTAAGCTCACTAGCTGCTTACTTGGAAACCCCATCAGGGTCACCATGGGTCAGAACCCACTTGACAGTGCTTAACAACAACAACAACAAGCAGTGAGGAGGGAGTTCCTGGATGGTACAACTTTGAACACACTTGACTGCTAACCTAAAGATTGAAGTTTAAATTCACCAAGAGGCTCCTCAGATTTATTTCTGAAAAAAAAATCGCCATTGAAAAGCTTATGGGCAAAAGTATGAAAACTTCTTAGATATAACCAGACACCTGGAGGCCTTGGGGATTAAGAGCTCTGCCATGGCTAACTGGTGTATCATAGTCCATAAAGATAATATACTATGGTCAGTAGCAACTGGGACCGAAAACTCACAAGTGGCCATCAAAGGTGCAACTATTGGTCTCTCCCCATTTGGAGCAAAGGAGAGTGAAAAAAATTGAGGGAACATAGAAACAAGTAGTCTAATGGACTGATGGACCATGTGAACATTAGCTTTCATGACACTGAGACCAAAGGACTAGATGGTGCCCGGATACCATGGTGACTAGCTCTGAAAGGGATCACATTAGAAGGTCATGGGTAGAGTGGGAGAAAATGTGTAAGAAACACAAAAATCATAAAAAAGACTTGGCTCACTGATCAGATGGATCAGTGAGCCTTGAGGTGGTACCCTCAAGACATTGACACTTAGCCACTCTTAAGGTTTGAAACTGAACTCATCCTTGCAATTGTTGTTCTGTAGGAGGCCATTGTTACTGTCACTGCAACAATGGGCTCAATCCATCTCATTGGGATTATCTTTTTCACTGACCCTCCAATTTTCCGAACATGAAGTCCTTCTCAAGGAATTAGCCCCTCCTGATAACATGTCCAAAGTATGAGAGACGAAGTCTCATCATCCTTCCTTCTAAAGAGGATTTTTTAGAAAATAGATTTAGAAGATTTCTTCTAAGACAGAATTGTTTATGCTTTTGGTGGTGTGTGGTAAGGAGTTCTCATAGCATAGTGGTTACGAGTCAGACTACTAACGTCAAGGTCAACAGTTCCAAACTACCAGCCATTCAGCATGAGAAAGATGAGGCTTTCTGCTCCTGTAAAGATTTATACCCTCAGAAACCCTATACAGGATCTGTGAGTGAGAAGCAACTCCATGGCATACCACCACCACCAGTATGTGATACTTTTAATATTCTTCTCCAACAAAATAATTCAAATGCATCGATTCTTCTACATTCTTTCTTATTTTTTTTGTCCAACTTTCACATGCATATGAGGCAATTGAAAATGCCGTGGCTTGGGTCAGTTTAGTCCTCTAATGGATAGCTTTACTTTTGAACATTTTAAAGAAGGCTTTTGTAGCATATTTTCCCAGTGCAATACGTCATTTGAGTTCTTTTTGTTTTTTTAAATGTTTTATTGTGAATTATGTGATAGTTTACATGGGAGAACATTAGCTTTCCATTCATCCTATCATATATCATTTCATTGCCATGGTTACAATCCTCTCCATGCATCATCAACCAACCTGCAAGCCTGTCCCCCTGTTGTCAGCACACAGCCCCTCTCCCTCTCTGTGTCAAAGTCCCCAGCTGCTCCATCTCTCCACCTTATCGTCTCTGCCTCCAACTCTGGCGTCACTGTTTCTCTGGGTAGGGTCCTGCTCTCCATTCTTCTCTCTAATGGTCCCAAGGACCTCCACTCCTAGACTGCAAAAAGTCAATCACTCCCCCTTTTTGCTACAAAATGTCTACCTTTATATTTCCAACCCTCACAGTCAATCCTGATAACAATTATTCACTATTGTAACTCAAGAGACCTATCCGCATCTCCTTTCATCAGCCCTGCCCAGACAGATTGGCTACTACTCAGTGGAGATTCTACCTTCCCCCATGCCCTCTGGATCTAGACTCCCTCTTGAAAGCTTGTAAGCCAGTTACTTCTTGCCTTTGTAGCTCCCCCCTCCCGCCCCCATTTTGGGTAGCTAATGTCCAAGTTGCCTGTCCTTGTTTACCCTGTGTATCGAAGGGATGGGAATTATCTTCGCTATAAAGATTTGTTCCCTCTTTTGAGTTACTGCATCCCTAGATGTCAGTCAAGTTCATGTCATTTGACTTCTTGACTGCTACTTCCATGAACATTTGAGAGCTCTGGTAGCGTAGTAGTTACGAATTGGACTGCGAACCACAAGGTCAGCAGTTTGAAGCTACCAGCTGCTCCGCGGGAGAAAGATGAGGCGTTCTGCTCCCGTAAAGATTAGCAGCCTCGGAAACCCTGTTCAGGGTCGCTATGAGTCGGAACCGACTCCACAGCACATAACAACAACACCATAGTGTTTTAAGCTCCTCATGTTAGAAGGCTCCTCTTCAAAATGCAACTTTGGAAGAATTGCCTCCTTAAAGAAAAGTTGACCATGTTGACACAAATGGAGTAAAGCTTTCGGGACCTTCATTTGCTGATGGGGTACAATGCAAAATTAGCTGTAACCATCTATTAAGAATCGAAACATGGAATGTACAAAGGATGAATCTAAGGAAAGTGGAAGTAAAAGAAATGAATATCAATTTCTAGGCATTCATGAGCTGAAATGGACTGATAATGGGCATTTGGAATCTGAAAATCACATGATATATTAGGCCTGGAGTGACAGATTAAAGAGGAGTCGTGTCATGTTCTTCATCTATAAGAGAATATTTCAAGATCTAGCTGGAAGATCAATTTTGTTTGTAATAGGATAGATGAGTCAATACCACTACTATTCAAATTTACCCACTAATCGCTAAAGTTAATGATGATGACATCAAAGGATTCTACCAACTCTTTCAGACTCCTGGTGTGGTGCTACAGAATAAGCACTGGATTGCAAACCCCAAGGTCTATGAAACCTGCCAGCTGCTCCTCAAAAACCCTGTAAGGATTTCTAGGCATCTAAATTGACTCGATTGCACTTAGCTGCAGCAATAACCAGCTTCTTCAGTCTGCAAGTAATCAAACATGCAGTTAATATGTATTGTTAATTCTGGTTATTTGAATGCAAAGGTTGGAAACAAAGAGGAAAGATCAACAGTTGGAAAATATGACCTTGGTGATAGAAATGATGCTAGAGATCGTATGATAGAATTTTCCAAGACCAGTGACTTATTCATTGTAAACACCTTTTTAAAACATCATAAAAGATGACTACATACATGGACCTCAACAGAAGGAATACAGAGAAATCAAATGGACTAAATCTGTGCAAAAAGACTGTGCAAAAGC
>NW_006408562.1:7393100-7402389 GCF_000296735.1 Chrysochloris asiatica | reverse complement strand
TGATACAATGACTCTGTGTATTCCTTCCATCTTTTCTTGATGCATTCTGCATCATTCAATAATTTGCCCAGTGAATCTTTCAATAACAGAAGTCGAGGCTTGAATTTTTCTTCAGTTCCCCCAGCTTGAGAAATACTGACCGTGTTCTTCTCTTTTGGTTTTCTAACTCTTCAGCATAGAGATGCTAAAGCAAATGGAAGAAATGAGGAGGTACAAGAGCTGAATAGAAAATGTCAAAGGGCAGCTCAAGAAGATAAAAGCCAAATAGTATAATGAAATGTGCAAAGACCAAAAGGGAAGAACACACTCAGCATTTCTGAAGATGAAAGAACTGAAGGAAAATTCAAGCCTAGACTTGAAATATTGAAGGGTTCTAGGGGCAAAGTATTGAATGTAGCAGAAAGTATCAAAAGAAGGGAAAGGAATACAGAGAGTCACTGTACCCAAAAGAAATGATCGATGTCCGGGCATTTTAAGAGATAGCATAAGATCACGAATCAATGGTATTGAAGGAAAAAGTCCAAACTACACTGAAGGCATTGGTGAGAAACAAGGCTCTAGGAGTCCTGGTGTGGTGCTGTAGGATAAGCAATGGACTTCAAGGTCGGTTTGAACTGTAAGTTCAGTAGTTCAAACTCTAGTCGCTCCTTGAAAACCCTATACAGGGTCACTACATGAGTCGGAACCAACATGATGGCACCTAACAACAACAGGAGTGAATGGAATACAAATTGAAATCTTTCAACAAACTGATGAAGCTCTGGAGGCACTAAGGTGTCTATGCCACGAACTTTAGAAAATGGCTACCAGGACAACCGATTGGTAGAGATCCATATTTGTGTCCATTCCAAAGAGAGGTGATCCAAAGGAATGTGGTAATTGTCAAACAATATTATTAATATCACATGCAAGTAAAATTTTGCTGAAGATAATTTTTGAATGGCAGCAACAGTACACTGAAAGAAAATTACAAAAAATTCGTGCCAGATTCAGAAGAGGAGATGGAACTGACACTAGATGGACTTGGTTGAAAGAGAATACTCGACATATGCTTACTTGTGCTATATTGACTATGCAAAGACTGTGTGCATCATGACAAGCTATGGGTAACATTGCGAAGAATGGATATTCCAGAACACTTAATGTGCTCAACGAGGAACCTGTGCATAGACTAAGAGACAGGCCTTAGAACAGAACAAGGGAGTACTGAAGGGTTTAAAATCAGGAAACATGCATGCCAGGGTTGTATTCTTTCACCATACTCGTTCAATCTGTATGCTGAACAAATAATCCTGAAACCTGGGTTATATGAAGAAGAACATGGCATCAAAATGGGAGGAAGACTTCTTATCAGTACGATATGTATATAATACAACCTTGCTTGCCGGAAGCAAAGAGGACTTAAAATACTTACTGATGAAGATCCAAGGCTACAGTTTTCAGTATGGATTGCCCCTTGATGTAAAGAAAATAAAAATCCTCACACTGGATCAATAAATAACATCATAATAAAGGGAGAACAAATTGCAATTTTCAAGTATTTGATTTTTCTTGGATCTACAATTAACACTCATGGAAGCAGTAGTCAAGAGATCAAATGCCCGATTGCATTAGGCAAATTTGCTGCATAAGACTGCTTTAAAGTGTTGAAGAGCAAAGATACCAGTTTCAGAACTAAGGTGTGTCTGACCCAAGCTATGGTATTTTCAGTAGTCTCATATGCATGTGAAAGTTGGATAGTGAATTGGAAGATCATTTTTGTGTTGTAGAAGAATATTATGTGTACCCTGTACTGCCAGAAAAACAAATCTGTGTTAGAAGAAATACAGCTAGAATGTGGCTTTTCTAGCTGAGATGGTCAGACTTTGTCTCTTATACTTTGGACTTGTTATCAGGAAGTACCAGTCCCTGGATAAGGACATTATGCTTAAAGTGAAGAGTCAACAAAAAAGACAAGGACACCTAGTAAGATGTATTGGGACAGCGGCTGCAGCTATGGGCTCAAGTGAAGTAATTGTGAGGATGGTACAGGATGGGACAGTGCTTCATTCTGTCGTGTGTAGGGTCCCTATGAGTCAGAGCTGACTTAAAGGCACTTACAGGAGATCCTTCCATTCAGTGGTATGCATGTTTGATGTTGTGTATATTTGAGTATGCTTTGACATGTTCAGTGTTTTATATGTATTCAATTTAATTGAAGAATGCAGCCTTTAGTAGAAATAAAAATTCCAAGGGGCCAAATTTGTGAGGTCCTTACCTTTTATAAGACCCAGTCAGCTTCCCAGAAGGGACCCCATAGTCTATAGTTCTCATCCCATCTTCCTCTCTCCTTAAAGAAGAGGAATTTGGAGACAGTCCCTTTTTAGTGGGTTGGTATTTTACTCAGTCTGCTTCTACCAGTAGCAATTTGGGGACCACAAGGTCATTTTAGGAGTCCTGATGTGGCTCTGTGGGTTAATGGACTGGACTACAAAGTCAGTGTGAACCACAAAGTCGGTGGTTCAAGATCACCAGCCGCTCCTCAGAAACCTTATGTATACAGGGTTGCTATGGGTTGGAACCAACTTGATGGCACTTAACAACAGCTTAAGAACAACAGCAACAAGGTCATTTAAAGTTTGGAAAAGTTACCGCTATCCATTACTTGACTCTGGAGGCCACTCTGGCACTACCATTTTGTAATGGGTCAGCTGCATTTCTTTGCTTTCTCCCTACCCCTCAACCTCACTCTAAATTTAGTCATGGCCAGGCAGCTCCAATGGGAGAGCTGTGCCCTCAAACTCTTTTTTTCTGAACCATCTTGCCCATTGTCTCCACTTTGTGGGGATCAACTCTAGAGCCTCCTTAATGCAGAAAAGTTTTCTTCATGTACAAGTCCACTGCTCCTTCCACTTTGGTCTTGGGACCAAGGATGGCTGTTCCCTTTCTTCTTGCACTGTGGCATTGTGTTATGGTCATCGAAGGAATAAATCTTAGTGTGCAGAAACAATTATTGATCTATAGCTTAGTTTCTATGCTAGCTCTTGTTCTGTTTATAGCAGAAACTTAATCTCGGTTCCTTGAAGTTCTTATCCGCTGTGCCCCAGCTCCTATGAGTCATATCATGTCCCAGTAGGGTCACATCAAAGATATACTCGCTGTTATTGGTAAGTGCTATAAAATCAATTCTGACTCATAATGGCACTTTTATGAGGTTTCCAAGGAGCAAGTGGTGGGTTTGAACCATTGACCTTATGGTTTGCAGTCCAGTGCTTATCGTACAGTACTATGTTGTTGTTGTTGTTAAGTGTCATCAAGTCACTTATAGTGACTCTGCGTCAGGTTTCCATGGAACGGCTGGTGAGTTTGAACCACCGACCTTGTGGTTCAAAACAACCTTGCAGTCCAGTGCTTTATCTTGCCGCACGACACCAGTACTATATGATAATTCTGGAATTTAAAATCAACGAGGAGACGATACTACTGCCAGTGAGTTTATTCCAACCCATAGACGCCTATACAGGGTTTCCAAGTCTGAAATTTTTTTACAGAAACAGAAAGTCTTTTCTCCTGCAAAGTGACCAGTGAGTCTGAACTGCTTACCTGTGGCTAGCATTCTAATACTTATACAACAGGGAAAGGTAGACCACTCAGTTGTGATATAAATGTATATATATTCCAGTCCAGTGTTTATTCCACAGAGCCACTGCACTTCTACTTTACGGCGCCACACCAGGACTATATTATAATTTTGGAATTTATCCAAAATACATATATTGGGACAATGCCCTTGACTGTCCCAATATGTATATATATATTAGATAAATTGTATGTATTTTGGATAAAATATATATATTGCTGTTGTTAAGTGCCATAGAATCAGTTCTGACCCATAGCAACCCTGTATAGGCTTTCTGAGGATTGAACCACCAATCTTGCAGTTCAAACTAATTTTGCAGTCTAGCGCATTAACCCACAGGGCCACACCAGGACTCTCTCTCAACCTCAATCTCTGTCTCTCTCCCTCTCTCACCCATCCCCCCTATATGTGTGTGTGTGTATTATATATATATATATACCTGGTAGCGTAGTGGTGACGAGTTGGGCTGCTGATCTCAAAGTTAGCAATTGTTCCACAGGAGAAAGATGAGGCTTTCTGCTCCTGTTGTCACTGTGAGTCCAAAGCAACTCCACAGCACATCACCACCACCCTATATATGGAGTCCTGGTGTGGCGTTTTCGGTTATTGTGCTGGACTACAAAATCAGTTTGAACTGCAAGGTCAGTGGTTCAAGCTCACCAGCCACTACTTGGAAATCCCTATAAAGGGTTGCTATGGGTTAGAACCAACTTGATGGCACTTAACAATTATATATATACACACACAAAAAGTCTGGATTACTGGTGTGGTGCTGTGGACTAATGCACTGGATTGCAAGGTCAGTTTGAACTCCAAGGTCAGCAGTTCAAGCTCACTGGCCACTCCTTCGAAACCCTATACAGGGTCACTATAAGTCGGAACTGACTCAATGGCACTTAACAACAACAACAACAGCATACACAATCCATAACAGTTGGTTATGCCCCAGGTTGTACCCATAGCACTATCAAAGGCAGATGGGCTATGGAGACAGGGCTCCACTCCAGTGCTGTAGACCTGAGAAGTCAAGGCTGCTGGCCAGACCCCCATTCCCCTAGGCAGTGCCCTTGACTGTCCCAGGCAGATGATCTTAGGTGTGTCCAAGCCTCAGTTTCTGCATATGTGAAAGGAACAGTGGACTAAAGGCTGCTAAGGTTCTTTATTCTGAACACCCTTGACTGGGCCCTGAAGCAGCCTCATCTCTGACAGATACATCCTCACCACCGCTCTATATAATGTGTGATTTTATTTTTACATATATCATGTGCAGTCTGGGTTAGTTTCAAAAATAACAAGCTGTTTTTTGTTTTGTTTTAATGACTGTGATGCTTTGTAGCAAAGTTTGTCTCTGGGGTCTCTTTCCTGGCCACTGGTGGAGTCTCCTCCCTCTTCTGAGAGAGTGGTGAGGGTCTCTCCCTCTCCCTGGGATCTGATTGGATCTCCATGGAAGTTGGTGGAGGCCTCCTCCTCTCCCTGAACAGTAGTGGGGTCCTCTCCCTCTCCGTGGAGCACAGTGGCTCCGCCGGCCTAGTCACTCACCATGCTTGCCAAGTCCTTCCCTGCACACAGTCTTCCAGTCAGTATCTCCACACCTGCTGGTCTCTCTCCAGGGCCACTGACCCTTAACTTGTCACTGAACTCACATTCAGGCTTGAGAGTGCGGGATGAGCTTGGAAGTGCATTCACAGCCCTGTAACCTCAGCCTTAGCATCTGAGGGCATCCTAGTTCTAGTCTGTGAGAGCTGCATGCTTCCCAAGAGGGATTATATCCATTAAGAGAGAAGCGCTCAAGCAGAATGTGAGACCTTATCCAGAGAAGCAGCGACACCAGAGATGGAGGCAGCGATGGGGACATGGAGAGGGGGAGCAGCTGAAGACTCTATAGAGTCATGGGAAGAGAGGGACTGAGAGCTGGGGTCCAGGAGGCAGACTTGCAGAGTGTGCTCTTTGGTGGTGTAAATTATTATACATGCCTGATTGTTAAAAGAAAAAAAGAAAAGATAAAATGAATAGAATAAGATAAATAGAAATACTGTTAACTGATGGTACATGGAGGGGATTTTAATCATTGTAATGAGACAAAGTATGTGATTTGCTGACTGTAAAACTGATGATCTGCTCTGTAAACTTTCACTCAATTCACTGCCTTTAAAAAAAAAAAAGAGGGGGTGCATAATGCCTCCCAAGGAGCTCTGTGTAATAACCATGGATACACACTTGTGTATCAGCCCCAGGCCCGGTTTTCTCAAGGTGGAAGGTGTCTTTATGTAAGAACTGCCTGAGCTGCCCGTGGACCACTGAGGGGAGAAGTTACTACGTCCTCTTTCGTTGTTACTTTCTTCTCAAGTCTCTGACCTTAGTCAGCCCTCTCCCCCCACTCCGCAATCCTCACTCAATCAGTGCATTGAGTTCTGGGTCAGCTAATTTCCACCCTCCATTGACTTCAGGATCCTAAAGGACCTTTTGCTCACCGTGGTGCATCTTGGTTCAATACCCAAGATCTGTACAAGAGACAAGGAGGTTATAGTCACAGGTTGGGGACCTACACTGTGCTTTGACAGTACTTGTCTAGTTGATATTGATATTCCTTATTTTATGGTTAAATATGCAAACCAGTCCATTTCAGCTCACTGATGCCTAGGATATCAATCTTCATACATTCCACTTAATTTTTTGACAACTTCCAATTTTCTAGATTCATAGTTTGTACATTCAGTGTTCTGATTACTGATGGATATTTGCAGATGCTTCTCCTCATTCTGAGTCGTGTCCGTCAGTAAAATGAGGATGCTGAAAATTGTACTCCATTTGTGTCGTCAAGAGCAACTTTGAGGAAGCAGCTTTTCCCCAATCGTATTTTGAATGCCTTCCAACCTGAGGGGCACATCTTCTGGCACGATATCTGATAATGTTCTGTTGCTATTTATAATGTTTTCATATTCTGTTACCATATCTAACAATGTTCAGCTGCTTTTCTTAAGGTTTTCCTTGGCTAAACATTCATAAGTAGTTCTCTTCTTCTTCCTAATTTGTCTTAGTCTGGAAGCTCTGCTGAAACCTGCCCCCCATGGGTGATGTTACTCTGATTTTAAAATACCCGGGGCATAGCTTCCAGCATCACAGCAACATGTAAGCCACTACAGTGCCACAAACTGACAGATGAGCGGTAGACACACAGTTGTAGAGGTTAGCAGGTTCCAAGTTCCTGGGTCAGATGTCAAGTTAGAGATGTCTTTTGACTCATGTAGTTCCAAAGGCTGATAAACAGGATCAACAGGATGCTGGCTGCAGGGGCACATGGATCTAAGGTTGGCAGGTAATACGGCAGGCTGCTGATGACTCCCAGGACCAGCAGGCAATATAGCAGGCCACTAGCTCAACTTCTGGACTCCTGGTGTGGCGCTCTGGGTTAATGCACTGGGCTGCAAAGTTGGTTTGAACCGCAAGGTCAGCGGTTCAAGCTCACTCACAAGCTGCTACTAGGAAACCCTGTACAGGGTCACTATGGGCCAGAATCGACTTGATGGCACATAACAGCAACAAGCTCAACTTCTAAGAACTGGAGGTCAGATGATGAGACAGATACAAGAACCCGATCAGTTGAAAATGCAAACAAGCTTTGCCAAAGTGTCTGTATATAGTGGGACCAGACTAGACCTCTTGCAGTTGATTGGTTGCCCATCTCAGATCCCGTCCTGTGAATTATTGCATTATGCCCAATCTCAGTATGGCAGATGAATGCATCATAGCTGCCAAGCCACTGAGAATTTCGGCCATGCCAAGTTGCACGTAACTAAGGCATCACATTGATAAAACACAGCTACCTAATTATCTTAGTTGTATTTTCTGCTTTTTAATGATCCATTTGACGTCAGTAATGATAGCCCTTGTTTGCCGTCCTCTACTTGGATTTCTGGCAGTTCCCTGTTGATGCTTGGCTGCTGCCATTTGTCAGTTAACTTCAGAAAACCATGCTGTCATGCAATATTAGTGACATTTCTCAATAGTTTTCACATTCCTTTTGGTCACCTTTCTGTTCAGTTATCATGAATATGAATCTCTTCCAGTCTATTTGCCAATTGTTCTTGTTGTTAAGTGCCATCGAGTCAGTTCCGAACCATAGTGACCCTGTATAGGGTTTCCAAGGAGCTTCTGGTGAGCTTGAACCGACGACCTTGCAGTTCAAATGGCTTTGCAGTCTGACGCTTTAACCCACAGCACCACACCAAGACTCCTAGCTCTTCCAAATTTCTTGACACGGACAATCCATCATATGTATCCATGGTCTAGGGTTTTCACTAGTCTCGATCTGACCAGTATACTTTTTTTTTTAATGATTTTGAGTATTCTCCCACTCTATACCGTACTGTCTAATGTGATCTCTTTCAGAGCAGTTGGTGGTGGTGGTGGTGGTAGTTATGTGCCATGGAGTCGGTTCCAATTCATAGTGACCCTGTATAGGATTTCCAAGGCTGTAAATCTTTACAGGAGCAGAAAGCCTCGTTTTTCTACTGTGGGACCGCTGGTAGTTTCAGAATGCTGATATTGAGATTAGCAGCCCGACTCATAAGCACTATGCTACCAGAGCTCCTTAGAAGTTGGTACTGGGAACCATCTAGTTCTTCTGGCCTCAGGATCATGGAGACTGATGTGTATTTTTTGTTTTTGTTTTATAAACATTTTATTGTGAATTATGTGATAGTTTACATGAGAGAATATTAGTTTTACATTCATCCTATCGTACTTCATTTCATTGCCATGGTTACAATCCCCTCCATGCATCATTAATCAACCTAAGGGTATACCCTGCAAGCCTGCCCCCTGGTTGTCAGCACACAGCCCCTCTCCCTCTCTGGGTCTAGAGTCCCCAGAAGCTCCATCTCTGCACAACATCATCTCTGCCTCCATCTCTGGCATCGCTGTTTCTCTGAGTAGGGTCCCAAAGTCCGCTTTTCTCCCTTGATGGTCCCAGGGACCTCTGCTCCTGGACTGCAAAGTCAACCACTCCCCTCCTTTTGCTACATTTTACATTTACAACTGTCTGCCTTTACATTTCCAACCCTCACAGTCAGTCCTGATAGCAGTTATTCACTATTGTGCAACATAAGTGCTATCCCCATCTCCTTTCATCAGCCCCACCAGACAGATTGGATATTACTCAGTGGAGATTCGACCTTCCTCCACGCTCTCTGGATTTAGGCTGGCTCTTGAAAGCTTGGAAGCCAGTCACTTCTTGCTTTTGTAGCGCCCTCCCCCCCCCCATTTTGGGTAGCCAATGTCCAAGTTTCCCATCCCTGTCTACTCTGTGTATTGAGGAGTGGGGAATGATCCTCGTTGTAAAGGTTTGTTCCCTCTTTTGAGCCACTGCATCCATAGGTGTAGGTCAGGTTCATCAAATTGTATCAGATTACTCTTTTTTCCCTCTTCTTTCTTCTTCTAGTTGAGTTCTGATCATCCAGCCATTGAAGCCAGGTCAAGTGGGTATTATCTGCAAGTGTGGGTGTTCTTGTGCATGTGCCCTCACTTCTTATCAGCTGGACGCTTCGTTCTCCACTCTAGTCCTTTGTGGCTATGTCACTGACTCTGGGCCCAGGAGTCCCCAGATCTTTCCACACTGCTGGCCAACTAGGTCTCCACCCAGTTTCACAGGAGTCTGTTGAACATGATAGG
>NW_006408562.1:7389897-7391650 GCF_000296735.1 Chrysochloris asiatica | reverse complement strand
GTGTTCATCACTCTTCTTTCCTTCAAATAGGGAGGGAGCAACTCACAAGGTTTTAAGATGCCAGTTACTACTCATCAGGATAAGATGTAGACCATGGTCTTTGTGAATTATGTGATGACAGTTGACTATGGTGTCACCAGAGACTATGGTTCCTGAGCTCCGGACCAGCAATTCATTCTTTCAAGTTATTTGATTGTGCCTAAGGAGTTTTGATAATTTTACCCCTGTATGCCTCACCACTGGGAGAAGGATGAGGCTTTCTGCTAACCCAAAGATTTCCAGTTTTGGAAATCCTACACAGGGTTGATACGAGTCATACCTAACTCAACAGCTCATGAAAGCAGCCATGCTGCAGCACAGTCATGGACAAATACCCTCGGTCAAGCCCTTATCTACTTGTGGGTATTTGCCCTCCCACAACGATTCATCTTCTTTACAGAATGTGTGTCTTAGAAGCCAGGGTGGTGAGACTTTGCACATGTCATCAAGAAAAAGGAATATTATTTTCCTGATTTCCTTTTCAGAGTGCTTTTTATTATTGCAAAGGAATGTGACTGATTTTTTTTTTAACATTGATCTACTTGTTGTTGTTGTTGTTGTTAAATACCATTGAGTGGGTTCCAACCAATAGCAACCCTGTATGGGTTTCCTAGAAGCACTGGTGAGCTTGAACCACCGACCTTGACCTTATGGTTCAAATCAACTTTGCATCCAGCGCATTAGCCCACTACACCACTCTAGGATTCCTTTTCTGGGTCTTTTAATGAATCCCAGTAATTTTCTCACTTAGTCTTTAGGATTTTCTAAGTATAGGATCGTATCATCTGTAAACAGAGAATTTTACTACTTCTTTGACAATTTGGATGCCTATAGTTTTCCATACTTGCCATATAGCTCTGATCAAGTCTTTCAGCACAATACTGAAGAGGAGTGGTAATTAAGGGTATCCATTTCTAGTTTCTGTTTGCAAGGGGAAAAGTTTCAGTTTCTCTCCATTGAGAGGATTATTGGCTGCTGGTTTTGTATATATGCCCATAATTATGTTGAAGAATTTCCCTTCTATTTCTATTTTGTTGAGTGTTTTTACCAGGAATGGCTGTTGTATTTTGTTTAATGCATTTTCTGCATTATTTGATGTGATCATGTAACTACATGTTTTCCTTTATTTATGTTTTGGATTATATTGATTGTTTTTCTAATATTGAGCCATCCTTGCATGCCTGGTGTGCATCCCATTTGGTCATGATGTATTGTTTTTCTATTGATATGTTCTTATAGTCTGTTGGATTTTGTTGAGAATTTTTGCATCTTTGTTCATGAGGGATTGTTGTTGTTAAGTACTGTTGAGTCTGTTGAGACTCATACTGACCCAATCCAGGGTTTCAGAGGTTGTAAATCTTTCCAGGAGCAGAAAACCTCGTCTTTCTCCTGTGGAATAACTGGTGGACTCAAATCACTGACCTTGTGATTCGCAGTCCAGTGTTTATCCTACAGGAGCACTGCATTCCCTCATGAGGAATATTGGTCTATAATTTTCTTTTTTAGTAATGTCTTTATCTAGTTTTGGTATCAAGGCTATGCTTGCTTTATAAAATGAATTTGGGAGTTTTACATTCTTCACTGTGCTCTGAAATGGTTTGAGTAGACTTGATGTCAGCTCTTCTCTGATTGTGTAGTATTATTCACCAGCATTGCTGTCTGAACATGAACTTTTTTGGGACGGGGTTGAGTGGACAGTTTTTTAATACCTAAT
>NW_006408562.1:7385651-7387857 GCF_000296735.1 Chrysochloris asiatica | reverse complement strand
AGGCCCCAGTATGCTGAAATCCTCATGGCCCACCCTGATGCGCCGATGTCCCAGGTTTATGGAGCACCACACCTACTGAGATTATTTGTGAGAATGGGAGCAATGTTGGCCTATACGCCCCTTGATGAGAAGAGTTTTGCATTATTGTTAGACTATTTGCATGATTTTCTGAAATATCTGACAAAGGTTTTTGCAGCCCTGTTTACTGCCAGCGATTACAAAGTGGCTTCTGCTGAGTACCATCGCAAAGCCCTGTGAGGGTCTAGTGACCGCTCACTGTTAACGTCTGGGTATCTGTAAACACTTTTCTTAGTCTTTTTCTTGTATAATTGATGTTCTCTAAAATTGTTAATGTTATCACAGGGCTTATATTTAAGTTTGTTTTCTGTTTGCTTCAAACAGAAAATAAGAATGTAAGCTCCCTTTTGCATTTCAAAGTTGCTACCAGTGTACGCAGTAATTAGACAAAGAAGAAACATTCAGTAGAAAATTCTTGCCTAGTTGACAACATTGCTTGAATTCTGGTGGTTCTATCCCTTTGATACTACACAATTTTCTAATACGTGTTAATGCTACGTGACAAAATGCCATGATTCCTAGTGCCAAAGGTTCAACTTAATGTATATACCTTGAAAACCCATGCATTTGTGCTCTCTCTCTCTCTTTTTTAATGGTGCTTGAAGTAAAACAGCCCATCCCTCTGCAAGTCATCTATGTTGTTCCTTGGGCATTCTATCTTTGCTCAAGTTGTTGAAGGATGGTGGTTTGCTTCATGGTTTTTGTATTTGAGTCTAATACACATTCAAAAATGATATAGGCAATGCATTGTGTAGCCACGGTTTTCTGAAAAGTTGATATTTTAGGAATTGTATTTCAGATCTTAAATAAAATTTGTGTCTAAATTTCAAAGCAAAAATAATAATAATAATAATAAAATAGTTTCTTGTATCCTAAAATCTGCTTGACTTCTCACCATTTGGAAGTTTTGTAACTACTTTATTATTTTTGCTGTGAAGTTGTCTTCATTATATATTGATAGCCCTGGTTCCCTATTTTCAGTCTTGGAGGTTTGCTTTTCTTTGGATGCTCCCATATCTGGACTGGCTTCTGGGTAGTGTTGTTATATATGTTAATCTCAGCTTGTCAGTCTTTTTAGGTTCTGTGTCAAAGAACTTCCTTTCATATTTTTTGTAGATTTGGTCTGGTTATTACAAATTCCTTTAAAACTTCTGTTTATGTGGCTATGTCCTAATTCCACCGTCATATCTGAGGGATCATTTTGATGGGTATATGATTCTTGATTTATTTTATTATTATTATTATTTTAATTTTCTTTCACCCCATTGTCTTCATACTTGCATTATTTCTGCTGAGAAATCAGAATATGGTCTTACTGGTCCTTCTTTGTAGGTTACTTTTTGTTTTTCCCGAACTACATTCAAGATTCTTTTCTTGTCTTTTGCTTTGGAAAGTTTGATTATGATATGCCTTGATGATTTTCTTTTGGGGTTAATCCTGTTTGTGATTTGTTCAGCTTGAATGGTTATCTTCTCATCTTCCATGATGTTGGGGAAGTTTTCTTCCAACAACGCTTCTTGATTGCATGTTTGATCAATTTTAGGTTGAAGAAGTTGGTAGAATTCTTCAACTTTTTTCATCACTGGCTGTAGTGGTTGGTGTGTAAATTTAAATAATTGTGGTATTAACTGGTTTTCCTTTTATGCTTATGTATATTATCCTATCACAGACAGCATATTACTTCAAGGTGGATCTTGAAATGCTCTTTTTGATGATAAGTGTATGTCAGTCCTCTTAAGTTTGTTAGTCCCATCATAGTTTAAAAAAAAAAAAATTGTCTGAATAAAAATGGCAAATACCAGTCAGTCCCTTGCTTTAGATATTGATCTTTTTGTGTTCCATTTCTATTTTCCTCAATTTATACTTTGTGCATTCTAGGTTCTGATTATTAATGAATGTTTGCAGCTGCCTCTCACTTTGAGTTGTGTGCCATCTGCAGATGCAGGTTCTGAAAGCTGTGCTGCATCCATGACATTAAGGCCAACTCTGCTTTGAAAAGGCAGCTCTCTCCTCTAGTTGTATTTTGAGTGTCTTTTGACATGAGAGGTTCATCATCTGGCACTATATCAGACAATGTTCTACTGCTCTTCATAAGGTTTCAGTGGCTAACCTTTCATAAGTGGTCCTC
>NW_006408562.1:7344394-7384155 GCF_000296735.1 Chrysochloris asiatica | reverse complement strand
ATATACTATGACTAGTCAAAAAGTATTGCTACAAAATTCTAGAAACTTTTATTAAAAATATCAAAATATGAAGCTATTATTTCTTGACATAACCTCTCTGTGTAGATCTATATACTTCTTAAGGCAGTGTTTCCAGCTCTCTAACCCTTTCCAGAATTCTGCATTCTTTAATTCACACAACAAAAAGGCACCTTTGGCAACCTCCAGGGACTCAAAATGTGTTCCTTTTAAATGTTCTTCCAGTTTGGGAAACTGTGGTGTAATTAATTATTTAATGCCTCTTCTACCCATGGTCTGTAACTCCCACCTAACAATATTTCTGCCCTATGCTGGGTTTAAGTAAGAGATGGTGGGAGAAGGTGTTGTTAGGATTATATAATTCAGTTGTGAGTGGTTAGCAGAATTAATTGTGATTGTAAGAACTTGGAACTCTGGTAGGTATAAAATGAGCCATCTCAGAAGCAGGTGCGGAATACTAGCGGGTATCTCATGCCCAGCAAAGAACAGCTGGACGTGGAGTGTGTCATATGGATTCCAAGATCCCTGCACATTGTACCTATTGGACCAGGGACAGAAAGCTGTGGGCCTGGAGGAGGGGCCGAGGAGCAGCAGCAGCAGAACCAAGTGCCAGAGCACCAGACAGAGCAGTGGGCTTCCTAGTCCATGGACAAGTAAAACTGAGTGGCTTTGGACAGGAGGCTTGCTTGCAGAGTGCGGTGCCTCCATGCATTTAATTTGGGAGCTAGATTTGTTGAGCAATGGAGCAAGAGCCAAGTGCCTTCAGGCCAGAGAGAAGGAGGAGCAGAAGAAGGGAAACAATTTTGAGCAGGGGATTTAGGAGTAGGAGATAATATTTACTAATATTTACGGACAAAATCAAAAAGTTCAGACGCATTCCCTCATGCCAGAGGACACTGTAGGAGTGTGGACGGAATCAGGCATTCTCTGGTCTAGGCCCTGAGGCATAACTGTAGGACTGTGGCCACTTCAGTCACTGCTAGTTAACCTTTCTCATCCCATAAGCCTCTTTATAATGAGCTTTTTTCCATGACAGGTTGGTAAATCGAGCTCTCCTCGGCACATGAGCCAGGTCAAGCAGATAACAAACTAGCACGAGGTTCATTCCTTGCAGCTGAGTGTGAGTGTTTCTTGGTCACACATACTATTACTGCTCAGGGTTAGACCTCATCTGAACCCAGACAGGATGAAATGGACACGCAGTTCCCCACACTCTCACACTCTGACTGCATATAAAGTGGGGGCAAGATCCTCCTGGGCTCCTACACTCTCAGAAGGACCCTTTAGACTCCTTTTCCTTATCAGTATCTGAAAGGATTCCTTTGAATACAGGATTTGATGGAGCCACCAAAAGTACAAAGACTGGCGTCATATAAATAGAGTGCTTGTGAATACAGTTCACAACTCCAATCCTGATGCCGCTTTCTTCTTCATATAACCCATCTTCTTGGATTGTTTGTTCAGCACACAATTTGAATAAGTATGATGAGAATCAACAACCCTGGGACACACCTTTCTGATTTTAAACATTCAGTATTCCCTTTTCTGTTCTAAGGACTGCCTCTTCATCTGTGGATAGGTTCCTCATGAGCACATATAACTTTTCCGGAATACCCATTTTTCACAGTGTTATCCGTAGTTATGATCCACACAATCAAATGCCTTTAGTCAGGTAAGCACAAGAAACATCTTTCTGATGTTCTCTGCTTTCAGCCATCTGATGTCAGCACTATTATCCCCTGTTCTATGTCCTCCTCTGACTCCAGCTTGAATTCTGGCAGCTCCCTGTTGATGTACTGCTAAAACCATTTTTAAATTATCTTCAGCAAAATTTGGCTTGCATGTGATATTAATGATATTGTTTGATGGTTCATCTCCTCTTAGAATGGGCATAATAATGTGCCAATCAGTTGACCAGGTAGCTGTATCCCAAATGTCTTGGGAGTGCCTCTAGGATTTGTGTCAGTTTGTTGAAAGATATCAGTTTGTCTTCCATCAGTTCTTGGAGACTTGTTTTTCACTAATAACTTCAGTGCAGGTGACTTCCTCCTTCAGTAGCATTGACTATTGATCATATGTTACCTCTTGAAATGGTTGAGCATCAACCATTTCTTTTTGGTACGTGGGCTGTGTATTCTTTCTTTTGATGCTTTCTGCATCACTCCATGTTTTGTTCATTGTTGTTGTTGTTAAGTGCTGTCAAATCAGTTCTGACTCATTGTAACCTGTATAGGGTTTTTGAGGAGCAGCTGGTGGGTTTGAACCACTGACCTTTTGGTTAGCAGTCCAGTTCTTATCCTATAGTACCACAGGATGACTCCATTTTGTCCATAGACTCCGTCAATATTGCAACCCAAGGCTTCAATTTTTCTTCAGTTCTTTAAACTTGGGAATTGCTGAGAATGTTCTTCCCTTTCGTTTTTCTAACTTTTTCCCCACACTTTCCATCATCAGAGAGATTTTATTATATAGTCTTTAAATATATATGGATTACAATGGCATTTATGATGGAACAATTGTAAAACACATAAGGAGGGAAAATTATAATACTTGGCTCTATATTCTTGAGCTGCCCTTTGAAATCTTCTGTTTAGCATTTTACTTCATCACTACTTGCATTCACTTTAGCTTCTCTGTGCTAAAGAGCAAGATTCAGAGTCTCTGCTGATGTCGTTTTTGGTGTTTTCTTCTTTCCTGTCTTAATGACCCTTTGCTTTCTTCCTACATGATATTCTTGATGTCATCCCTCAACTCTCTGGTCATTATTGTCTAATGTATCCAATCTGCTCTTGAGATGGTATCTAAATACAGGTAGGATATGTTCAGGTTCTTATTTTGGCTCTCGTGGACTTGTTTTATTTTTCTTCATCTTCAGCCTGAGCTTGCATATCAGCAGTTGATGGTCTTTTCCACAGTCAGTTCCTGGCCTTGTTATAACTGATGATATTGAGCTTCTTTACTGTCTCTTCCCTTAGATGTAGTCGATTGGATTCCTGTGTATTCTGCATGGTGAGTTCCATGTGTATAGTCTCCTTTAATGTTGTTTTCAAAAGATATTTGCAATAAATAAGTCGGTGGTTTTGCAAAAGTCTATCATGTGACCTCCACCATCATTTCTATCACCAAGACCATATTTTCCAAGTATTGATCCTTCCTCTTTGTTACCAATTTTTGCATTCCAATCACCAGTAATTTTCAGTGCATGTTTGATCAGTTTGAGACTGAAGAAGTTGGGAGAATTCTTTGACTTTCATCATCACTGGCTTTAGTGGTTGGTCCATAAATTGGAATAAGTGTGGTATTTACATCTTCATCATAGGCATATGGATACTCTGCTGGCACAAATAACATTGTACTTCAAGAAAGATCATAAAAAATTACTTTTTTTGGACAATAAATGTGAACTATTCCTTTTCATTTTGACGTTCCAGCCGTAGTAAACCATATGAGGGTCAGATTCCCAATGGTCAATGCCAGTCCATTTCAGCTCATTAATGTCTAGGATATTGATCTTTGTGTGTTCCATTTCACTTTTGACGATTTCTAATTTTTTTTTATATTCATGCTTCATATATTCCATGTTCTGATTATTAATGGATGTTTACAGCTGTTTCTCCTCATGTTGAGTTGTCCCCCATAAGCAAATGAAGGTCCTGAAAGCTTTACTCCATTCACGTCATTAAAATCAACTCTACTTTGAGGAGGCAGCTCTTTCCCAGTCATATTTTGAGTACCTTCCCATCTAAGGGGTTTATCTTGTGGCACTCTATCTGACAGTATTCTGCTGGTATTCTCAAGGTTTTCATCTTCTGGCACTGTATCTGTCAATGTTCCACTGTTTTACATAATTTTAGACCCTGGCTTGGGTTAGGTATACCTTACTCTTCAAAGTGACATCTTTCATTTATAACACTTTAAAGGGACCTTTTACCAGAGATATGTCCAATGTAATATGTCATTTGATTTCTTGACTGCTGCTTCCATGCACATTGATTGTAAGTCCAAATAAAATTAAACCATTGACAACTTTAATCTTTTCTCCGTTTGTCATAATGTTGCTTATTGGTCCAGTCGTGAGGATTTAAGCTGTTACTTTGCTGTTGTGTAATCTATACTGAAGTCTATAGCCTTTGATCTTTATCAATAAGTGCTTCAAGTTTTCATCACTTTCAGCATGCACTGTTGTGTCATCTGCATATCAGAGGTTGTTCGGGGGCTTTTCTCCAATCCAATAGCTTTCTTTTTCTTCATACACTCCAGCATTTCAGATTATTGGTTTCACATACAAATTGAATAAGTATGATGAAAGAATATAACCTTGACACATACTTTTCCTAACTTTAAACTGCACATGTTCTATTTTAAAGACATGG
This sequence comes from Chrysochloris asiatica, assembly GCF_000296735.1. Classification (NCBI taxonomy): domain Eukaryota; kingdom Metazoa; phylum Chordata; class Mammalia; order Afrosoricida; family Chrysochloridae; genus Chrysochloris; species Chrysochloris asiatica. Next base: position 7,379,764 of record NW_006408562.1, on the reverse strand, counting down.
GAACACTGAGTGGTTTAAAATTAAGAAAGATGTGTGACAGGGTTGTATTCTTTCACCATACTTATTCAACCTGTATGCTGAGCAAATAATCCAAGAAACTGGGTTCTATGAAGAAAAACATGGCATCAGGATTGGAGGAAGACTCATTAACAACCTGTGATATGTAGATGATACCACCTTGCTTGCTGAAAGTGAAGAGGATTAAAATAGTTACTGATGAAGATCAAAGACCACAGCCTTCAGTATGGGTTGCATTTCAATGTAAAGAAAACAAAAATTCTCACCACTGGACCAATAAACAACATTCTTATCAACGGAGAAAAGATTGAAGTTGTCAAGGACTTCATTCTTCTTGGATCAACTATCAACACTAATGGAAGCAGCAGTCAAGAGATCAAATGATGTATCGCATTAGGCAAGTCTGCCGCACAAGACCTTTTTAAAGTGTTGAAGAGTAAAGATGTCAGTTTGAGAACTAAGGTGCACCTGACCCAAGCCATGGTATTTTCAATAACCTCATATGCATGTGAAAGCTGGACAGTGAATAAGGAAGATCGTAGAAGAATTGATGCTTTTGAGTTATGGTGTTGGAGGACACTTGAAAGTGCCATGGGCTGTCAAAAGAACCAACAGATCCGTGTTGGAAGAAGTGCAGCCAGAGTGCTCCTTGGAGGCCAGAATGGCCAAACTTCATCTCTCATAGTTCTGACATATTATCAGGAGGGACCAGTCACTGGAGAAGGATATCAAGTTTGGTAAGGTGGAGGGTCAGAGAAAAAGAGGAAGACACCCAGTGAGATGGATTGGCAAAGTGGCAGCATCAATGGGCTCAAGTGTGGCAACAATAGTGAGGCTGGCCAAGGATCAGGCAGTATTTCATTCTGTTGTGCACAGGGTCGCTATGAGCCGGTACCAACTCAATGGCACCTAACAACAGCAACAACAACAACTGTTGGTTTATGTACAGGTTCAAAATGAGTACCATTAAGTGTTGTAGAATCCCCACTTTTCACATTGTTATACATAAGTGTTATAATCCACGCAGTCAAATGCCTTTGCATGGTCAAATAAACACAGATAAATATCATTCTGGTATTCTCTGCTTTCAGACAATATTCATCTGATATGCCATGCCATGCTGTTTCCCTTTCTGTTCCCTTTTTTAACTGTGACATGAGTTTCTAGCAGTTCATGTTGATGTACTCCTGCAATGTTTTTGAAACTTTGTTCTGCAAAGTTTTACTTACGTGTGATATTAATGATATAGTTTGATAATTTCTGCATTCTGCTGGATCATTTTTTGGGGAGATGGCCCTGAAAAAGGAACTTTTCCAGTCAGTTGACCAAGTAGTTGTCTTCTAAATTTCTTGGCATAAATGAGTGATCACTTCCAGTTCTATATCCATTTGATGAAACATTTCAGTTGGCATTCCATCAGTTCTTGGAGCCTTGTTTTTTGCTACTGTCTTCAGTGCTGCTCAGACTTCTTACATCAGTACAATGGGTTCCTGACCATGTAGTACCTTTTGATATGGTTGAATACCAACCATTGCTTTTTTTGATACCATGACTCTGTGTATTCCTTCCATTAACCATTTCCTTTTGATACAATGATTCTGTGTATTCCTTCCATTAAAAAAAAAAAAAAATTCTTCTTGTGCTGTTCAGTATTTTGTCATTTGAGCCTTAAATACAAGGGAGCTTAAAAAGGTTTAGAAATTTTAGATTATTTTTAATTCCATTTTCCATGAATTTTTGAAGTCTCATTGAATATTGTAACTTGAGGCCTGATTTTTTTTTTTCCTTCATTTTTTTCAGATTGAGAGATGTTGATGCCTTTTTATATTTTTTATTTACTGAATCCAGGTCTTTGCATGTTTGATTATAATTCTTGACCTTGTCTTCTCAAGTAACCCATTTAGAATTTTCTGTTCAATTTTTTTCTTCATCATTTACTTTCTCACTTAGCTACTATAGTTTAAGAACAAATTTCAGTGTCTCTTCTGACATTCATTTTGGTCTTTCTTTTCTTTTTAATGGCCTTTGCTTTATTCATGTATGATTTTCTTAAGGTAATTCCACAGCCTACCTGGTCTTCAGTGTGTCAAATCTATTCTTGAAATAGTCTCTAAATTTAGGTGGGATATACACAGTCACACTTTGGCTGTTGTAACCTTGTTTCAGTTTTCTTTAGCTTCAACTTGAAATTACATATGATCAACTTATGGTCTGTTCTGAAGTTGTCTTCTGGTGGTGTTATGACTGCTGATAGAGAGCTTCTATATCACATCATCTCTTTCAGATTACAGATGCAATAGATTTGATTCCTGTGTATTTCTTCCAGTGAGGACCACCTGTTAGGTCACCTTTTAGGTTGTTGAGAAAAGGTATTTGCAGTAAATAAGTTGAAAATTCTACCATGCAATCTTTGATACTGTTTCTGCCCCCAAAGCCATATTTTCCAACCATGGATCCTTCTTCATATCCAGCTTTCACATTGCAATCACCAATAATTATCAATGCATCTTAATAGCATGTTGGTAAAATCGTGATTTTTCCTTTGTTGGTATTAGTGGTTGGTACCTAAATTTGAATAGTAGTCATATTATCGAGTCTTACTCATAAGCATGTGAATTTTTACCCTATCACTGGCAGCACTGTGCTTTAGAATAGATCTTGAAATGCTCTTTTTTATGATGAAAACAATGCAACTCTTCAATTTTATGATTGCTGGCATAATAGATCATATTCCTATCTGATTTTAAATGACAGTTACCTGTCCATTTTGGTTCTCACAAACCTTGTTGTTGTTGTTAGTTACTGTCCAGTCAGTTCCAACTCATAGAGACTCTATTGTCCAACAGAATGAAACACTGCCCAGTACTTCACCATCCTCAAAATTGTTACATTTGAGCCCATTACTTGTTACCACTGTATAAGCCCATCTCGTTGGGGGTCTTCGTCTTTTTTGCTGACCCTCCACTTAATGAAGCTTGATGGCCTGTAGCGACTGGTACCTCCTGATAACATGTCCCAAATATGAGGCAACATATCACCATCCTGGCTCCTAAGCATCATTTTAACTGTACTTGCAACACAGATTTGTTTGTTCTTCCGAAAGCCCATGGTACATTTATTTTCTTTCTAAATTTTTATTATGAATTGAGTGAGAGTTTACAGACAAGAACATTAGCTTTTCATTCAACAAATCATGCACATTGTTTCACCTCTATGATTACATTCTCCTCCATGCAACAAGAGTTATTCTGCTTCCTCCCTGTGGTTCATATTTGTATTCTACCCACCTTCCTATCCATTCTCATCTTTGTCCTTAGGAAAGTGTTGCCTTTTTGATTCTGAATGATTGACCATTCCCTGGTGAGCATACCTTACTAGTGCTGTTAACACCCCCATAAATCTATCTACTACTTGTCTGATAATTGGGCCAGTAAGGTGAGTTAATTTCCAGACCTGAAGGGCAGTTGAGGACTAGGGTCTCAGGTTCCTATAATTTTGAGTTTTGTTCCACATTTCCCCTGACTCTATCTGGAACTCTCTAATATCCCTGTCAAGGCAGTAGGTAATACTAGCTTGGCACCATCTTGTTTTTCTGGTCTCAGAGTCATAGAGACTGGTGTTCACAGGTTTCATTAGTCTGTTCAACTAATTGAGTCCAAGCCTGTTCAGTTCTTATCACTCTTTGTTCTACATATGGAGAGACCAATGGCTGCACATTAGATGGCCACTTGTAAGCTTTCAAGATCTCAGCCACTACTCACCAAAGTAGAATGTAGAACATTGTCTTTGTGGATTATGTTATGACATATGATCATGGTATCCCCTGAGACGATGGTCCTGAGCCCCCAGATCCATAAACTCATTGCTTTAGGATATTTGATAATATCTGGGAAGTTTTCATCATTTTCCCTGCTGTATGCTCCACTGCATTCATAGCTGTGTTTGCAGGAAAGATAAATAAAGGTAAATAATCATATATACAAATACCCTCTTTCACATTCATATATATATATATATATATATATATCTCCACTCACTCTTATCCTTTACCCCCATTCAGCATATGTCTCAATCCATGTATGTACATATAGAACACTGTTGATCCAAGTTGTGTATTTATCATTGTTTATCCCTTTGCCCTTTAGCCCTTATCCCTGTGTCTTCACCTATCTTCATTATTCTTCTGCCACCCTCCCTCTTTTTGTCTATTGCCCTTCCACTGACACTTCCTGCATTGTTCAGTATTTTGCCTACAGGATCCTTCAATATTGCAACTCAAGGCTTGAATTTGTTCCTCAGTTCTTTCGGCTTGAGAAATACTGAGTGTGATCTCTCCTTTTGGTTTTCTAACTCCAGGTCGTTACACATTTCAGTATAAACACTGGCTTTGTCTCCTTTGAAATTGTCTTTCCTGCTCTTTTATTTCATCATTTCTTCTATTCCCTTTAGCTACTCTACATTCAAGAGCAAGTTTGAGAGTCTTTTCTGACAGCCACTTTGGTCTTGTCTTTCTTTCCTGTCATTTAATGACATTCTTCATGTATGATATTCTTTTTGTCATCCCCAAAGTAGTTTGGGCTTCCATTATTAGTTTTCAGTGATCAGATTTGTTCTTGATATGATCTATAATTCATATCAAGGTGGTATTTTGGCTTTTGTGGACTTGTATTCATTTTCTTTTGCTTCAGCCTGACTCGTATATGAGCAGTTCATCATCAGTTCCATCAGTTCCTTTGCCTTGTTTTGGCTGATGTTTTGGAGTTTCTCCGCCATCTCTTCCCACAGACGTAATCAATTTTATTCCTGTATGTTCCATATAAGGAATCCCAATGTGGCACTGCAGGATAGTACACTGGACTGCAAGGTTGGTTTGAACTGCACCGTCACCGGTTCAAAGTCACCAGCCATTTCTTGGAAACTCTTTATAGGATAGCTATGAGTTGGAACCTACTTGACTGCACTTAACAACAACAACATTCAATATAATAAATGCCAAATGTAGAGTCACTGTTTATGTTGTTGAAGAAAAATAATTTCAGTGAAGTCATTATTCTTGCAAAGTCCTATCATGTGGTCTCAAGTATACTTTCTATTACCAAGACTGTATTTTCCAACTACTGATCCTTCCTCTTTGTTTCTAATTTTTATATTCCCATCACTGATAATTATGAATGCATTTTGATTACATGTTTGATCTTTTTCAGACTGAAGAAATTGGTACAATTCTGGTGGTTGGTGCAAAAATTTCAATAATAGCTGTATGAATTGGTCTTCGATGTAGGTATATAGATATTATCGTATCACTGATAACATTGTATTTCAAGTTAGATCTTGAAACCTTCTTTTTAAGGATGAACACAACACCATTCGTCTTCAATTTCTCATGCTTGATATAGTAAATCATACATTTGTCTCATTCAGCATGTCCAGTACCAGTCCATTTCAGCTCACTAATGCCTGAAACATCTATTTTTATATGTCTCATTTCATTGTTGATGTCTTTCAATTTTCTTGCATTTATACTTTGTACATTTCATGTTCTTGTTCTCAATGGATGTTTGCAGGTATTTTTTCTCATTTTCAAAATGAAGACCCCAAAAGCTTTGCTCCATCCACAGCTTAAAGTTGACTCTACTTTGAGGAGACAGCTCCTCCTCAGTTGTATTTCTAGTGCCTCCCAATCTGAGGGGCTCATCTCCCAGCACTATATTAGACAGTGTTTAATGGTTATTCATTTTTTTGAAGGGTGAATCCTTCATAAGTGGACCACTTTTTCCTTCTTCCAAGTGTGTTCTTAGTCTGGTAGTTCTACTGAAACCTGTTCACCATGGGTGACCCAAATGGTATTTCAAACACTAGTGACATAGCTTCCAGCATTGCAGCAATATGAAAGCCACCACAGTATGACAGCTGACAGACATGTGGTGATTGGTGCATTTCTTCTTGTCATTGTTAAGTGCCATTGAGTCGGTTCTGACTCATAGCAACCCTATATGGGGTTTCCAAGGAGCATCTGGTAGATTTAAACTGTCAGCCTTATGGTTAGCAATCTGGTGCTGATCTTACACCAGGACTGTGGTGCCTAGATCTGACCATTTTTTTGGAATTTGAATTTTCTTTACATTCTTATCCCGTTCCATCCAGAACCTTCTGTTGTGTTCCTGGTCAGAAAGGTTGATAGTGGTAGTTGGGCACCATCTGTTTCTTCTGGTTTCAGGTTAGCTGAGACAGTGGGCTGTGTTGGCTGTTATTCTTATAGAATAACATACCTGAGGCAGGGTCACTATGAGTCAGAACTGATTGGACTGCACTTCACAGAAACAACAGTTTCTTCTTAGAACCGTTGGCTTCCTTCATTCTGTTTTGCTCGATATAAGTAGAGACTAATAGTTGAATCTTAGATGGACATTTACAAGACTAATAGTTGAATCTTAGATGACATTTACAAGACATTACTCACCAAACTAGGATGTAGAACATTAGCTTTCTGAACTACCCCTGTTCATCACTTATTGACTACTTCATCATCCAACAATAATAAAAGGTCTCTTATGTGACTATTTTGTGCCTTAACAACATATGTCTGGCATTAATGAAAGCTGAGATATGAGTTGAGATTACTGGTTCTGAAGGTTAAAAGTACTTTTCAGCAAGGCTGGTCCATGATTCTAAGTGGCTGGACAGTTCTGCAATGATATATGCAGTTATGTAAGGATGGAATTTGGCAGTTAAATAGTGATGTAGTCATGCTCTATTCTGTGAGCTGATGTGGTCAGCCTATATTTTGTATATATTTCACATAATGACTTGTTCATTGGAACCTAATCATATTCATAAATGAAAGTATATATATGTCATGCCAATTGACTAAGATGTCTCCTGAGACTACGGTCCTACAGCTTTTAAACCAGGAAATCTATGCTGTGAATTGTGTGGATATGTCTAGGAAACCTCTGTAACTGATTATTATATGCTTTGTATATGTCTGTGTACACATGTGGCACAACCACCACTCCTCTGTCAGTTTGTTGTACTGTGGTGACTTGCGTTGCTGTGATTCTGAAAGCTATGCCACCAGTATTTTAAATACCAGTAGTTTCCCTCAAGGTGTACGGGTTTCAACTAAGCTTCCAGGTGAAGACAGACTTGGAAGAAGGAGAGATGGACTACTCGCAAATATTTAGTCACTGAAAACCTTCTGAATAGCAGTGGAACACTGTCAGTACCCGAATATTAAATATCGAAACATGATGAAGTACACCGTAATATTGTCAGACACAGTTCCAGAAGACAAGCTCCAAAGGTTGGAAGGAACTCAAAATATGACTGGGAAAGAGCTACCTCCTCAAAGTAAAGTTGACTGTAATGACGTAAATGGAGTAAAGCCTTTGGAATCTTCATTTTCTGCTGGGGCACAACTCAACTTGAAGGTGACAACTGTAAATATACCCATTAATAATCGGAACATGGAATGTACAAAGTATGAATCTGTAAAATAAGAATTTGTCAAAATAAAATGCAATGCATAACCATCAATACCCTAGATGTTAGTAAGCAGAAATGGACTGGTGTTGGCCATTTTGAATCTGACAGTCATGTGGTTTAGTATGCTGGAAATGACAAATTGAAGGAGAATGGTGCCCCATTCATCATCAAAAAGAATATATCAAGATCTGTCTTGAAGTCTAAGGTTGTCTGTGATGACCAGTTAATACCACTATTCAAATTTACACACAAGTGACTATAGCCAGTGATAATGAAATTGAAGAATTCTGCAGCAAGATCAGCAGTTCGAAACTACCAGCTGCTCCGTGGGAGAAATATGAGGCTTTTTGCTCCCGTAAAGATTTACAGCCTCGGAAATCTGTTGAGGGTCACTATGGGTCAGAACCAACTTGATGGCACTTAACAACAACAACAACAACAACAACAACTAACTTTTTCAGTCTGAAATTGATCAAACATGCAATCAAGATGTATTGATAAATTATGAATGATTAGAATACAAACATTGGAAACAAAGAGGAAGGATCAGTACTTGGAAAATAGGATCTTGATGATAGAAATTATGCTGGAGATTGCATGATTGCATTTTGCAAGACCAATGACTGCTTTATTGCAAACACCTTTTTTAAACATCATATCAGATGACTATACACGTGGACCTCACCAGATTGAAGACACAGATATAAAATTGACTATATCTGTGGGAATAAATGGTGGAAAAACTCCATATAATTAGCCAAAACAAGGCCAGGGCAGACTGTGAAACAGATCACTCATTGCACATATGCAAATTCAGGCTAAAGGGGCAGAAATTTTTTAAAAGTCCTAAAAAGGTCTTGAACATGTTCCACCTGAGTTTAGATATCAACTCATGAACAGGTTTTATGAATTAGACATGAATGACTGAAGACTAGAAAAGTTGTGAGATGACATCAAGAGCATTATACAGGAGGAAGACAAGAAAGAAGGAAAAGACCAAGGTGTATTTCAGGAAAGACTCTGAAACTTGCTTTCCAGCATAGAGATGCTACAGTAAATGGAAGAAATGATGTGAAAGAGCTGAATAGAAAATTTCAAAGGACAGCTCAAGAAGACAAAGTGAAATATAATGAAATTTGCAGATACTTGCAGTTAGGAAACCACAATTGGAAGACTTGCTCACCATTTCTGAAACTAAAAGAAATAAAGAAAAAAATTCAAGATTCAGCTTATAATACTGAAGAGTTATATGGGCAAAATATTGAATGGTGCAGAAAGCATCAAAGAAGATGGGAGGAATACACAGATTCACTGTATCAAAAAGAAAAGGTCAACGTTTAAACATTTCAAGAGGTAGCTTATGATCAAGAGTGAATGATACTAAAGGAAGAAGTCCAAAGGCATTGTAGATATTGGCAAAGAGCAAGGGTCTGGTAATTGATCACCTACAAATTGAAATCTTTCAACAAACTGATGTGGCACTGTAGGCACTCATTTACATTAAGAAATTTGGAAGACAGCTACCTGGCCAATTGATTGAAAGAGATCCATATTTGTGCCCTTTGCAAAGAAAGGTGACCCAACAAAATGTGGAAATCACTGGACAATATCATTAATACTACATGCAAGAAAAAAATTGCCAAAGATAATTCAAAAATGGCTGCAGTACTACATTGACAGAGAATTGCCAGAGGTTCAAGCTGGATTCAGAGGAGGACGTGGAATGAGGCATTATCATTGCTGATGTCAGATCTTGGCTGAAAGCAGAGAAAGATGTTTACCTCTGCTTATTGACTATGCAAAGGCTTTTCATTGCATGAATCATGAGAACCTATGGACAATATTAGAAGAATGAGTATTCTGGAGCACTTAATTGTGCTCATAAAGAACCTGTACATAGACCATGAGGCAGTCATTTGAACAGAACAAGGTAACGTTGAATGGTTTAAAATTAGGGAAGGTGTGCACCACAGTTGTATTCTTCCACCATACTTATTCAGTATGTATGTTGATCAAGTAATTCCATAAATGGATTATATGAAGAAGAATAGAGCATCAAGATTGGAAGTAGACTCTGTTTTGAGAATTTTATAGAGAGAGAAAGGGAGAAATAGGTTAAGGTTCATTATTTTGGTGGGTTATAGATGTCTCATTGGGGGTCTTCCTCTTTTTCTCTGACCTTCCATCTTACTCAATATGATATCCTTCTCCAGTGACTGTTCCCTCCTGACAATATGTCCAAAGTATGAGAGATGAAGTAGCCATCCTGGCCTCCAAGGAGCACTCTGGCTGCACTTCTTCCAAAACAGATCTATTGGTTCTTTTGGCAGTCCATGGCACTTTTAGTATTCTCCTCCAACACCACAACTCAAAGGCATCAATTCTCCTACAATCTTCCTTATTCATTCTCCAGCTTTCACATCCATGTGAGGTTATTGAAAATACCATGGCTTGGGTCAGGTGCACCTTAGTCCTCAAGCTGACATCTCTGCTCTTCAACACTTTAAAAAGTTCCTGTGCAGCAGATTTGCCCAATGCAATACGTCATCTGATCTCTTGACTATTGCTTCCACGAGTGTTGATAGTTGATCCAAGAAAAATGAAGTCCTTGACAACTTCAATCTTTTTTCCATTGTTAACGGCCAGGTGGCATCATTGATGGCATCAAGTGTGGCAGTGGTAGTGAGGTTGGCCCAGGATCAGACATTGTTTCGTTTTGCTGTGCGTGGGGTCGCTAGGAGTCGGTTCCGACTCAATGGCACCTGACAACAACAACAACAATAGATGTCTATTGTTTCAACATTATCTTTTGAAAATGCTATCCTTCCTCAGTTTAACTGCTTTAGGCTCAGTGTCAGAAATCAATTGGACACATCATATATGTGTATCTATTTCAGAGTTCTCTATTCTGTCTATCAATCTCTGTATCTGTCTCTCTGCTATTGCACAAAGTCTTGATTACTGTAGCTACATACCCAGAAACTGCTTGTCATCAAGGCAACTCTGATTCATGATGATTGGCCTGTCAGTTCTAGCAAAAGTACAAGAATATAAGATGTTAATAATCAGAGAAATATGGCATATCTCTGCACTTTCTGTCTAATTTTTCTATAAACCTCAAAATTCTCTTAAAATTAATCTATTAAAAAATAGTATTTTTGTTTAATCAAAGGGGAGAATTGTTTTGGGGGTCTATGACTGGCCATCAAGACCATTTCAAGTTTGTATTGAATATTTGTGATCATTTAAAATTTGAAATATTAATGTTAATTTTTAAATAAAAGAATTCCTTAACATTAAAATGTTTAATTTATGACTTTAATGTAGCATGAATACTCTTTTATCTTTTACAGCATTCTCAGGGTCTGTAGCGTCACACCTTCTCCTGGAGTCCTTCTGTACTGTTCCCTGCAGACTCCAGGCAGCGTTGGACTCCAATGCCTGACTGTCACTTACCTCTGAAAATCGCAGTATCTGAAAAGTAAGTCCTGCTTCCTGTGGTCCCTGGTGACAGTGGCGGAGGGGCAGGTGCAGTCAGCATTTCTAATCCCTGGTCTGGCAGTGCTCTGGGAAACTTTTTCCTTGAAATCAGCATGAAAGCGGGATATAAAGGGTTATTCACTGAAGCCCTTTGAAAAAGAACTATGAAGTGTGTTTCCTAATTCACTAGAATTTGACTTCAGAATAATGGATGTCATTCTTGAAAACAAAACAAAACACTACTGTAGTGACTGAGCAACATTTGATGTGATCTCAACAAGTATGAAATTTACTATCTCTTACTACCATGAATTAAGGAGCTCTGGTAGTGTAGTGGTTACGTATCGGGCTGTGAACCACAAGGTCAGCAGTTCTAAACTACCAGATGTTCCGTGGGAAAAAGATGAGGCTTTCTGCTCCCGTAAAGATTTACAGCCTCAGAAACCCTGTACAGGGTTGCTATGAGTCAGAATCGACTCCATGGCAAATAACAACAACAACTACCATGAATTGATTTTTAAATTATCACAAGAGTAATATAAACAAAAGAAAAGCAGTAATAATCCCATCATTTTAATATACTAATTGTTTTCATTTTAAAAGTTTCTCATAAACTTAAAAGGACTCAAATTTAATCTAGTTTATAACATAGCATAGTGATTCTTTTACTTTATGACATATCTGAGCAAACATTTGTATTGACCTTCTTACACTACATTTTATTTTGAAAAACTTCAAAAGTCCAGAAAAGTTGATAGAATGGTACAATGAACACCCATGTATTATGTATTATTCACCCTGATTGACCAACGTTTATATAAACACACACACATGTACACAGATAAGAAATACTTTTATGTTCAATTCATTTTTTTTCTGAATCATTTGAAAGCAAGTTGCAGACATAGGGACATATTTCAGCATGTATCTCCTCAATACATAAGCTGTTTTCCTCCAAACCAGCATACTGCAACCATTGTGAAATTTAACATGGATAAAATTACATTATACAAAGTAGAGCCCATGTTCAATCAGTCCTGGTTCTCCCCAAAATATTCTTTGTAGCTGCTGTACTCACATTCAATTAAGGATCATGCATTGAATTTGATTACTTCTTTTTAAATATAAACCAAATTCTCTGTTTCAGTTTTTATGTTTCTTGATATTGGCAGTTTTGAAGAATTAAGTCATTTGTCTGCTATTCTCTCATCATTGGATTCAGAAGGGCATTTTGTGCATGTTTCATGTATCACATTAATGATAAGGTTGTTGACCTATTAAGAATGATGATGAGCACCCATTTGACCTTAGTCAGGTGTTCATTTGTCCAAGGTAGTTGCTACTCTGGTGGTGTGGTGATGGGGTGTCCATGGACTCTGTATGGGGTTTCCAAGGCTATAAATATTTACTGGAGCAGGAAGCCTCATCTTTCTCCTGTGAAATGGCTGGTGGTTTTGAACTGCTGACCTTGAGGTTAGCAGTCCGACTTATAGTCACTATGCTGCCAGAGTTCCTTAGTTTCTATTAGTGTTCTACTTAATTATCTTTTTCTTATTCTTTGTAATTAATAAATAATACATGGAATAAAGTTTGAGACCATGTGAATTATACTTTCCCCAAATAATTTTCACCCAGGGGTTTATACATCCAATGGTAGTTTCCATTTTATTTTTGACATATAAAGATCATTTTCCTTTCCATCGGCTTCCTTTTTCACATTTTCCATGCAAGGTAATCAGTCAGAGGGAGTATAGTAAGACCGTCAGGAGGAGATCTCTGGAATTGGACCTTCTAGGTGTACATCTCAGGAGTCCTGGTAGCATAATGGATCACAAGCTGGGCTGCTAACCTCAAGGTCACCAGTTCAAATCTACCAGTCATTCAAAGGGAGATAGAAGAGGCTTTCTGTTCCTATAAAGACTTCCAGCCTAAGTTGGATACTAACAGTAACCATCTCAGGAGGCAGTAACATCTCAGTGGAAACGCTCACTGATGGTGCTCACTAAATGTTAGCTCTCAGACATTGTTGGAGGTTGGAAGGGAGGATGAGCAAAATTGTTACTAATACTGAGTGACAGAACAAATGTTCCTGGGATTCTGGAAGTTGGGAGAGTCTACAGAGAAGCAAGCATGCTGTCGTAGAACGTGTTCTTTCTGGAACTAATGAGGCACTCCACTGAGCTCATCCTTTGAACCCTCTGTTTGTCACCTTTTCTTTGCCCCTCATTTACCTGATCTCCCTGGCCAGGGGTCAGTTTGGGTTTTCAGTCAGTAATAACCAATTGGGATTTTTTAAAAGAATTTTCAATCCCTTTGTGTTTAAGTAAATAAAATTCCTATGGTTTAATTTGGATTTGATTGCCAGGAATATTCCTTGAGGATTTTGAAAGTTTGCCAAGACCACAGGCTGTGAAATGACATGTTAGTTCAGAAGCTATACATGGTTCTGGATTAAATGGTGTCTCTAAAGAAAGTTGATAGAATTCAGAAAACATTTTTAACTAGAGTAGTTTTCTAGGAGCTAAAGGAGATCCCAAATGCAATTATACTTAGAGATCTATTCATTAAGTCTTCAACAGGACAGAGACTTGACAAAGGTAAGTCATCCACATGAAGGAGACCTTCAGCATTGTTATCCATAACCAGGGAACAGCAAAACCACATTCACCCATTCCAAGTGAGAAAAAAGAGAGAAGTTTTATTAGAACGTAAAGCACCAGTGGGGTTTACATTCAGACAACAACACAGACTGTCTGAATGGAGTTCCACTGAGATTAGAATATATCGTCCGTATACGTTTACACTGAAGTGCACGTCCTGGGAGTCACATACTTTTCCAGCTACCTTCCATTATTCATGTTTACAAGATGCCAGCACTACATAGTAGTTTATGGAATGAGTGAATTGTAGGTAAAACAGAAAACGAATTTCTGATTCTGCATAAACAGAGTAAACCACTTGAGTTTAAGTTTAGTGTGTGGGTAAAACTATGCTTACCAACCAGCCAGTTGCTGCACAGCTAGTCTTGACTCACGGCAACCCTGTGTGTACTGAAGCCCAGCTGCACTCCACAGAATTTCAGTGATTAATTTTCAGAACTAGATCACCAGGCCTTTTCTCCGGAGGTGCCTCTGGGGAGATTCAAACTCCCAACTTTTGGTAAGCAGCCAAGTATATGAAACATTGCGCCACTCAGGGACTCCCTGAAAATATTTTTTTCAAAATGAACAAATGACAGCAGCAGCAACAAAACAGTTGCTGGGGAAGCAGTTCTGACTCGGTGACCCAGTTTGTTCCGAATGCTTCCTGGGGTTTTTAAGGCTCTGATCCTTTAGGAGACCATTGCCAGACCTTCCCATTAGCAGCTGAGCACTTAACTGTTAGTGCCACCAGGGACTCAAATGGAAATATTACAGTTTCTTTTGTGTGTGTGTGTATTGTTTTGTTTCTCCAAGTGTATCCTGTGGAATTTCTACCCACTTTGAGTCTGAGCTACCTAATCTGGAGTGACACTCCCAACCTATGTACAGAATGAAGTATCTTGTGGAAAAGCCCCTTCTTGAAGCTGCAGATCTCAAGTTGGGAGACCTCCCTCTCTGGGTAGTGACTGAACAGGCCAGAGCTCGGGACAATCCTCTCTGGTTCCCTCCTGAGAACTACAGCAAGTCCCAGGGGCTAACGTGACCTCCATAGAAAGTATGATGAGGGCACTCTGTCCAGAACCAAACTCACACAGGGTGGCTGTAACTTTCACAGGAATGATGGACTGCAGGTCCCTGAGCAAATGAATTGTAGAACTGAGGCTTAAGTTCTGTCAGGGAATCAAAGTCTGCCTACTGAAGCCAAACTGGTGGGAGGAGTGGGCAGAGGGGCCAGACCAGAGAAGCCATCTCTCAGTGGGTGGTTCCCTTGGTGATTCTGTGGAAGAGCACAGCGCTTGGAGTGAGAGACTGGGTCCTAGTCCCAGGTGCTCCCTTCACTTTCTGCATGTGGACCTTCATGCACCTCCTCAGGGAACTTTGCTTCCTATCCCTCCTATGGGACCTGCCTACAGTGTGACTTGTAGCTTGTGTCCCCAGCAGCCAGGCCCATGTTCTCAGCCTCCCTCCTTCTTCCCACCATTTTGTTGTGCAACAGGCTCATGGGCCCTGGAGAAGATCCTTCCCTGACTCACTGGGTCTTACGGGATACTTGGGTCATGGGCACACAGAGGGAGCATCACAGGCTGCTACGCCCATACAAGGGTGTCCATCTGAGTGCCAGAACTTGCCTCTAACTGTTTTAAATGGGAAAAAGATGTTCAAGTTCCCCCTTCCTCCTTGGACAGAGGGAGCTACAAGTGGAGGGGAAACTCTAGGTTCCCTATGACTCCTTCCAATACCTTCAGCCTCTTCAGGTGCTGGGAGCCAGCCCCAGGAGTTTCCACTGAGGGGCACTAAACTCCTCACTGTGGGCCTGTGTGGGGGTGTATCAGAGCTTTGTGCCTCAGTTTCCTCTTCTCTGATGTATGAATGGTGAGAACAGAGCCTGCTGCTCAGGGCATCATGAGTTAGTGTGTGAGACCTACTCAGAACTAAGCTCCTGGTGAGAGCTTCCGAAATCTCCGCAGCCATTCATCATCATGATCTGTCCAAGGGCCTGGGGTGGTACTGAGCTCACAGTGATTGCTTAGTAAGCATCAGCTACCTTCCTCTGTTCCTTCCTCCCCCTTCCACTTTTGACAAAGTTGTTATCACCATCAACAGTGATGTGGAGCTACAGCGTAGCGTTGTCCTCAGTCTCTCTGCAGTGGCCTGGCTGTGGCCCATTTAATGTTCTTGTTACGTGCCACTGAGTTGGTTCTGACTCATAGCAACCATGTGTAGGTTTTCGGAGGAGTAGCTAAAGCAAGTGGAAGAATTGAAGAGGTCCAAGAGCTGAACAGAAAATTTCAAAGATCAGCTCGAGAAGAAAAAACCAAATACTATAATAAAATATGCAAAGATTTGGAGTTAGAAAACCAAAAGGGAAGAACATGGTCAGCATTTAAACTGGGGGAACTGAAGAAAAAATTCAAGTCTCAACTTTAGTTATTGAAAGATTCTCTGGGTAAATTATTGAATGATGCAGAATGCATCAAGAAAAGATGGAAGGAATACACAGAGTCATTGTACCAAAAGGAAATGGTTTGTGTTCAACCATTTCAAGAGGTACCATATGAACAAGAGCCAATGATGCTCAGGGAGGAAGTCCCAAGTGCATTGAAAGAAGTGGCAAAGAACAAGTCACCAGGAATTGATGGAATAAAAATTGAAATCTTTCAGGAAAGTGAGGCAGCACAGGAGGCACTCACTCATCTCTGCCAAGAAATTTGGAAGACAACTATCTGGCCGATTGATTGGAAGAGATCAATATTTGTGCCCATTCCAAAGAGAGGTGACCCAACAGAATGCAGAAATCGTCGTACAATCTCTTTGATATCTCAAGCGAGTAAAGTTTTGCTAAAGGTGATACAGAAATGGCTACAATCATACATTGACAGAGAACTTCCAGAGGTTCAAGCTAGATTCAGAAGACGCCGAGGAACAAGAGATATCATTGCTGATGTCCGATGGATCTTGGCTGAAAGCAGAGAATACCAGAAGGATGTTTACCTGTGCTTTATTGACTACGCAAAGGCTTTCGATTGTGTGGATCATGACAAGCTATGGACAACATTGAGAAGTATGAGTATTCCAGAACACTTAATTGTACTTCTGAGAAATCTGTACCTGGATCAAGAAGCAGTTGTTCGAACAGAGCATGGGAACACTGAATGTTTTAAAATTGGGAAAGGTGTGCAACAAGGTTGTGTTCTTTCACCATACTTAGTCAACCTGTATGCTGAGCAAATAATACGAGAAAAGCTGGGTTCTATGAAGAAATACATGGCGAGAGGATTGGAGGAAGACTCGTTAACAACCTGCGATATGCCGATGATACAACCTTGCTTGCTGAAAGTGAAGAGGACTTGAAACACTTACTTATGAAGATCAAAGAGCACAGCCTTCGGTATGGATTGCATCTCAATGTCAAGAAAACAAAAATCCTCACCACTGGACCAATAAACAACATTCTTATCAATGGAGAAAAGATTGAAGTTGTCAAGGACTTCATTCTTCTTAGATCAACTATCAACACTCGCGGAAGCAGCAGTCAAGAGATCAGATGATGTATTGCATTGGGCAAATCTGCTGCACAGGAACTTTTTAAAGTATTGAAGAGCAGAGATGTCAGCTTGAGGACTAAGGTGCGCCTGACCCAAGCCATGGTATTTTCAATAACCTCATATGGATGCGAAAGCTGAACAGTGAATAAGGAAGATCGTAGAAGAATTGATGCCTTTGAGTTGTGGTGTTGGAGAAGAATACTAAAAGTGCCATGGACTGCCAAAAGAACCAATAGATCTGTTTTGGAAGAAGTGCAGCCAGAGTGCTCCTTGGAGGCCAAGATGGCTGAACTTCGTCTCTCATACGTTGGACATACTGTCTGGAGGGAACAGTCACTGGGGAAGGATGTCATGCTGGGTAAGGTGGAGGGTCAGAGAAAAAGAGGAAGACCCCTAACAAGATGGATCAGCCAGGTGACATCATTGATGGACTCAAGTGTGGCAGCGGTAGTGAGGTTGGCCCAGGATCGGACATTGTTTCGTTCCGCTGTGCATGGGGTCACTTATGAGTCGGTTCCGACTCGATGGCACCTGACAGCAACAACAACAAGGCTGCTGGGTTTGAACACCAACCTTGCAGTTAGTGGTCTAGTACTTATACTGTGGTACCATACCAGAACTCAACCACAACAGGACACTATGTTGTTGTTAAGTGTCAACAAGTTGATTCAGACTCCTAGCAGACATCTAATAGTTGTCCACTTTATATAACAAATGATATAAATAATGTCTCGTATATAGAGGAAAAGATGTCGTTTCTCCGTGGTAAATAATGACATTTAAAACTGGTGGTATTAAGTGCCGTTGAGTCACTTCCGACTCGTAGCCACCCTGTGTAGGGTTTCCAAGGAGCAGCTGGTGAGTTGGAACCACCAACATTGTGATTCAAACTGACCTTGTTGTTGTTGTTATATGCTGTGGAGTCGGTTCCGACTCATAGCGACCCTATACAAGGCTGTAAATCTTTATGGGAGCAGAAAGTCTCATCTTTCTCCTGCGGAACAGCTGGTAGTTTTGAACTGCTGACCTTCAGGTTCGCAGCCTGATTCGTAGCCACGACGCTACCAGAGCTCCTTCAAACTGACCTTAGCACAGTTATATTATATATATATATATATATATACATATATTTGTGCAGGGTAAATAATGTATTTTAAAAAAGCTGCTTAAAAGCCATGTGTTGACCAGTATATCATATTCCTTTGCCTATATACGTGTCTTTGTGTGTGTATGGACAGACTTGGACATATGGATATATGCATTTCTTAATGATGGAATTTTATTGCCATTGATAATTTAATATTAGTGTACAACTTGTCAAAGCAGTCCAACTACATAAAGACAACAAAACAGTGGGGAAAGGGTCTCTGAATAAGATGGTTGGCAGAGCTGTGGTGTTAAGAATCTGGACTCATCCCTTATTTGGGGTCTGATAGCGTAGTGGTTACGAATCGGGCTGCGAACCTTTAAGGTCAGCGGTTCGAAACTACCAGCTGCTCCGCGGGAGAAAGATGAGGCTTTCTACTCCCGTAAAGATTTACACCCTCGGAAACCCTATACAGGGTCGCTATGGGTCGGAACCGACTCGATGGCACATAACAACATAACAACAACAACATCTCCACTCCAGGATAGTGGTGTTGTTGTTAAGTGCAATCAAGTTGGTCCAACTCATAGTGACCCCATATAGGGTTGCTGAGGAGCAGCTGGTGAGTTTGAACCACCAGCCTTGTAGTTCAAGCCGACCTCGCGGCCCAGTGCTTATTCTACAGTGCCACACTGGGAAAGAAGAACCTGAAGCGTGCTTCCCAGAGATAGATTTTTGCAAAAGAATTGTATATGGATTTGAGAATTTGGAAATCAGTTGTTTTTAAGATATCCATGCTTATGTCCCCAGGAAAACCAAAATGTACCCCAGGGATCCAGGACTTACTTGATCGCCTGTCAGACTGTTCCGTGTAGGTTAGCTTCCGTCCCCATCAAGGCCGGTGGGCCTGAAGTGACCCCCAGCCCGACTCCGCAGAAGCACTGTTCTTAATGTTGTTCCCCTTCTCCTTTGTGCTAACTCTCACATGAGTGCCCCAACCCCTCCACTCCACAACTCTGCTGGTAACCATAGAATCTCCCAGAAAGCATGTGTGCCCTTCAGTTCTTTATGGCATTAAGTGAATCAGTGTGGACCAAGCTTCTCCCAGAGGAATTTAGAGATGGCCCTATTGTATGTGAAAATGGCCACACCGAAGTGCTGACGTGTCTATGTGTGGTAACGTGACTTCCTTCTGCAGGGGCATAGCGCATGCCCATTGATTGCACTACCATCCAGAAGGAGCCTCCAAACCAAAACCTGGCTCTGAGGCTGCTCCTCGCAGACCTAGGGCCAAGCCACGGAAAGAAGGTTCACTCACCAGTGAGAGTAAAGGAAGGTGAATTCATAGAATGTTTGCAGCCTTCTGATGGGAGAGGACCTGCTAGCCACCCAGATACTGTGACATCTCAAAAGGCTGCCCACTGTTTGTGTTTGTAAAGCAAAAGAAAAACCCAATTCTTCTTCTTTTTTTTTTTAAGTTTTTATTGTGATTTGAGTGAAAGTTTACAGGGCAGATCATCAATTTACATTCAACAAATCATATACTTTGTTTCATAATCATAATCCCCTCCAGGTACCATCAGTCAACAGTATTTCTCTCTATTCATTTTAGCTCTTTAAAAAAACAACAACAACAACAACACTCAGGCATATATAATAATTTAAACCACCAACCAAAGGGGCACATACTGCAAACCTGCCTCCTAGCTTCCAGCACTCAGTCCCTCTCTTCCTATGAATCTAGAGTCCTCAGCTGCTCCCTCTCTCCTTGTCCCCATCTCTGCGTCCATCTCTGGTGTCGCTGCTTCTCTGGATAACAGGGTCCTGCATTCCACTTGTGCTCATCATCCTTGATGGCCCTAGGGTCCTCTGTTTCTGGACTGTACAATTAACTACTGTCCCATTTTTGTTATAGAACTTCTACCTGTACAATTGTGATAGTCTCTGTTAGTAATGATAACAATTACTCACAACTGAATCATAAGAATTTTATCCCCATCTCTTTTCACCAGCCCCAATCTGGACAAGATGAAAACTATTCAGTGGGGACTCTGTCTTCCTCTGAATCGAGTCATACTTACTCATAGGGACCCTGTCTAGGGTTTCTGAAGAGCAGCTGGTGGGTTTGAACTATAGACCTTGCAGTTCAACCTGACCTTGTGGTTCAGTACATTGTCCTGAAATGCCACAACAGGACTCCCTGTTAGCATATGCCAAATCTGAGTTAGCTCATTAGTGCTAACAAATGGTGTGATTAAGGGCATATGAGTAATTGGGATTTATAAAGTCACTGGGAAAGAAATACAGGAATAAAGATGCCAAAAGCAAAAAATATATATATCATACTTGGGGTTTACTTTTCTACTGGGAAGTAAAAATCATTAGTAATCAATTTCTGTGAATTAACTTCTAACCTTAAAAGACTGTAAACCTGTGTATTTGTATCAATTGTGGATTGTTAAATAAATATTTGTAACACTTTTTTCAGTGTTTCAGAATAGGATCAAACAGGCTTATTAGAAAATGTCCCAGCAGGATATTAAAATTCCAAACAACCTTCATTTTTCCTTTTTCCAAGTGTGGGACAAGTTATTCTTTAACATTTACCTATAAGAAGGTAGCTGATGAAGTCTGAGTGGCGGTTTGTCACCATCTCATGGAGGTACAACCTTTTGGCTTGTACAGTAAACTTTAGAACAACTATAGATACCTCAGTGGCCTCTGTGCAGGATGCTTTTGAATGTTTCTCAGCCATTTCTGCCCCCTGGTATTCATGCTCTTCCATAATCCTCTGTTCTTGTGTGATGGCTGGACCAATTGACTCACTTCTGAAAAACAGAAAAATTGGCATGCACTTCTGAGACCCGTTTAAAAAGACTGATCTCCCTCTTGGCTCACACTGTCTATGACCCTGCTCATGTGATTGCTCTCATCAGATAAGTATTGTCATGTTGTGAGCTAACCTACAGAGAGGCCAATGTGTCAAGGAACCAACAATCCCTGAGGGAGGGAAACAAATCCTATTGCAGTCACAGGTGAGCTTGGAAATGGGCCTTCCCCAATCTAGTCTTCAATAAGACTCAACAACACCTTGACTCCGTGTAGTGAGAGACCTTAAGCCAGAGAACCCAGCTAAACCACACCCCTACACTGGACCCACCAGAAGGTGAGATAATCAGTGTGTGTTGTTTTAAGTCACAAAATTGTGGACTAATTTGGTCTTAGCAAAAGGTAATGAATACCCCATCTATGAAACACATAGTGTTGATGGTTCTTGAATCTGGGCTTCTCCACAGAGCTGTCATTTCTCTCTGTCTTCCTTGTCCCATCTTCTTCCCTCCCCCCCCTTCCATTCTCTGATCATTTACTTTATTCATCTTTTCCTAATACTTACTCCATTGGATTTCCCCTTTACTGGTGTCTGTGATGACATCCTTAACTATTAAAGAGCTTTGGACTTAGAGGCTGCTTGGTGGTGTGCAGTTTGGGGGGGAAAAAAAGCTCCATTCCTGTCCAGTAGCAAGAGAAATTTCTTTGTTGAAATCAGTTGTGTCAAACTTACTGTGGATATTTCCTTCCTGACTTAAATACTTAATTAGTCTTGATTCAGCACTTATTGTGTGAGTGAAATTTATCCCATTCTTTTCTCAGGGGCTTGTGGAAATATATATTTTCTGTTTAAAGTGCAAATTTCTTCCTTCAAACAGCTAATCCTATGAACTTGAACTTCTTATTTTCTAATCTCAATACAAAATCAACTTTTCAAAAAAGCATATATTATTCTGACATTACATAAAAATATTGCAAAAAGAAAATATTCAAAATGGAAACCCTTAAGATTGTTATTTGGGCTCTAGGGTTATTTGCCCACTGCTCATCTGTCAGTGTACCATACTGAGGTGATGTGGGGGTTGCCAATGGCATTTTAAATACCAGCAGGGTCACCTATGGTGGACAGGTTGTAGTGGACTTTCCAAACTAAGACAGACTAGGAAGGAGGAGAGGTGAATAACTTCTGCATGTTTAGCCACTGAAAGCCTTATGAACGGCAATGGAACACATCAGGTACAGTACGGGAAGATGATCTACTCAGGTTGGAAGTCATTCAGAATATGATGGTGGATGAATTGTCCCCTAAAATTAGAGTTGACCATAATAACATGAATGGAGTAAAACTTTCGGAACCTTCATTAACTGATGGAGCACATTTCAAAATGAGGAGAAAGCGCTGCAGACATTTATTAATTATTGAAATATGAGAGGTAGGAAGTATGAATCTACGAAAGTTGGAAGTTGTCAAAAATGAAATGGGATGCATAAAGAGCAATATCCTAGACATTAGTGAGTTGAAATGGACTGGTATTGGCCATTATGAATGTGACAGTCTTACGCCAGGGACGTCAAATTAAAAAGGAATGGCATTATATTCATCATCAGAAAGAACATTTCAAGATTTATCTTGAAGTACAATGATTTCTGTGATAGGATAGCATCAGTATGCCTAGAAGGAAGACTGACTGGGATTGCGATGGCGTCACCCAATAAGAACTACTCTACAAACCATAAGGTCCACGGTTCCAGCCTGCTAGCGCTCTTTGGGAGAAAGGTGAAGCTTTCGAGATCTAAAGCCTCTGAAACCCTATACAGGGTCACTATAAGTCAGACTGACTCAATGGCACTCAACAACAACAACGAAGACCAGTTAATAACACTATTACTCAAATTTATGCACCACCAACTAAAGCCAGTGATGATGAAACTGAAGAATTCTACCAACTTCTTCAGTCAGATAGCAAACATGCAATCAAGCTGCATGATTATGACTGATGATTAGAATGTGAAAGTTGGTAACAAAGAGGAATGATCAGTAAGTAGTTGGAAAATATGGCCTTGGCGATAGAAAAGATGCTGGAGATCACATAAGAATTTTGCAAGATCAGAGACTTTCTTTGCAAATAACTTTTTTAAACAACATAAAGGGAAACTATATACTTTGCCATCAGCAGATGGAATACGCAAGAATCAAATTGACTGTGGGAAGAGACAGTGGAGAAGCCCAATATTATTGGTCAAAACAAGGCCAGAGGCCGACTGTGGAATTACAGCAGTCAATTACTAATATGCAAGTTCAGGCTGCAGCAGAAGACAATTAAAACAAATCTATGAGAATCAAAACATGACCTTGAATATATCCCAATTGAATTTAGAGATCATACTAAGAACAGATTTGATGCATTAGATGCTAATGACCAAAGACCAAAAGAGTTGTGGAATGACATCAAGAATATCATATAGGAGGACTAAGGATATCATTGCTAACTTCAGATGGATCTTGTCTGAAATCAGTGAATACCAGAAATATGTTTACTTGTACTTTATTGACTATGCAAAGGCTTTTGACTGTGTGGATCATGACAAGCTATGAATAGCATTGAGAAGAATAGGTATTACAGAACTTTTCATTGTTCACATGAGGAATCTGTACATAGACCAAGAAGCACCTGTTTAAACATAATTCAAAGAGGAACAGGTTTAAAATTAGGAAAGGTATGCACCAGGGTTGTATTCTTTCACTATATTTATTCATTCAATAAGCTTAGTACATAATCCAAGAAACTGGATTATATGAAGAAGAAAATGGCATCAGGATTGGAGGAAGATTCATTAACAACCTGTGATATGTAGATAATACAACATTGCTTACTGAAAGTGAAGAGGACTTAAAATGCTGATTAAGATCAAAGACCCTAGCCTTCAGTATGGATTGCACCTCAATCTAAAGAAAACAAAAATCCTCACAAATGTACCAATAAAGAGCATCATCATAAATGGAGAAAAGATTGCAGTTGTCAGGACTTTATTTTGCTTCTATTCACAATCTATGCTCATTCAAATAGCAGTCAAGAACTCAAAACAATGAATGCATTAGGCAAATCTGTTGTATAAGACCTCTTTAAAGTGTTCAAGAGCAAATACATCAGTTTGAGGACTAAGGTGCTCCTGACCCAAGCCACGGTATTTTTCAGTAGCCTCATAAGCTATATGAAAGTTGTCGATAAATAAGGAAGACCTTAGAAGAATTGATGCATTTGAGTTGTGGTGTTGGAGAAGAATATTGAAGATACCATGGAGTGCAGAAGAACAAAGAGGTCTATGTTAGAAGTACAGCCAGAATGTTCCCTAGAAGCCAGGATGGTGAGATTTTGTCTCTCATACTTTGGACATGTTATCAGGAGGGATCAGTCCCTTGAGAAGAACATCATGCTTGGTAAAGTAGAGGTTCAGTGAAAAAGAGGAAGAACCTCAATAATATGAATTGGCATAATGGCAGCAGCAGTGGACTCAAGTGTAACAATTGTGAGGATGGCACAGCAATGGGCAGTGTTTCGGTGTGTTGTGCAAAGGTTCACTATGAGTTGGAACTGACTTGGCAGCACCTACATCAGCAACATGGATAATAAGATTTACTATGGTGAAAAAGTCAGTACTACCCAACATAATGTACAGATATAATGCAATCCAGATCAAGATACCATCATCATTCTTTAAAGATAAGGGAAGATGATCCACCAACTTTATATGGAAGAGAGCAAAGTCCTAGAGAAGAATAACAAATAGGAGGCTTTGCACTATCCAATCTCAAATCTATTACACACCATGGTAGTCAAACAGCCTACCATATCAGACATGCAGACTAATGGAACAGAACGGAGAGCCTAGAAGTAAATCTATCCACATATGGATAGCTGATCTTTGACAAAGTTATAAAAACATTAAGTGGGGAAGAGAAAGGATCTTTAATAAATTTTACTGGCAAATACCCATTTGCAGAAAGATGAAACAAGACCTGTATCTCACACCATATATAATACCAAACTCAAGATGGATCTGAAACCTAAAGATAAAACGTAAAACTATGAAGACCATCAAAGAAAAACTAAGATCAAACTCTCAGAACCTAGTATGTGGCATAAATACGCTATCAAACATAACTAAACAAAACCTAAATGACTTGTTAAGTGTCATCGAGTCAGTTCCAACTTATAACAACCCTGTATAGGGTTGCTTTGTTAGCGTAGTGGTCACGATTCGGGCTGCGAACCTCAGGGACAGCAGTTCGAAACTACCAGCTGTTCTGCAGGAAAAAGATGAGGCTTTCTGCTCCTGTGAAGATTTACAGTCTTGCAAACTCATGGGGTCACTATGAGTCGGAACCAACTCCACAGCACATAACAACAACAACATAGGGTTTCCATGGAGTAGCTGGGTTTGAACTGTCGACCTTGTGGTTTGAAGTCCAGTGCTTATCCTATAGTGCCACATCAGGACCTTCTAAAATTTAGACACTTATACACATCAATATAGTGGTTACAAATCGGGCTACGAACTGCAAGATCAACAGTTCAAAATTAGCAGCTGTTTCGCGAGAGAAAGATGAGGCTTCCTGCTCCCATAGAGATTTACAGACTCAGAAACCCTGTACAGGGTTGCTATGAGTTGGAACTGACTCCACAGCACATAACCACCATCACACATCAAATGTTTTTAAATTAAAAGAGAATCCACAGGCTGGGGGAAAAAATGGGGCACTGAATTGTTGGAGAAGAAACTAATCTCTCAAATTTATCAAAACGTCAATACCTCAACAACAATAACAAAAAGGAAAATCCATTTTAAAAATGGACAGAGGTCATGAACATTTTGCCAAAGAGGACATTTTAGAGGCCAACAAAGACATGAAAAGTTGCTTGTGACCAGCCTTTTGAGAAATGCAACTCAAAATAAGGAGATACCATCTCGCCCTAGCATTAATAGCAAAGTTCTGAAAAAATGAAAAATAAGGATGCCAGTAGGTTGTGGAGACAGAGTGAAAGCCTCACACATTGCTGGTGGGGTTGTAAAATGGCACAACCACTGTGAAAAAAGTATGGTACTCCCTCAGGAAATTGTCAGTAAATACACAATATGATTCCACAATCCCACCAATCGATATCCATGCTAGGGAAATGACAGCCATGACATGACTAGATGCATACTGTGTTCATTGCGGCACTGTTCACAATAGGCGAAAGGTGGAAACAAACTAAATACCCATCACTAGAAGAACTATAGACAAACTACTGCACAATGCATCCAGTGTTAAAGAATTGCATGCATCTGCAACATGCCTCACAACATGAATGGACAGTATGCTGAGTGGAATACGTCTATCAATCACAAAAGGACAAATATTGTATGAGGCCACTATGATACTAAAAAAAAAAAAAAAAAAAAGCCATGAAAGATTTTTTTCACAAAAAGAAACACTTTGATGTTTAGCAGGGGATGGAAAGGAGAAAGGAGAGTCCATCAACTATTAGAGAGTGAATACATATTAACTTGGAGTCCTGGTGTAGCGCTATAGGTTGATGCACTGGAACACAACGGAGACAGTTCAAGCTCACCAGCTGCTCATTGGAAACCCTACACAGGCTTGCTATGGGTCAGAATCGACTCAATGGCACATAACAATAACATATTAACATGAGTGAAAGGAAGACAATATGTAGTAAGAGAAACAGTAAATCTATATGGAAGCATCTTTCTCTCACAGAGCCACTTGCATGTTTGAATGACCGACCCTTCTATGAGCAGCCCAGTGATTAACCCACTGAGCTACCAGGGCTCCTTTACAGTAATACCACCAACAAAACATTATTTATCTTGACAGCTGACTTTTTTTGATCCTTAAATTGTGCTCCAAAGGAGAGTGCCTTGCATGCCTAGCTGCAGCGCTGCTGTGTTCCAGAGAGAGTTATAGGAAATGTGGACCAGAGACTAAGATAGGCTGCAAGTCCTCATGGGGCTGATCCTAGGTAGGAGAGGTGCCCTGCACAGGAGTCAATATTGCATTAACTGTCTGTTGGCTGCCCCTGGGCGGATGGTGAACTGTTGGCCCTTACCTACACATGGTAAGCCTCTGTCTGCCTCAGTGGTCAGACCACTAGCCTCTGTCTCCATTGTTAATTTCTGTGTAAACTTGGCCTTCACTGTTCAGTCTTGTCACTTTCCAGTCTCTGGTTATAAGATTTGTTGACACACATACCATAGTTGTGTTTTATTTAAGACGCACAAACCGGAATTATAGAAAAGCTGGTCCTGATGTGACATTAGATTTTCTTTCACTATTCCTTTTGTCCTGCAGCTCTGCACTCTCTGGTTAGACAGAGCTTTCCCCTCTACGGTCTCGCAAACCCAGTCTCTGAGGCTCAAAGCCATTTGTGTCTCTGCCCTCTTTAGTAGCCATGAGACTCCTAAAGGAGGTTCAAGGAGCTCATTGTTCTTTGTAAGAACCTCACAGTTGCTACTGTAATGGTCTGTGTAGGACAGTGGGTCAATAAACACTCGTTCAGTATTTGGTCAATAAAGGCAGCAAGCTGGATATTAAAAGGACTACCATACTGGTCAGAAATCCCTTCCAGCACTAATACTCTGAGTCCAAGTCACATTACATGGAAGCATGTTTGTTTTGGATGAGTCTGCTGAGATCTGTGAGCAGCTGTCTCGGTACACAGGAACATGCTGGGGAGCCTGCGTTATGTGCATGTGTGGGAAGGAAGAGAGTCTTGCAGGATTGCAGTATTGGCTGGTGTGTAGAACAGGGGTTGGGCACATGCGCCTTGGCCTAGGCGGACTGCACAAGGACTATCCTGGTGTGAGAATGGTTCCAGGATGTTTAATCAGATGTGCCAGAAACTCAGCAAATGGATGTAACCACAGGAACACAGTACAAACAAACCATAGAGCAGATGGACAGATGGCAGAGGGAAGACCTGTGTGCTGTTCCACTCATGGTTACGGTGACTGTCAACACTTAAAGCCAAGAGATGGGGCCAGCCAGGGTCAAGGGCCAAAAGCTGGTCATGAAGCCCCAGGAGGAGTTCAGCTACCCCACGGCTCTTGGTCATGGCACCTTCTTGCTCAGAGCCTTAGTTTACTGTCACATGAAGAGACAAAAGAGCAGTGCCTGCCTGTGGGTAAGGAAGGAGATCCAGTACATCTGTTTTTAGGAAAGTACCTTGCTATGGAACTCTGGTAGCGTAGTGGTTATGAATTGGGCTGCTGACCTCAAGGTCAGCAGTTTGAAACTACAAGCTGTTCCATAGGAGAAAGATGAGGCTTTCTACTCCCATATAGATTTACAGCCTCAGACACCCTGTACAGGGTCGCTGTGAGTCTTGGAAACAACTTCACAGCACACCACCACCTTGCTGTATGCCTGGATTTCAGTACATGTGATTCCTCTGATTCTCAGACTCAAATGAGAAGGAAGGACAAGTTTCCGTTGTTCTGGCAGCTGGTGATGGGGTCTGAGGTGCAGCCCTCCCTGTTTGCACCTGTGACTAGGAAGAGAGACAGGACACTGCTAGATGACTGTTCCTTCCCAGGGCCTCTGTATTAGACTCGGCCATCTTCGAGTGGACACGGCTGCCTCTCAATTGTGAATCACACCTGGTTCAGGTCAAATACCTTTCTCTCACATAAGTTCTGAACAAGTAGAAGATAAAGGGCAGAGGATACTGGCTTCCATTTTTCATCAGGTATCTCATAAACGTCATGAACCTCTGTGCCGCTCTCTTTATTGAGACATTCAAACCACCATACGTTACACAGAAAGGGACCTTCGCTCAGCTGACTAAGCCCAGCACTGGAAGAGTGGTGCAGCCCTCTGCCTACAGTAACCATTTGGTGGTGGGAGCAGTTGGCAAAGAAGCCAGCCCACCACTCTAGGGCTGATTGTCATCCCCAACTGGGTGTTCGCAGACTCCTGTGTGATCTGCACACTTGGCCCGTGGTCAGTGGAGGACTGCATCTGTGACTTGGCCCCAGTGTGTTTAGATCAGTGCGTGACAGGTACCCAGATTTCCTGTTCTCCACACACGTCTGTAATCAGTCTGCACGTTTACTGGCAGATCCCACTTCCCTTCTATGGAATGCAGCTGATTATAGTGGGCAGGGAAGCACAAGTTTGCTGCACTGTGACCCGCTGCTTCTCCATGGGGACCAAGGCAGAGAAGGTAGTCTCAGGTCCGTGGCGAGATTTGTTCCAGATTCAGTTACTATTAACTGAGCATGAACTAAAGACACCAGCTTCTGTGCAGGAACTCCTTGCAACTTCCTAGTAACAATGAAGTAGGGATGGCATTATTCTAATCTGCAGATGAGGAAACTGAGGCACCAGGAGGCAAAAGGACATGCCCACATCACACAGGCAGTAAGTGGTGGAGCCCTTGTGACCCAGGACCCACATCCTTCTCCACAGGACACTGCCTGTGAGAACACATCTCCCTGGGCAGCGGAGGAGACCTGAGATAGAGCATTGTGCAAGGGTCAAGATACGCAGGGCAGAGGAGGGGCTCAAAGCCAGGACACGGCACGTCAAGACTCCCACAGTCAGACCCAGGACATGTGGGTGTTTTGATCCCTGAATGGGATGTCAAAAGGCTAGCCACACAGTCTGTAGGTCTGCAGAAGGTTATTTACAGACATAGCATTATGATGCATCAAGATGGGGACTTTGGAGTTGTGGGGACTTGAAATGTAAGAAACAAGTCTTCAAGGGGAGCTTCTTGCCACACAGGTGTTTATAAGTGAAGGATGGGGTGGATCCATATGGTAAGCACTGGACTGAGAACTATATGGTCCATGGTTCAAGCCTGCCAGTCACTCTGCAGGAGAAAGATGAGGCTTTCTACTCCCACAAAGACTTAAAGCCTCAGAAGGCTATAAGGCATAACCAACTTGATGGTACTCAACAACAATGGAATGAAAAGTCGTTGTATCCTAGTTAGACAGGATTGCTATCAAGTTAACGCCACCTCATGGCAACTCCACAAAACTGTGCTCTGTAGGGTTTACAGTGACTGAGTTTGGGGAGCTAGGTCACCTTTCTTCTGAGCTTCTCCATCATCTCTGTCTGTGTCCAAGACAGGCACAGGGAAGAAGGCATGAGCATAGCTCTTTCTACAACACTGGTGAGAACTCAGCGTGTTCTCATCCTAGAGGCTTGATGTGATATAAGTGTAATGATAGCTGAGATCAAATGCATTTAGGTGGCATTTACCAGTAGGATTAAAATAGCTCTGTGCTGTGAAAATAGTGCTTGTGGAATATCAGTGCCTGCCAACTTATTAGAAGCCCCTGAGATTGGGACATTATGGCCAGTGGGTGGGAGGTGCCTGTCCACTCCAGGAGGCAGTAGGCTAATCCAGGTTGGGGAGAAGCCGTGAAGCCTTCGGCTCTGTGAGAGCAATAAAGTAACATGGTCTTCTGCTCTGATTGGTCCCTCAGGTGGAAGTGATAACCAAAGACGCTCTTCCCACTAAGGCACCTGGAGCAAAGGAAGAAAGTCATTTCTTAATTGGTTCCACAGACATCAGGGTCCTGGTGCAGCACTGTAGGATAAGCACTGGACTGCTAACTGCAAGGTTGGCGGTTCCAACCCTCAAATGGCTCCTCAGAAACCCTCTACAGGGTCGCTATGAGTTGGAACCGACTCAACAGCACTTAACGATGACAACAGCCCTGTACATCAGGTCAAGTAATTTTCGTATTTTCTAGCCACACCAACAAAAATTACACCATCCTAGGAGGCAGGTGGGAGCCCTGGCGGCACTGCTAACAAGGAGGTTGGTGTTTCTAACCTCCACGGAAGAAAGACTTGGCTGTCTGGTCCTGTGAAGATTATAGCCTTGAGAACCCTATGGGTTCTGCCGAGGGGCTATGAGTCAAAAGTGACCGGACAAGGTAGGTTTTCAGCTCAGGAGGTGAGCGTAAGATAATGGAGTAACAATGAGTGTTCGCTCCGCATGCTGATGGTGCAGAGTCTCCTTGATGGTGCTTGGCCCATGTCATCTTTCATATTAAAAAATTAATAACGGCAGCTGTGGAGTTGATGCCAACTCTGTGTGTGCCATGGGGTTTTCAGTGGCTCATTTTTCAAAAGGAGATTACCAGTTGTTTCTTCTGAGGAGCCTCTGAGTAGATTCAAAGCTTGTAACCTTTCATTAAGCAGTTCAGCACTTTAACCGTTTGCACCACCCAGGGACCTCAGTCCTGTGTATTGGGGGACCTCATTTCCTCTGCTCCCACAGAAGCAGAGATGAGTGAGGCCAGCCATCTTACCGTGCTGTGCAGTGTAGAGCTGGTGGTCAGATTAGGCTGGTGCTTGGATGCAGAGCACAAACCGCCATCCCAATACTTACCCCATTGGATGGAGCCCATTCAAAGGTAACCACAAAAGAAGGAACAGAAGACCTTCATCATAGCAAAGCATCGTAAAGTCATAGCGTGGTGGAGATTTCAACTCACCATTTCATGGTGCCATTTTTACTGGTGAGCTGGTTCCTTAAACAAACTAGACTCAGATTGTTGTTGTTGTTAAGTGCCGTCGAGTCAGTCCCAACCCATAGCAACCCTGTAGAGGGTTTCCGAGGAGCAACTGGTGAGCTTGAACCACCAACCTTGCAGTTCTAACGGCTTTGCAGTCTGGCGTATTAAACCACAGTGCCACACCAGAACTCCTGACTCAGATTAGTGCAAGCAAAAAGTAGCTCCATCTTAAATCCTGTAACCATCCTGATTATAACCAGCAAATCATATCCTAGGATACATCTGAACTGCCAAGTCACTGAGAATCTTGGCTCAGTCAAGCTGACACAAAGCCTTAACTATCAAACTGCCTTTCTCATTAGCCAGTATTCAGAGAAGCATGTTGTCACTGGGGTCTTTTTCAAACTACTTTGAAATTCTTTTATTACACACTTGCTAGTATACAGATTTTTATCATCTATACTGAAGTATAGGAAGACTGTAGAAGAATTAACGCATTTGAGCTATGGTGTTGGAGGAGAATGTTGAAAATGCATTGGGCTGCCAAAAGAACCAACAGATCGTGTTGGAAGAAGTGCAGGCTGGCCAAACTACTTCGGACATATCGTCAGGAGGGATCAGTTGCTGGAAAAGGATATCATGTTTTGTAAAGTGGAGGGTCAGAGAAAAAGAGGAAGACCCCCAATGAGATGGATTGGGCAAGTGGCAATATGGATGGACTCAAGCATGGTAACAGTAGTGAGGTTGGCCCAGGATCGGGCAGTGTTTCATTCTGCTGTGCATAAGATTGCTATGAGTCGGTACCTACTCTATGGCACCTAACAACAATACTGAGGTAAACAACCTTTGTCTCTTAAAGGTTCCAATCCACTGTCATCAAATCAATTGCAACCCATAATGGCCCTGTAGGACAGAGTAGAACTATTTCTTAGTGTTTC
This sequence comes from Chrysochloris asiatica, assembly GCF_000296735.1. Lineage (NCBI taxonomy): Eukaryota > Metazoa > Chordata > Mammalia > Afrosoricida > Chrysochloridae > Chrysochloris > Chrysochloris asiatica. The sequence continues at coordinate 7,347,198 of NW_006408562.1, read as the reverse complement.
CCAAACTTCAGATTTTCACAGGAGCAGATAACCTCATCTTTTCTCCTGAAGAATAACTGGTGCATTTGAATCGTCAACCTTATCTAATGAACAGCCCAGATCTTAACCCACTATCCCATCAGGGCTCTTTCTAAAGGTCCAGATAGTCAATATTTTTGTCTCTGTAGATGCTGTGGTCTCTGTTACAACTATTCAACTCAGTCATGCACAGAATCAGCCATAGGATAGTCCATAGATAAATAAATGTGGCTGTTTATCAATAAAACTTGTATTTACAGAAAAGATAGTGGGCCAGATTTGGCTTACAAGCCATAGTTTACATCTGTAAACTTTATCTTTACAGACACAAGAAGACATTGGCATTTTATCATCCACAACTGAATGCCCATCACAAGCTCCATCACTGGTTCACCAGTGTGGATTAATTTGCACAGACAGATACGATGGTAGTTTCCTCCAGAAATCCAAGGATAGAGGAATACAATCAGCTTACAGTCAAGTGGCCAGACATCTATTCCGGTCCTCTGACTGAAATTGGTTCTGTGTAGGAAATGTGACTGTCTTATGATTTTGTTTGATTGTTGCTGTGAGTATGGCAACACTTAGAAAGCAGGAAGTTGAATGGCCATCTTTAGCAGATTCCATGTTAGATTAACTATGAAATCAGTTAACCTGGAATTTCTCCTAAGTGTGAAATGATGGGTGAAGGCTGAGAGGGTGGGATGGCTCATTGGCAAGATATAATTAGGATATAGCAGGTTACATTATAGATATGTTCCAGTTGGTATTATGATTACAGTGTAACTTGGAAGAGGATTAGAAATCTAGTGATTTCCACATTAAACTGTCTTGGTATACTCAGGTGTTGAATTTTTAAAACATAATCTACATTTTTCAACTAAATTGATACTGGAATTAGCAAAATATAAAACCCCAAGCCATTGGAGTTAGAGATGACCCCTGTTCCTATATGGCAGGTACAAAGGGATAATATTTTAGCTTGACTTTTACTATTTAACGTATTGCACAAAAAGCAAGACAATGGTCCCAAACCAGTGCAGAGCTCTGAAAGTGCCTCCTTCCTTCCATTAGATCATATGTGCACACGCCATGTTTGCATGTAGATCCCATGATGCCCTGGTGTCCTAAGGTTGCTGTAACATAAACCACAAGTGGATAGATAGCTTTAAACAATAGAAATTTATTGTTTCACAGTCCTAGTGGCTGGAAGTACAAATCAGGGTCTTATAAATCCTGATTCCTATTCCTTCTGCCCTGATTGCTGGTTTCCGCCACTGGTATTCCTTGGTAGTCTTGACCTTTGTTTTCCTACTGTGTGTCTATGTCTGTTGTGCTTTTTTAATAACTCAGAAGATATTTGGTGTGGGACTCATTCTGCTCTAGTATGGCCTCATTAACAGGGTAATATTTCTGGACACCGGGGTTCGAGTTTTAACGCATATTTCCAGGGAACACGATTCAGCCTATAACACCTGGTAAGAGACCTTTTCCCTTCCTGCCTGCAGGTGGATGGTTTCTAGCCTGCTTCCAAACCCCACCTCGGCTGAGTGCTGGGCAGCACTTCTACATGATCACATGACTCTTGATATGGACGCGGTCCTGTCAGACTTTGTTAGGTCCACAGGGGCAGAACCTGGTCTGGCCAGAGACCTGCTGGAAGGTAAGTCCACCTTCTTATCACACACATTACCCCTTGGGCACGGGTGACAGTAGAGTGAGATTTCTCATCCCTGACAATGATGTCTAACATTTTGAACTTTAAAAGGAATATGGCAGTGTCGGTGATGAAAGCATTATTGTTATTCTTGACTTTCCTTTGGGCGTGGAATAGACCACCCTAACTTTCTAGGAGCTCTGGTAGCATAGTGGTTACGAATCGGGCTGCGACCCGCAAGGTAAGCAGTTCGAAACTGCCAGCTGCTCTGTGGGAGAAAGATGAGGTGATCTGCTCCTGTAAAGATTTACAGCCTCGGAAACCCTGTTCAGGGTCGCTATGGGTCGAAACCGACTCGACGGCACTTAACAACAACAACAACAACAACTTTCTAAAGTAAAAGTGTAGAAGGCATTTTCTTGACTTTACCTTTGAATATTATAGGGATTAAGACCAAATATATTGACAAGTGTTTTTCAAAGAAAATATACTTAGTAAAGCAGAAATTAGAGAACCTTAAAGAAAAAGAAAAAAAAAACACTTTTATTGGAGATTTTAGGTTTTTAATATCTGTTTTAGTTGAGATAAAAATACTTTAGACCAAAGTACTTTAGACAAAACCACCACTTAATAGAGCAAACAAATCTGTATTGGAAGAAGTGGAAGAAGTTCAACCAAAATGTCCCTTAGAAGCCAGGATGGCGAGACTTCATCTCTCATGCTTTACATATATTGTCTGAAGGGACCAGTCCCTAGAGAAGGGCATCATATTAGGTAAATTGGAGGGTTAGTAAGAAAGAGGAAGACCTCCAACGAGATGGATTGGCACAGTGGCAGCAGTGATGGGCTCAAACTTAACAACATTTGTGAGGCTGGTGCAGGACCAGGCAGTGTTTCATTCTGTTGTGCATAAGGTTGCAGTGAGTTGGAATTAACTTGATAGCAACTAACAACAAATAGTCAATAAACTAATTTGGAATAATTTACAGGTTGTTATTATTATTAAGTGCCGTCTAGCTGTTTCTGACTCATAGGACCCTGTACAGGGTTTCTGAAGCTATTAATCTTTGCAGGAAAGGATCTTTCCCATCCCTCTGTACACAAGATTGATAGGGATGGGCAACTTAGA
>NW_006408562.1:7342029-7343204 GCF_000296735.1 Chrysochloris asiatica | reverse complement strand
GTGCTATGGCCGGGGCACAGGGTGTGCCCTTTGGCTGTTTGAATGATTGTATATTCCTGAGTCTTTGGATGTACATACTGAAAAAACAAAACAAAACAAAACAGTGAATAGAAGCAAATACTGTTGAATGATGAAGCATGCAAGGGATTGTAACCATTGCAATGAAATGACTGATGTTCCCCCATGTAAACTACCACTCAATTCACAACAAAAACTTAAAAAAAAAAATCTTTGCAGGAGCAGAAAGCCTCATCTTTGAGTGGCTGGTGGGCTTAAACCACCAACCTTCTGTTTTTAAGCTCAGTGCTTACCCTCGTAGATCCAAGGCAAAATTCAACTTCAAGCTTTCCATAGTAAATGTCATTTGCTACATGAAAAGTTAGGGAGTGTGATGGCTCTGTAGGATAAGTACTGGACTGTGAACCACAAGGTCAGCAGTCTGAACATGCCAATTTCTTCAATGGGAGAAAGCTGAGGCTTTCTGCTTCCATGAGGAATTACAGCTTCAGAAATTATACAGGGTCACTATGAGTCAGAAATGACTCAGTGGTACTTAACAATAACATGAAAACCATTATGTATGATATTTTTAGGTATTTATTTAGCTACAATTATACTGAACGGTCGATGTGGCAGTTCAAACCACTTTGCAGTCCAGTGCTGACCCTACAGCACCACACCAGGACTTCAGAAAGTCCGAATTTCATTTCTGGATTTCTGGATTCATGATGTGGTGCTGTAGGATCAGCACTGGACTGCAAACTACAAGGTTGGCAATTCGAATCTACCCTCATCTCCTCAGAAACGCTGTACAGAGTCACTATGAGTCAGAACAGACTCCATGGCACTTAATAAACAACAGCATTAGAAAATGGATTGGCTTTGTATATTTTTTATCTCTTTATTTTATCATGAGGAGATATGAAGAGAAGAGACAGTTATTTCTTCTCAGGACAGCCAAATGTATCAGAGGAGAAAATTTCAAAATTACTCCTCTTCAATTCAAATGTAGATATAGCTATTTGTAGAATTAGTAAATAATCAAGTATTGTAATTCACAATGATTGTTTAATTCACACAGGAAAGATTTGGATTGTGCATTTGTGTAAATGGAGATACCTTTTCAATCCTACTGAAAATTAAGAACTGAAAAAATGGCAGTGGCAATAGTACAG
>NW_006408562.1:7330145-7337794 GCF_000296735.1 Chrysochloris asiatica | reverse complement strand
ACCATGGACTGCCAGAAAAACAAACAAATCTGTGTTAGAAGAAGTACAGCCAGAATGCTCCTGGGGGCCAGGATGGCAAGGCTTCCTCTCTCATACTAGATATATTATATCAGGAGGGACCAGTCCCTGGAAAAAGACATCATGCTTGGTAAAGTGGAGGTTCAACAAAAAAGAGGAACACCCCCAACAAGAAGGATTGGTGCAATGGTTGCAGCAGTGGGTTCAAGCGTAGTAACAATTGTGAGGATCGTGCAGGATCAGATAATGTTTCGTTCTGTTGTCCTTAGGGTCACTATGAGTCAGAACTGACCAGAGGCACCTAACAACAGCAACATCTAGGGCCTTCCAATGTAATCCACATTGTGGAGACTGATGTTCATGTGGACTAATTGTTTTTATGTTTCTTTGATTTTCATCATTCTTCTTTACCCCAGAAAGGGTGAGATTAATATTTGTACACTAGATGGCCATTCACAAGCTTTTAAAAACCTCAGTTGCCACTGACCAAAGTAGGATGTAGAGCAGTCTTTTCAGTCAATACTATGCCAATTAACCTTGGCTTCCCCTGAGACTATGGTCCAAGCCCCAAGCCTACTAACTCATTCCCTCAAGATGTTTGATTATGTCTAATAAGTTTTCATAGTGTGTCCCCTGTGTGCTTCACCACATCCCTGGGTATATTTGCAGCAGAGGTAAATACCCATATACAAAATATTCTCTGTCAGTACTTTATGTTTGTGTGTAGACTCCCACTCTTTGCTCCATGTATCATGATGATATTTATTGGTCCAGTTGTGAAGATTTTTGTTTTCTTAACATTCAGGTGAAATGAATACTGAAGGCTGTGGTCTTTTATCTTTATCAGTATTTTAAGTCCACTTTGCTACCAGTAAGCAAGGTTGTATTATCTGCATATCACAGGTTGTTAATGACTTTTTGCTTGGATCCACAATCACCTCTCATTGAAGCAGCAGTCAAGAAATCATATGTCATATTGCTTTGGGCAAATCAGCTGCAAACGTGTTAAAGAGCAAGGACCTCAGTTTGAAGACTAAAGTACTCCTGAGTCAAGTCATGGTGTTTTCCAGTCATCTCATAGTCATATAAAGGTTGGACAATGAGTAAGGAAGACCGTAGAAGAATCCATGCATTTGAGTTATAGTGTTGGAGAAGAATATTAGTAGTACCATGGATTGCCAGAAGAACCAACAAATCTTTCTTGGAAGAAGTTCAACCAGATTGCTCCTTAAAAGCCAGAATAGCGAGATTTTGTCTCTCATAATTTGGATATGTTATCAGGAGGTACCAGTCACTGGAGAAAGCCATCATGCTTGATAAAGTAGATGGTCAGCAACAAAAAGGAAGAGACAGCCCTTCCCCCCAATGAGCTGAGTTGACACAGTGGCAGCAACACTGGGCTCAAACATTCCAATTGTGAGGATGGTGCTGGACCATGCAGCGTTTGATTCTGTTGTGCATACTGTCACTATGAGTCAGAATTGATTCAATGGCACTTAACAACAATGGTAGAGACTGCAGGGCTCTGTAGAATAAGCACAGGACTGCAAACCAGATAGTCGAAGGTTTGAGCCCACCAGTTGCTCTCAGGAAGAAAGATGAGCCTTTCTGCTCCCGCAGAGATTTGCAGCCTCCGAAACTCTATGAAGACTCAATATTAGTTGACGCGTAACAACAATAACGAATGGCTAATGATCACAAAGCTTTCTTCATCTGTTTCCTGGCTGCCTGAATGTCTTCTTTAGTGAAGTGTCTGTGCATGTCTTCTGCCCATTTTTTTTTTTTAATTGGATCATTTGTCCTTTTCTTGATCATCATTCGATCTGTTTCTTTGGTCCTTGTGTCTTTGTTGTCAGTGTAACTTCTATGCCTAGTCTGTCATCTTGCAGGAAGTCCGAGCTATAGATTCTTACAGATGCCCTTTATCAGGAGGGGAAAATTCCCTTTTCTATCTAGTTTACTGAAAATTTCATCATTAATAGATGTTGAATTTTATCAAATGCATTTTCTGAATCAATTGATAAAATCATGCAGTTTTTCTGCTTTAAATTCTTAAGTAAACCAGACTGTCATTATTTCTTTAGATGTTCTTTTACTCCATGCTTTTCTTCTCTCCTTCTGAGACTCAGATGATATGACTGTCTTTTGTTAGGTCTTTTATAATTCCCCACAAACCTGCAAGTGTCTGTTCATTTTCTTTTCCAATCTTTTTTCTGTTTTTGTCCAAAAGAGTGCTATGGCTCTTTATGATAACCACTGAACTGCTAACACATGGTCAATAGTTCAAGCCTCCCTGGAGAAAAGATGAGGCTTTTTCCTCCCACATAGATTTACCACCTCAGAACCCTATATAGGGTCGCTATGAGTTGGCACCAATTTGGCAACACTTAACAACAACAGTTGTTCAAATTAGGTCATTTCTATTGATCTGAGATTAAAGCCCTTGCCTCAGTTAGGTTCAGGCTGTATTTTCCAAGTTTGGAAGAGAATTTTGTGGATTGTAAAGCCTTTGAGAAGTACTGCTTTGATATGTATCCCATGTGTACCGCCTAGTGGCCTGTCTGGAACTTGGGGGGTAGTCGATCTCAGACATCAATATTCAAAGTCTTTGTATTAGGTTTAGAATCAGACCCATGTGCAGCTCAGAGATATTCCAAAAATTCATTGACCCCTTTAAGGGGTTACTTTTCCAAAGTCTCCCTCATTATAATCTTGGTACTTTCTGCATCCCTGAGATTCTACTTTACTAGTTCTCCAGCCAGCACAGCGAGCTGGAGGATTATTTGCACAACTCTGCTATCCATTTTTTTCTGGATGGAACCCTTGATATAGCTAAGTAGTCAGAAGCCAGAAGGAGAAGAAAACAATGAGAGTTTACTCCATTTCCCACAAACCTCTGATTGTCCCCATTACCTATGGAATAAAGTTTCAACTTTATTCTGTCAAGTTACTATTTCAGTTTTTCTAATGAAGGTTCTGTTAGCCTCTTATTCTATCCCATCCCTCTCAGCTGTATCCCACTGCATGGCTACACTGTTCCTTTCCCAGACACACCGTGCTCCTCTGTGCCTAAACTCATTCCTGTGCAGACCACTCCTCCTGCTGATTGCATGATGGGCTTGACTGCAACAGGGACACCAGCAGGTTTTACTCACAGTATCTCCGCAGTGGGCACAGTCACCCCAGAGAGTAAGGCCAAACATTCGACTAGGTGAGAAAAACAGGCAAAAAGCCTTAACTCCATGTTGTTGTTGTTAAGTGCCATCAAGTTGGTTCCTACTCACAGTGACCCTGTATAGGGTTTCCAAGGAATGACTGGTGGTGGGTTTGAGCCACTGATCTACATTACCGCACCAGGTAGTATGTTATCCCTACATTACCCCACCAGGATTTCTAAATACAGACAGGCAGTAAACAACATAAAGAAGTAAATGATGTAGTATTTTAGCATGCGGTTAGAAGAAAACGAAATAAATGAGAGGAGGTGAGGGTATGAGTGGAGATGCAAGGACTCCCCAGAAAGCCCTCACTAATAAAATGAGATGTTAGGGATTGAAGCAGCAAGATAGTAAATCATGTGGGTAGCTGGGGCAAGAAACTTCTAAGATGTGTTGGAATTAATTGGTCGTACCTTAACATCCCCCTCAGAACTTTGTGGACCTCTGTTTGTCTTGGTGTATCACAGTGGGATAAGCACTGGACTGCTAACTACAAAGCTGGCATTTCAGCCCACCAGTCGCTCCTTGGAAATCCTATACAGGATCGCTATGAGTCGGAATTGACTCAACGACACTCAAACAACATTGTAGCATAGATTTGGTTGTACCTGTTTTAGAATTAATCACATAAAATAAACATTTCCTTCATTAAATGACAAACCGTGAAAAGCAAAGACAATAGTGTTGACATGAGTGCTCAGCATTTATTTTGTATCATTATGTGTCTTTTTAAAAAGACAATAGGCTTTTTAAGTGTGTTACCTCTAATCTTCAAAATAAATAGTTTGTTCCGCAGCATATAGGTGACAGAACTCAATCCCAGAAATTCCTTGAAATCACAAAGGCAGAACATAGCAGACCCACCATTTATTTGAGCCCACTTATGCCATTAAATTCCAGGTACTTCCCAGAAACCCACAACTTCTTGTCTTTGAACCCACCTCCTTCTCGAGCCTAGTAGTGCTTTGTATGTAATACATACTCAGAACAGTCTCAGTGAATGAGTGAAGGGCTGGTTTAGTAACTCACTGATGCATGGCTGATTAAACAACATGATGCTTCAGTGCTGTTGGTCATTACCACTGAGTTAATTCCAACTCATGGCAACCCTGTGTGTGCAGAGTAGAACTGGGCTCCTTTGGGTTTTCGAGGCTCTGACTTTTCAGAATTTTAAATCTCCAGGCTTGTCTTTGGAGGCATCTGGGGTAAATTCAAACAACCAACTTTTCTGTCAGTGAGCATGTAACTATCTGTCCACCCAGCACTTCTTTGATACACCATAAAAATGATTTAAATAATAGAACTAATAGCTAACATTTACACTGTTCTAATAACTTCACATGTACTGTACATTCGTTTGAAAGATTTTTGAGTAAACTTTGAACTACTTCAGTTGTTTATGAAAGGTCAGTTCCTAACTAAAAGGGAAGGAGCTGACATGTTTAGCGTAACTGTTGACGATAGGCCTTGTCGTCTGTCAAGTTACTATTTCAGTTTTTCTCATGTTTCACTTATGTTGTAATGTATTCAAAACATCCATGAACAAGGTAGCACAATTTCAATGAGAAAAACATTAAATGGAAATTAACATCTCATATGTCTTGGTGTCTACCAGTCTGTCATTTTATCATATTGTGGTGGCTTGCATATTGCTGTGATGCTGGAAGCTATGCTTACCACTGTTTTAAGTACAGGTAGCGTACACTCATGGTGGACAGGTTTCATCTGAGCTTTCAGACTAAGACAAACTAGAAAGAATCAGAGGTGAACTACTTCTGAATGTTTAGCTGCTGAAAACTTGGTAACCAGCAGTAGAACACTATCAGAAGCACCAGATTATTGAGTATGGAAACATGATGAATACTACTTAGCAGCAGCTCCTTGAATCAGAATTCACAGGGTCTCTGTGAATCAGAACCAATTCGAGAGCATTTACCAACAACATTGTCAGATATAGTGCTGGAAGACGAGCCCCTCAGGTTGGAAGGCACTCAAAATAGGACTGAGGAAGAGTTGCTTCCTTAAAGTAGAGTTTACTGTGATGTTGTGAATGGATTAAAGCTTTCAGACCTTAATTTGCTGATGGGGCACAAATCAAAATGAGGAGAAACCGCTGAAAACACCCATTAGTAATCAGAATTTGGAATGTGCAAAATATGAATCTAGAAAATTTGGAAGTTGCCAAAAATGAAATGGGACACATAAAGATCAACATCCTAGGCATTAGTGAGCTGAAATGGACTAGTATTGGTTATTTTGAATCTGACAACCATATGGATTATTATGCCAGAAATGACAAATTGAAGAGGAATAGGGTTGCATTCATCATCGCAAAGAGCATTTCAGCATGTATCTTGAAGTATAATGCTGTCTGTGATAGGATAATATCCATATGCCTTCAAGGAAGACCAGTTAATACCACTATTCAAATGTATGCACCAACAATTAAAACCAGTGATAATAAAACTTAAGAATTGTACCAGCATCGTCAATCTGAAATTGATCAAACATGCAATCAAGAAATTTTTGATAATTCCTGATGATTGATAATTACAATTTGACAATTACTGGTGACTGGAATGCAAAGGTTGGCAACAAAGAAGAATCAGTAGTTGGAAAATATGACCTTGATGATACAAAAGATGCTGGAGATCCCATGTAGAATTTTGCAAGACTAATGACTTGTTCATTGCAAATAAGTTTTTAAACAACATAAAAGATGAGTATACTTATGGACCTCACTAGATGACATAGTAGAAATCAAATTGACTCTATCTGTAGGAAGCGATGGTGGAAAAGCTCCATGTCATCTGCCAAAACAAGGCCAGGGGCAGACTTTGGAACAGACCATCAGTTGATCATATGCAAGTTCAGGCTGAAGCTGAAGAAAATTAAAACAAGTCCGCAAGAGCTAAAATTTATCCTAGAATATATCCCAACTGAATTTAGAGATCATCTCAAGAACAGGTTTGATGCATTAGACACTAATGACTAAAGACCAGGAGAGTTTGTAGAATGACATCAAGAACATCATATGGAAAGAAAACAAAAGATCATTAAGAAGACAAGAAAGAAGGAAAAGACCAAAACTAATGTTAGAAGAGATTCTGAAACTTGCTCTCCAGCATAGTGATGCTAAAGCAAATGGAAGAAATGAGAATGTCAAAGAGTTGAACAGAAAATTTCAAAGGGCAGCTTGAGATATCAAGTATTATATTGAAATGTGCAAAGATCTGGAGTTAGAAAGCCAAAAGGGAAGAACACACGCAGCATTTCTCAAGATGAAAGAACTGAAGAAAAAAATTCAAATCTCATCTTGCATTATTGAAGGATTCTATGGGCAAAATATTGAATGATATAGAAGGCATGAAAAGAAGATGTAAGGAATATACAGAGTCACTGTACCTCAAAGAAATAGAAAATCCTCAACCATTTCAAGAGGTAGCATATGATCAAAAGTATTGAAGGAAGCAGTCCAAGCTCTACTGAAGTCATTGGCAGAGAGCAAGGCTCCAGGAGTTGATGGAATACAAATTGAAATCATTCAGTAAACTGCTTCAGCCCTCACTCATTTATGCCAAGAAATTTGGAAGACAGCTCCTGGCTAATTGATCAGAAGTTAATTCAAATTTGTAACCATTGCAAAGAGAGGTGATTAAAAAGAATACAGAAAATGTCACACAATGTCACTAGTATGGCATACAAGTAAAATTTTGTTGAAGATAATTCAAAAACAGCTGCATCAGTACATTGATAGGGAACTGCCAGAGTTTCAGCCAGAGTCAGACAAGAACATGGAATGACAGATATCATTGCTAACATCAGATGGATTTTGACTGAAAGCAGAAAATACCAGAAAAGATGCTTATCTGTGCTTTATTGACTTTGCAAAAGCTTTTGTGTGGATCATGATATGCTATGGACAATATTGTGAAGAATGAGAATTCCAGCACTTAATTGTGCTCATGAGTAACCTATACATAGACCAAGAGGCAATTGTTCAAACAGGAACAAGGGGACACCAGATGGTTTAATATTAGGAAAGGTGTGTGACAGAACTGTATTCTTTCACCGTATTTATTCAATCTGTATGCTAAGTAAATAATCCAAGAAGTGGAAGCATATGAAGAAGAAAGTGGCATCAGTATTGGAGACTCATTAACAACCTGCGATGTGCAGATAATACAACCTTCCTTGCTGAAAGTGAAGAGGACTTAAAATTCTTTTTTTTTTTTTTTTTTTTTAATTTGTACACATGGAATACTCCCTTTTTTTGTAATATTGGGTGAATGAACTTCAGCATACTATGTTTAAGGTAGTATTTAACTTCTTTAAAGACCAATATTCTAATTTTTTAACCCAGATATGGAAGGACTTAAAATACTTATTGATAAACATCAAAGACATCAAAAA
>NW_006408562.1:7270865-7316476 GCF_000296735.1 Chrysochloris asiatica | reverse complement strand
TTAGGATTTAATTTTCAGCCTATTTCCTTTTTAGTCTGCCTGTCCTGCTCCATAATCCCTGTTCAGGCCTTTGTATAGTTGTAAACACTTCAGGGCCAGTTGTGGCCGTTTGGTTTTAAGTGGAAACTGTCTCTTTAAATTTTGAGGAGATCTGTGCACATGCATAGTAGAACCCTCCAGGGCTGGGCGTGGGGTGTCCACTCTCTCAGGCACCCCCTCTAGTCACCAGAATGGAGGTTCGCAGACAGCGAGAGACCAATGAACAGATAACAACAACAACAAAAAGTCCATACCTTTATTCCTGTGGTTCTGTCATGTGTCCGTGGGTGCTTGATCATTCCTCTGCTTGGTCATGCCCAAGATGGCGGTTCTGGGAGCAGTTGAGTGTCTTGAATTAGAAAGCCATGGATTACTTGCTTCTGCTACAAATTCCCCTAGCTGTAAACCTTCTAATCTTCTGAATATTCCTTTATATATGGTTCAGAGTTCTGGTTGTTGTTGTTGTTGTTGTTTCTCCCCTAATCCTGCTTGGTCCTGTATTCTGTGTTGTTAGTGACAGAGCTCTTCACTGCAGTTCCACCCTCTCCACCATCTTGTTTGTTCTCCCTGCACAAGACCTTTTTAACGTGTTGAAGAGCAAAGATGTCAGCTTGAGGACTAAGGTGCACCTGACCCAAGCCATTGTATTTCCAATAACCTCATATGCATGTGAAAGCTGGACAGTGAATAAGGAAAACCGTAGAAGAATTGATGCTTTTGAGTTATGGTGTTGGAGGAGAATATTGAAAGTGCCATGGGCTGTCAAAAGAACCAATAGATTTGTTTTGGAAGAAGTGCAGCCAGAGTGCTCTTTGGAGGCCAGGATGGCCAAACTTCGTCTCTCTTACTTTGGACATATTGTCAGGAGGGACCAGTCACTGGAGAAGGATATCATGTTTGATAAGGTGGAGGGTCAGAGAAGAAGAGGAAGATCCCCAACGAGATGGATTGGCCAAGTGGCAGCATTGGTGGACTCAAGCATGGCAACAGTAGTGAGTTGGCCCAGGATCGGGTAGTGTTTTGTTCTGTTGTTCATAAGGTCACTATGGATTGGTACCGACTTGATGGCACATAACAACAATAACAAGGCTTATATAAGGGATCCCTGGTATGATTCTGTGGGATAAAGTACTGGAGTACAAGACCCACTTAAACTACAAAGTTTCCAGTTCAAATTCACCAGCCAGCGCTTGGAAACCCTATAAAGGATTTCCATGAGTTGAAACCAACTTGATAGAATTTAACAACAATAACAGTCTTATATAAGAGTCCTGGTGTGACTCTATAGGATAAGCATTGGACTGTTATCCACAAAGTTGACGGTTCAAACCCACCAGCACTCCTTGGAATCCCTGTGTAGTCACTATAAGTAAGAATTGACTCCACAGCACTTAATAACAGCAACAGGCTTTATATGAAGGCCAATCCCATAGAGGTTTGGTGGGACCGTGGTACTATTAATAAGAATCTAGAGCCGAACTTGTCCAAGTCAGTAACAACTGTTCCCAAATAATCCAATCACACCATTGGCTGCACCACCTACTGTCCTGTCCCCACTCAAGTCAGGGACAGCTCTACCATTAGACTAGACATACTGGAAATAAGATGATTAAAACAAAACACCCGTTGTTCAGTATCAAACATTCAAGACCTTGGCCAGCCTGGCCCTTTTCTGGTTGACACATTCTCTCCTTAGACTGATGAATGCACTTCCATATTTAAAAAATAAGCTGAAGTCATTCAATTCATTTGTGGTGAGCTTATGAATTAATCAGTCAGTACATTTTATTTACTTCATTCATCTCCAGTCAGGGGAGGTTGTAAGCCAGTAATTTTCAAGTGTTGTTATTAGGGCCATTGAGTTGGTTTCCACCATCAGTGGCCTAATTTTATTCACTTCTCTCAAACAGCCCTGTGAGCAGTCTGAATTTAGAGTCCAGAAGAGTCATGCATGCTTGACATCCCAGAGTAAGTCCTGTCTTCTACCAGAGGCCTTTGTGTTAGAGTCCCTCTTAAAGAAATGCTACATATGCATTTATTTAAGAGGCCATTACCCAGAAATCCCTGCCTATCCAATTAATAAACATGATGCATTTTCCTTACCCCAAACCTCTTAAATTCCAGCAAAGCCTTGTTCAGGGAGATGGGAGTTAAGTGTTGCATTATGTCCTCCCCATCTCTACTTGCAAGCGTCTTCCTATCATAAACTTTTGCTCATATGGAAACTCTTTCTCATCTGACTTTTCTTAATCAATAGAAGGCAGGACCGCTCTCTTGAAGGGTGGAGAGGCAGTTGGCTCTCCCTGCATATTAAGATCTCCCACTTCAACATAGATTGATGGCCTCTGAGCCTGACATTTCACAAATGAAAAGGAGAGGGCCTTGCCATAAAGTCTTAAAGTTGTATTAGGACCAGCCTGCAAACAAGCCACAGTGGTGCTGTAGGATAAGCACTGAACTACAAGGTCAGGTTGAACCACAAGATGTGTCGTTCAAACCCACCAGTCGTTCCTCGGAAACCCTAAACAGGGCCACTATGAGTCAGAACTGACTCGAGACGGCACTTAACAACAATAACTACAGTCAGGTAATGGACAAAATGGGAATCCAGGGAACTTAAAACCCAGAAAGAGGACACAGGTCTGCTGGGTATGATCAGACTTCCTGGAGGAGGCAGCCTTTGAATGGAGACTTAGGTGAAGTAGGTATTTACCGATGTATCAGGAGGGGCATGGACGTGCTTGTGCAGGTGTCTGTTTATAGAAGATTGTTCCAGTCAGAGGGAGCAGACTCCCAAAATTATAGTGGCAGAGAAACCATGAAGAGTGAAGAAGTTCAGTATTACTGGAGCACATAATATGGTTGGGCAGGGAATGGCAGATGAGATAAGACTGCATGGATGAGCAGAACTCAAAAGTCCAATTGTCAGAGCATATGAGAAACACTGAAGGATTTTAAGCAGGGTAGGCACTGAACCATATTTGTGTGCTAGAAAAGTCCATTTGGGAGCATTATGGAGTTCTGGTATGGCGCTATGGGTTAAAGCACTAGACTGCAAAGCTGGTTTGAACCGCAAGGTCAGCAACATTCAAGCTCACCAGCATCTCTTGGAAACCCTATACAGGATCACTGTGGGTTGGAACCGACTTAACAGCACTTAATAACAACATGAGGCCATAGATTTAAAAGCCGTAACAGCACGTGGGTTACATGTCCTTTCTGAATCCTAATTGCCTCGCACCTGGCTTCCTAGCAAGACCCTGAGGAGCACTGGATCAGTAGGGGATGGGGGTGCTGTTACCACATTCTTAAGGCAGCATATGAGGGCACAGGGCTCAAGTCCAAAGGCAGGAGGTGTCTGCTGCCCTCTAGGCAAAAGATAACAAGCACATGGCAACATTTGTCAGGAATCTGTCTCCCTATGAGCTGCCACAGTCAGCACTGCCCAGGCAGAACAGCTCTCTCGACTCCTTCTGGCTCACAGACTCTCTAGTTACCTCTGAGTTCCAGATTGAGAACAAGATCAGGGCACAGAGTCCTACTGGTAAAGCCCACTTGAGCAGCCAAGTTCCTCAGCTACACGGGCTCTGCTCCTGGTGACTTGCCACTGCAACACAGAGCAGGACGTTCCCTTAATCGATCCTTCATTCATTCAAAGTAACTTCATTCAAAGAGGTGCAGTGCCCTCTTATGCAGTCTTAAAGCATAAAAATGAAAAATATAGCCCCCTTCTCAAGGACCACATGGTCAGCTTATAAATAGCCAACTAAAACACAAAGGCTCGTGTTGTAATAGAACTCATCCACTGAGCAGACTCTGCCCACCTCTCTTCATCAAGTGCTTATGAAGTACTTACCGTCTGCTAGTGCAGCACTGTGGATTAATGCGTCAGACTGCAAAGCCATTTGAACTGCAAGGTTGGAGGTTTAAGCTCACCAGTTGTTCCTTGGAAACCCTACACAGGGTCGCTATAGGTCGGAATCAACTCAACGGCACTTAACAACAACAGGTACTAGGCAAATAGGGGTAAACCAGAAGAGTAGACCCAATTTTATGAAGATTTTACAGTTCAATAGATAGTAAAAGCAATCCGTAACAATTAAAATGATATGGTGGATATATATTAATCCCCAGGTCAAATCTCAGACAACAGTAAACATTTTTATTGTCTTTAATCAACTTAAAATGCCTTCTTTTAAAATGACATTGATAGGCATTTTAACCTCAACTATTTTTGAAGCTAGTTTCCATTCCTACTAGATCAGTGTTTTAAGACCCAGGGGCATGACTCCAAGAATTGAGGATGGCTCTGGCTACTAAATTTCAGGACCTCTCATTCCTCTGAGTTGTCCTTCATCACCCAAGCAGACACTCAAGTTTGAAGGTACCCCTTGTAGTCTTGAATTTGTTACAAGGTACAATTGGGTTTCTAGTGGAGGTGGAGGTAAATTCTACAGATCAGGAGTTGACACAATTTTTTGTTAAATGGTCCAATAGTACAAATTTCAGTATTTGTAGGTCTATTCAAATCTCATTTTGTAGCATGAAAGCAGCCGAAGAAAAATTGGTGCAACTGTGTTTTAACCATTTTTAACAAACACATTTGAATCATATAATCCTTTTGGCATCTCTCTTTACCTTCTCTTACCTATACCCATCAGCAGAAGAGGAAATATGCCTCATCTGCTTGGTCCATTGAGTAGTTTGGTGGGAGTTACAAAGACAGTGACTTAAGCTGTATCATGTCAGTCACTACACCACAACCACCAAAAAGGACTAGAGGTTAGCAGGCCTGGTGCTGATACAGTAAAGTATCAGTCAAACAGAAATAAACTCATAGTTCAGTGGGCATGTGATAAAATATCTGCAAGTATTTTGCCTCAGTAATAATTGTTGTTGCTGTTAAGTGCCGACTCATAGTGACGCTGTATAGGGTTAATGAAGAGCAGCTGGTGGGTTTGAACTGCCAACCTTGCGGTTCAAACTGACCCTGTAGTCCAGTGTATTAACCTACACTAGAATATATAGTTCTAGAATTAACACTGCTCTGGTCATACCTAACAAACTTTAAAAATAAGACCCAAAAGTACCAAGCTGTTTCCTAGAAATGTATTCACATTCCAGAAAAGAAATTCAATAATAATTTTAGGAATATAAACTTATACAGCACCAAATAATACAAAATTCATAATGCCTGGTTCCAATCAAAAATTTCTAGGAATGCAAAGAAATAAATTATGACCCTTACTAAGTCAAGAAATCAAAGCAATGTATTGCATTAGGCAAATCTGCTGCACAGACTTTTTCAAGTGTTTAAGAGCAAAGATGTCAGCTTGAGGACTAAGGTGTACCTGACCCAAGCCATGGAATTTTCAGTAACCTCATATTCATGCAAAAGCTGGACAGTGAATAAGGAAGACATAGAAGAATTGATACTTTTGAGTTATAGTATGTTGGAGGAGAATATTGAAAGTGCCATGGGCTACCAAAAGAACCAACAGATCTGTGTTGGAAGAAGTGCAGCCAGAGTGCTCCTTGGAGGCCAGGATGCCCAGACTTCATCTCTCATACTTCAGACATATTGTCAGGAGGGTCCAGTCGCTGGAGAAAGATATCATGTTTGTTAAAGTGGAGGGTCAGAGAAAAAGAGGGAGACTCCCAACGAGATGGAGTGACCAAGTGGCAGCATCGACGGACTCAAGCATGGTGACAATTGTGAGGTTGGCCCAGGACCAGGCAGTGTTTCATTCTGTTGTGCATAGGGTTGTTATGAGCTGATACCGACTCGATAGCACGTAGCAACAACAACAAATAAGGATGGAAATCAGTTAGTCCATCAAAGCTGCCTCAGAACTGACTTAGATGTTAAAAGTTATCAAACAAGGATACTAAACAGCTATTATAACCATATTTTATATAATGGCCTGAGTCAAACTTCTAGGGACGAAAAATTCACCCAGTGGGATTGATAAAAGTTTGCATGTTACAGAAAAAGGAAGGTGGCTGTTGTTGTTATGTGCCGTGGAGTCATTTCTGACCCATAGTGACCCTGTACAGGGTTTCTGAGGCTGTAAATCTTTACAGGAGCAGAGAGCCTCATCTTTCTCCCGCGGAACAGCTGGTAGCTTCAAACTGCTGACCTTGCGGCTCACAGCCCGATTCATAACCTCTACGCTGCCATAGCATGAAAACAAAGTCATAGAAATTAGTGAAGCACAGAAAGAAAACAGAATTTTACAAAAAAAAATTACATTATTGCACTGTTGGGAACTGTAAACATGCTGATACCTGTGTTGTTGAAATCCCCACAGGAGTGTCTCAGGATATGGGGGGAAAATACATGAAGAAACGAGCAGTACGTAGTTATAGCATGATTCTAATCAATGACTTCAGATTTTATATTGAAAACTGGAAGAGCAAATTAAACCCAAAGTAAGCAGGAAAAAATAATAATACAGTAAGGTCATAAATCAGGGAAGTAGAAAAGCAATAAGGAAAATTCAGTGTAACCACAAGCAGGTTCTTGAGATCAAGCAAATTGACTAAACCTGTGCTAAATGATCAGAAAGGGAAAAAATAAAAAAGCAAATTAATGCCAAGAATGAGAAAGATGCCTTCAGTTCTGATGCTACAGCTATTAAAGAAATGTTCACTTGTCACTATAGTTACCATAAGTGGTACCATACTCCTTCCATTTTGGTTAGAATTTTGAGTCACTGCATTCAAAAATCTAGTTTGTCAAATCATAGCAGTTTACTCTTGTTCTCAGTATTAGATATCATTATCTTCCTCGGTTCAACTTCTGGTCAACTAGCCATCCAAGCTGGGTCAAATGGGTGGTACAAGCTACACGTTTGAAAATTCGTGCATGCCTCCCTGCACTTCAGACCTGCTGGCTGCTTCGCTTTCAGTCCTAGCCTCCAGCATGCCATTGTCTTTTGGCCTTCATTATTTCCTTTGGAAAGTCAGCTGCCTTCTTATTGCTCAAAACCAGTTTCTGTGAAGTTGGTTCCAACTCATGACTTTTGGACTGTTTCACCCGTGTTTTTTAGAGTATAACTGTGCTCATAGGGTTCTTCCAAGACACCTCTGGGTAGATTGATTTGGACTAACCAGGAACTCCATATCGCGTATTTGTAATAGGCCTTTTTTCTCTCACTGTTGCTACTTTTCTTCATTTTAGATTTAAAGCAGCTTTAACACAATGCAACTAATCATGGTTTTCTTATATGTATCCCACTTTGTATTCATACCATTTCTTGAATTTGTGACTTGATGGTTTTCATAAATTAAAAAAAACTACCAGCTGTTATCTTTTTAAATATTGTTTCTTCCCCATACTCTTATTTCTTTCTGAGACTCAGTTGCACATATATACATGTTGGATCATATTCATTTATTCAGTGCCTTTGCTTATGCAATGGTATCTTTCTTATGGTCCTATGGTATATCTCTTATGGTCCCGTGGTGTATCTCTTGTGGTCCCGTGGTATATCTCTTGTGATCCTGTGGTATATCTCTTGTATTTCATGTGTGTACATGCATGCATACACACATATGCGTATGTGCACACTGGATGGTCTTGCCTACCTTCCAGCTTAGTAACTCTCTTTATGGGTACCAAGTTAACACATCCATTGAGTTTGTATTTTTAGTTCATCTATATTTCGGTTCTTGGCTCTGTAGGATGAACACTGAACTGCTAGCCACAAGGTAAGTGGTTCAAGCCCAGCAGCCACTCTGTGGGAGAAAGATAAAACTTTCTGCTCCTGCAAAGATTCATAGCCTCAGAAACTCTCTACAGGGTCCCGATTAGTCAGAACCAACTCAGCAACACCTAACAATAACAGCAAGAGTTTCCACTTGGCTTATTTTTACATTTCCCATTTATCTACCAATTTTTTCTTTAATCCTTCCCATATTAGTTTAAAATTATGTTAAAGTGTATGTTTGGTGGAGCCCTGGTGTGGCACTGTGGGTTATTGCACTGGACTGCAAAGCTGGATTGAACTACAAGGTCACCCAGCCGCTCCTTGGATACCCTGTACAAGATTGCTATGGGTTGGGACTGACTCAGTGACACTTAACAACAACAACAACATATGTTTGAGAATTCCAGTGTTTGTATCACCTGTTTTCCTATTTCTCCTGTCTGCTTTTCTCTTATTTTTATATCTGTCTTAATCTCTCTCAGTCCTCATCATTTTAATTGAGTGATAAATATTTTATATTGAAATTTTGGAAGATAATTTTAGGCTCTGGATGAAATCTTCAGGAGAGGATTTAAGTGTGCTTCTTCCAGGCAGCTGGCACTGGGGTTTGTAGCCGTCAAAGAGCGCTGTAATCCAGTCAGGGATTGAGGTAGTTTGAAGTTTGTCTTAGTTCCCTATAATGGGTCTTCGTGTTTTAGCTTACTCTAACTCTCAGAATATAGCCCTTAAGGTTCCCAGTTGAAAGCCTGGAATATTGACCAAAGTTTACTCTGCCCAGGTCTGCATCATTCTCACAATCAGAATTCTCAAGCCCATTGGCACCACCACTGTGTCAACCCTTCTTATTGGACATCTTCCTCTTCTTTGCTGACCCTCCACTTTATCAAACATCATGACCTCCTCCAGGAACTGGTTCCTTCTGATATCATGTCTGAACTATGAGAGACAAAGTCTCACCATCCTGTCTTCTAAGGAGCATTCTGGCTGTACTTCTTCCAACACAGAGTTGTTTCTTCTTCTGGAAATTCATGGTTCTTTCAGTATTCATCTCCAACACCATAACTGAAATGCATCAATTCTTCTCTGGTCTTCCTTATTCATTGTCCCATTTTCATATGTATATGAGGCATTTGAAGATACCATGGCTTGGGTCAGGCACACATTAGTTCTCAGACTGCTATCTCTGCTCTTGGACACTTGAAACAGGTCTTGTGCAGCAGATTTGCCTAATCCAATGCATCATTTGATTTTTTGACTGTTGCTTCCAGGAATGTTGACTTGTAGGATCCATGACCCTAATGTCAAAAATACTGCAACTTATAACTGTTCTAAGAGGGATAACATTAGAAGGTCTTAGATTTGGAGAAAATATGTCCATTGCTTCCCTCCTACTCACCGGCTCTCCCTTTTCAGAAGAGTCGTCCAGAAATAGACCCATGCTTATTGGTCCGTTAAGGAGCTCTGGCAGCATAAGACTGTGAACTGCAAGGTCAGCAGTTCGAAACTACCAGCTGTTCAACTGGAGAAAGATGAGGCTTTCTCCTCCTGTAAAGATTTACAACCTCGGAAAGCCTGTACAGGGTTGCTGTGAGTCAGAACTGACTCCACGTCACATCACCACCACCACCAATTGGTCCGTTAAGGAGCCCTGATGACACTGGGGGTTTAGTGTTGGAATGCAAATCAGTGGTTTAAAGCTACCAGCTGCTCCGTGGGAAAACGAGACTGTAGATCTGCTCATGTAAAAATCTACAGCCTCAGAAATGAATGAATGGTTCAACTGTTCTAGAAGGTTTCAGTGACTTGGAATTGACACAGTGGTCATTAGCATGGGTCTATTTCTGGACTCTTGCGAAAAGGGAGAGCCGGTGAGTAGGAGGGAAGCAATGGACAGGTTGGCATCAGATCACAATGTTTGAGTGGTGGCATCCTAGTAGAGGGGCTGGTACTTCATTTTATATATATACAACTTTATAATTGTGAATTTAGTGAAGTTCTACAGAGCAGATGATCAATTTCACATTCAATAAAGCCTATACTTAGTTTTCATTTTGGTAATTGCAATTCCCCAAATGTAACATCGCTTATCTCATTTTCTCCCCCATCCTTCCCAACCCTGCTGAACTTTGTCCTTAAGGAAATATTGCCCTTTGGAATTTGAATGGTTGGCTTTTCCATGGTGAGCATGTCTTACTAGTTCCCCTTATGTGCCTATCTACAGCATGGTCAAAGTCTAGACCTGAAGGACTGGTCTCAGTTCCCTCCAGCCTCTTTCTGACCAGTAGATCTAGTCATTTTTATAATTTTGAGTTTAGTTCCATATTTTCTCCAACTCTAAGACCTTCTAATGTTATCCCTTATAAATTAAAACAACAACAACAACAACAACAACAAACAATTTCCCCTTAATCCAGTGATTGTTTTCTTGGGTGTCTACTAAAGAAAAGTAAAAACATGTATTTACAGAGAGACTTGTACTTAAATGTTCGTAGCAGTTTTATTCATAATCATCAAAATCTGGAAACAGTTTTGCTGTATGTCAACAGTGAATGAATAAATGACTGTAGTGTATCCATCAAATATTATCCAACAATAATAAGAAATGAACTATTGTTATATGATACAACATGGATGAATCTCACAGACCTCGTTCTGAGTGAAGAACATTATGCACAAAGAGTTCTTATTGTGCAGTTCCATTTATATGAAACTCAAGAACAGAAAAAATGAATTACTATTGAGATTCATGCTTGCTTCTGACTGGGGATTGTGGCAAACAGATTTCTAACCACGTTTCCCCAAGATTCCTGTCCTTGGTGTTCAGCCATTCATAGACATACGGCCTCACAGAGTGCTCATTCATCCGTGGAAACTGTGGCTGCACTGGCAACCCACTTACCTGTAGACTTGATCTCCACATAGGTCACCTGCTCATCCAGAGACACCACAGCTATGTGGTCTACCCACTCATCTGTAGACACCTAGAACACCTTGGTCATATATAGACCTGCAACCACACAGCCACCCATTTATCCATAGATCCTATAGCTACTTGATGTTCCACTCATTTGTAGACCACAGAGCTACACAAGCTACTCATTCATCCACATACATTGCACCCACACAAATCATGTGCCCATCCATAAATGCTATAGCCACATGAACTGCCTGTTCATCTCTAGACACTACAGCCATACAGAGCCTCGGTCATCTCTAGATCCTAGCGTAGCACTACTTACCCATTTATCAATTACACTACAACTACAGAGAGTCACCTATTTATCCATGGATCCTACAACTGCACAGGCTCCCTATTCATTGGTGGATTCTACCAGCTATGCACCATGTGCATGTACTGAAGCAGTGTGGTGTACCCATTCATCCCAAGACACTGCAGCCTCACAGGACACTAGCTTAGATGTAAATGCTACAATCCCACAGGCTTCCCCACTCATCCTGCTCCATGTAATGCTGTTCCTCCTGGGTGGACACAGCCTTCTTGGCCTCCACACTTGTATAGCACAGCTCTGTCAGTACTTCTTCCCATCTTCACTAGATAACCAAGAGGCAGGGGGCGTATGGGGAGGGGTGTGTGTTGCTCTCCAGAATCCTGAGCTCTATATGGATATGATTTGACTGTTTTGTAGACATAAAGCCACAGCAGGATTTGGTTCAGTCTGAACCTATAGAAACATCCCTAGGAGGTCGAGCAGCCTCTCTCAGCTGCATGGATGGTTAGACTGCCCAGAGCCAGTTGTCTGAGTGTGCTCGGGCCAAGCAGCTAACTGGGCAGGCGTGGTCCTCTTCAAGGCCTTCTGTTTCCCAAGGAAAAGACTGGCTGGATGTGATTCCTGGACCCCCAGCGGCTTGCAGCAATTAATATCCCTGGCCTTGAAATACATATACATGAGGGTGCAAGGGTAGGGTTTGGGTCTGTTTCCAGGTAGAATTGCATGGAACAAGCTAGAAAGCCTTCTTCAGAAGTGACAAATTAAAGCTCCATTGAGAGATCTGGTTGGCAGACATCCAAGAGATGAGCTTCCCTCCCAGAACTCTCTCTGCTTCACATCTGGGTTCCATAATTCATTGCAATGGCCACAGAGAATTCATAGACAGTACTTAGAATTTTGAGGTTTATTAGGGAAGTGAGCAGAGTCAGGAACAACTCAGGATGCGGCAGTTCTCCAACAGGAATGCCTCTTGTCTGATGTGCAGCTAGTACACCTCATTCTTGTCTTCAGCTCTCAGCCACATGGCCCCTCAGCCTCTACCCTGCTCAGGCAAATGTTACAGAGCTCCTTTGGCTGAAGGGCACATTCAACAAGCCAGCTTCCTGCCTGTAGGCACTTAGCTTTACTCACTCCTACAGGTCCTTTGTCATCTACTGCCATCTCATGCTCTTATTTCTTGATGGTCCTGGGCCCATCTGTTCCTGCTTCTAAGATGGCTTCTTTGAAGCTTAATGGAATGGCGAAACTAACCAATCCCAGCATTAAGCGTCTTGGACACACCCTATTTGCATAGTCCCACCAAATGATTTGGTGGGAGTTAAGAAGACTTTGGATAGAAAAGCCATATCAAGTAAATTCAAGGTACCAAAATGGTGCTATAGGATAAAACACTGTACCATTAAGTCAGCTTAAACCACAAGGCTGGCAGTTCAAACTCACCAACCACTCCTTGGAAACTCTATGTAGGGTTGCTATGAATTGGAGCCAACTTGAAGGCACTTAACAACAATGATGAAAACCACTATAAAAATAAAGGGCTGATGGATGAGGTAGATGCTGTTTCTATTGATGACATCAGTAAGTGATTTCAGGCTGACTTCAGAGAAGAGGATTCAGACCAATGAGAAAAAGGTAGAGCCACAGATATACTATGGGTTTCTGGGACATGACATTTAATCCAAGGCATGATTGTGCCCATGAGTCTCCAACTCCACTGAGGCAATGGTAGGAATGATATGCATAGACTCTATGGAGAATGGCAGACGTGCAACTGAACATGACATACCCCTTGAATTCAAAGGTCCTGCTGAGACTTCAAAAGCAAATTATATATTTGTGTTTAAAATTAACCTGACAGTAGCTTGTTGGTCCTCTCTAGTCAAACCCTGTTCAACCCAACTCTGCTCACCTTCACTGGGAAGATGTATGATGGTGTGCAAGACCCTATGCCTTAGAGAAATGCCTACTTATGTACAAGGATCCCTGTTTAAAATGTACACAACAGCCTTATTCATCACTGTAGAAAATATCAACCAAATGGTTGTCGAAAGCAGAAAGGTCAAATAAATGTTGGTCTTCTCAAATAGTGGAAAGTTGTATGGCAACAAAAAAAGTAGACTACATACAGAAACAGTGATGAATCTTGTTAGGTGCCATTGAGTTGGTGGTACTGACTCATAGTGACCCTATGCACAACATAACGAAACACTGCCTGATCCTGAGCCAATCTCACAATTGTTGCTACATTTGAGTCCATTAATGCTGCCACTGTGCCAGTCCATCTTGTTAGGGGTCTTCCTCTTTTTCTCTGACCCTCCACTTTACTAAACATGATACCCTTCTCCAGTGACTGATCCTTCCTGACAGCATGTGTGGAAGTATGGCCATTCTGGCTTCCAAGGATGAATCTTAGTGACATATCATTGAGAGGAAGAAGAAAGTCTCTAAAGATTCACACAGTCTGATTCTGTTTCTATAAAAGTTCAAAATGTACAATAATGAACACCATGTTAATTATATTTTTCTTAATTTTATTCAGTGAATTCATATTAATGTTAAAAATACCCACAAGACACATCACCAATGGGGGGAAGTGGGGTAAAAGCAGCAATGAAGCGGCAAGCTAAGCCCTACAATGTTCAGTGGACTTCTGTGGACCCAGTTGGGGACCTGGTTGGCAAGCAGTGTGAAGAGGCCTGGGGACTCTTGGGCCCAGAGTCAGTGGCGTGGTCATGGAGGACTCGAGAGGAGAGTGGAGCTACCAGCTGATGGGAAGAGAGGACATATACACAGGAGCGCCCACACTTGCAGATGGTACCCACGTGACCTGGACCAGATGACTGGATGATCGGAGCTCAACCAGGAGAGGAAAGAAGAAGGGAAAAAAAAAAAAGAGTGAGCTGATACGGTCTGATGAACTTGACCTATACCTATGGAGCAGCAACTCAAAAGAGGGAACAAATCCTCACAGCAACACATTCACACACACACCCACACACAGAGTAGACGGAGAAGGGCAGCTTGGACATTGGATACTCAAATGGGGAGGGGGGAACTACAAAGGCAAGAAGTGACTGGCTTACAAGCTTTCAAGAGGGAACCTGGTGCTAGGGAGCATAGCCGAAGGCAGACTCTCCAGTAGGTACTATTCAATCTGTCTGGGCGGAGCTGATGAAAGGAGATACAGATGGGTAACTCATGACACTGTAGTGAATAATGTTATCAGGACAGATTATGAGGGTTGGAAATGCAAAGGTAGAAGTTTTGTAACAAAGAAGGGAGTGATTAATTCTCCAGGATAGGAGTGGAGCCTCTGGGACCATCAACGGAGAAGAGCCGAGAGCGGGGCCCTACCCAGAGAAACAGAGATGCCTGAGATAGAGACAGAGATGATGACGTGGAGTGATGAAGCAACTGGGGACCTTAAACCCAGAGAGGGAAAGGGACTGTGGGCCGAAAACTGGGGAGAGGATGGGGAAGTGTAGGGTGTGGGTTTCTGGGATATACCCTTTGGGTGGTTGATGATGCATGGAGGGGATTGGAACCATGGCAGTGAGATGATATAAAATGGAATGAATGTAAAACTAAAGTTCTCCCATATAAACTATCATATAATTCACAATAAAACATTAAAACACACACACACACACACAAAAAAATATATATGAAAAATTTCCCAAGGATTAGTCATAAAAATGCTTGGACAAATTCCAACATTGGCCATTGCAAAAAAAATTCTCTAATATTTAAAATTATGGTCCCTTTGAAGCTGAATAAAATGCTAAATGGCTTATACCCACAGAATAAGACCAAGATGCTGCTATACTTGAACATCTTTAGAAGAACATGTGGTCCCTCCATGAAGCACAATGTGATCTCTTTAAAACTGTCTCCCTTTAGCCTAGTTTCCCTATATAAAAGGAGAAAGAAAATGATAAAAAAAAAAAAAAAAATAGAAAAAGCAGGTAAACAAGTACGAGAAAAAAATAATTTAATAGCTAAAATGAAAAAAAAAAAAAAAAAAATACCCACAAGGTCTCAGTCACATCCACCAATCTTTCCGGTAACTAATGCCGACTGCCTGTTATCCTGAGACAGCTCCTTCAGGTGCAGCTTCTAGAGACAGCTGTGATACAGCTACTTCAGAAGGCATTCCCTGGAGTTCAACCAGGAGCTGTATTTCTGCTCCAGCTGTGGTTCTCCTTCTGACTGCCTTCCAAACTTCACAATGAGTGCTTCTTATTTGGGAATCTGGAATTTATCAGAAAAGAAAGTCTGGGAAATATTCCAGGTTTCTTATCTTATTACTCTGGCTAGGACTTCCAGTACAATGCCAGATTATTGTTGTTGTTAAGTGCCTTCGAGTCGATTCCGACCCATAGCGACCCTGTATAGGGTTTCCGAGGAGCAGCTGGTGAGCTTGAACTGCCAGCCTTGCAGTTCAAACAGCATTGTACTCTGACACATTAACCCATAGCGCCACACCAGAACTCCACAATGCCAGATAGGAGTAGTGATAAAAGACATTCTTGAATGGTTCCTATTCTCAAGAGGGATGCTTTCAGTTTCTCTCCATTGAGGTTAATGTTACCCATTGGTTTTCTGTGTATACCAGTAATTGCTGAATAATTTTATCAAGAATGGATGTTGTTGTTGTTAATTAAGTTCTGTTGAGTTGGTTCCAACTCATAGCTGCCCTGGATAGGGTTTCTGAGGAGTAGCTGGTGGGTTTGAACTGCTGACCTTGTTCGCAGTTCAATGTTCATCTGTCAGATGTCTTTTCTTCATCAGTTCACATACTCATGTGGTTCTTTTCCTTTGTTGTAGTTATGTGATGGACTATGTTGATTGTTTTTCTAATGTTGAACCATCCTTGCATACCTGGTATGAATTTTACTTGGTCATGATGTATTATATTTTGATATGTTACTGGATTCTGTTGGCTAGGATTTGGTCAGATTCATTGATGATATTTGCCTATAGTTGTCTTTTTTAGTGGTGTCTTTGCCTTGCTTTGGTGCCATGGTTATGCTGCCTTTATGAAAAAAAAAGCTTGAGAGCATTCCATCTTTTTTTATGTTCTGTAATAGTTTGCATATAATTGGTGCCAACTCTTCTCTGAACATTTGTTAGAATTTACCAGTGAAGTTATCTGGGCTAGGACTTTTTTTGGTGTTGGGAGTTTTCTTTTTTTATTAAATCACTTACTCAATTGTCTTTTTGTGTGGTTCACATTCCTTAGATTGTGATACTTTCTTTATATTTTGAGAAAATTGGCCATTTCTTAAAGGTTTTCAAATGTATCGGGGTCCTTCATAATACATTTGATCCTTGGGATGCCAACCTCTCACTCAGTCAGGAATTCACGTGAGACCTCTCATTGGCCCTTGAATGATATGTGGTTTGAACTGCACAGGCCTACTGAGTGCAGACTTCTCTATTTTTCTTTAGCTACTGCAGTGAGCTCAAGTGTTGCTGGTATCTACTTAAGTCGTCTGTGATATTAATGTCCACATGAGCAGAACTCTCTCATTAACTGCTCACATAGAGAAGACAAGGGACACACAGCTTTTTAAGCAAATGCTTGCATCTTGCTATTTGCATCTTTCCTTCTTTTCCTTTGTCACATTTGCCAGTGGTTTGTAAATTTGTTTAATCCTTTCAAGGATCCAGCTTCTAGTCTGATGATTCTACTGCTTTTCTGTTTCATTTATTTCTGCTCAAATTTTTATTATTTTCTTTCTTCAGATTATGTTGTTGTTAAGTGTCTTCAAGTACGTTCTGAATCATAGCAATCTTGGATAGGGTTTCTGAGGAGTGACTGGTGAATTTCAACCTCTGACCTTGTGGATCAAACTGACCTTGCAGTCAAATGCTTTATCCCACAGCACTACACCAGAGCCCCTTCTTCTAATTATGTTGTTGTTGTTAAGTGCCATCGAGTTGGCTTTGACTCATAGTGACCCTGTATAGGGTTTCCAGTGAGTGGCTGGTGACTTTGAAACACCAACTTTGCAGTTCAAACCAAACTTGTGGTGCATGCATTATTCTACTGAGCCACACCAGGATTTATAGTAGGCCTTTTTTTTTTACCTGCTCTTTTCCTAATTTTTGAAGACATTGAGTTTAAATTGTGAATTTTGGTTTTCTTCTTTTTATTGATGTGTGTTTTATAACAGGGTTTGAGTATGTTGTATTTCATTCTCATTTGATCATTTGATTGAAGGTTTTTTGGTTTTGTTTTTTGCTATAACCCAGTAATTTTTATGCGAGGTTTTACTCAGTTTCCATGTATTTGATTTTTCTCTTTGTTCTTCCTGTTGTTTCCAGTTTGATAGCACTGTGATCTGAGAAGACAATGTGTAGTATTTCAGTATCTTTGAATCTCCGGAGGCTTACTTTGTGATCTAAATTATGGTCTATTCTGGAGAAGGCTCAATGTGCACTGGAAAAGAATGTGTATTGTACTGTTATTGGGTGCAGGGTGATGTTTACGTCTATAACGTCGAGTTGGCTGTGTTGTTTAGATATTCTATATCTTTATTGAATTTTTTCTAGTTGTTTTGTTCTTCACTGAAAGTGATGTATTAAAAGCACCAAAAGAAGATTGAAGAAATACACAGAGTCACTGTACATAAAGAAAATGGTTCATGTTCAACCAGTTCAAGAGGTAGCATATGATCAAGAGCCAATGATATTGAAGGAGGAAGTCCAAGGTGCATTGAAGGAATTGGCAAAGAACAAGGCACCAGGAATTGATGGAATAAAAATTGAAATCTTTCAGGAAAGTGAGGTGGAACTGGAGGCACTCACTCATCTATGCCAAGAAACGTTGAAGACAAGTATCTGGCCAACTGATTGGAAAAGATCCGTATTTGTGCCCATACCAAAGAGAGGTGACCCAGCGGAATGCAGAAATCATCGGATAATATCTTTGATATCCCGTTTGAGTAAAATTTACTAAAGGTAATACAGAAACGTCTGCAAGCATACATTGACAGAGAACTCCCAGAGGTTCCAGCCAGATTCAGAAGAGGACATGGAATAAGGGTTATCATTACTGATGTCCAATGGATCTTGGCTGAAATCAGAGAATACCAGAAAGATGTTTACCTGTGCTTTATTGACTTCGCAAAGGTTTTTGATTGTGTGGATCATGACAAGCTATGGGACAACATTGTGAAGTATGAGTATTCCAGAACACTTCATTGTGCTCATGAGGAATCTGTACATGGACCAAGAGGCAGCTGTTCTAACAGAACATGGGAACAATGATTGGTTTAAAATTAACAAAGGTGTGCGACAGGGTTGTATTCTTTCACCATTCTTATCCAACCTGTATGCTGAGCAAATAATCCAAGAAGCTGAGTTCTATGGAGAAAAATGTGGCATCAGGATTGGAGGAAGACTCATTAACAACCTGCGATATACAGATGATACAACCTTGCTTGCTGAAAGTGAAGAGGACTTAAAAATACTTACTGATGAAGATCAAAGACCACAGCCTTCGGTATGGGTTACATCTCAATATAAAGAAAACAAAAGTCCTCACCACTGGACCAATAAACATTCTTATCAATGGAGAAAAGATTGAAGTTGTCAAGGACTTCATTTTTCTGGATTGACTATCAACGCTCACGGAAGCAGCAGTCAAGAAATCAAATGACGTATTGCATTAGGCAAATATGCTGCATAAGACCTTTTTAAAGTGTTAAAGAGCAAGGATGTCAGCTTGAGGACTAAAGTGCACCTGACCAAAGCCATGGTATTTTCAATAACTTCATATGCATATGAAAGCTGGACAGTGAATAAGGAAGACCGTAGAAGAATTGATACTTTTGAGTTGTGGTGTTGGAGGAGAATATTGAAAGTGCCATGGGCTGTCAAAAGAACCAACAGATCTGTGTTGGAAGAGGTGCAGCCAGAGTGCTCCTTAGAGGCCAAGATGGCCAAACTTCATCTCTCATACTTTGGACATATTGGCAGGAGGGACCAGTCGCTGGAGAAGTATGTCATGTTTGGTAAGGTGGAGGGTCAGAGAAAAAGAGGAAGACCACCCAGCAAGATGGATTGGCACAGTGGCAGCATCAGTGGACTCAAGCGTGGCAACAATAGTGACGTTGGCCCAGGACCAGGTAGTGTTTTGTTCTATTGTGCATAGGGTCGCTAAGAGTCGGTACCAACTCGATGGAACCTAACAACAACAAATCATTGTAAGGTTTTCTTTTTCTCTTTTCAGTTCTGTTGAAGTTTGATTTATGTATTTTTAGGCTCTTTATTGGGTGTGTAGATATTTTTTATGATTATGTCCTTTTGTTTGATTGACCCTTTCATCATTTTATAATGTCTTTCCTTGTTGTTTTTGCTGGGGTTTTTTTTAAAAAATTTTTTTAATCAGAAATTAATATTGCCATTCCGGTTCCTGGACCACAAGGTCAGTTTGAACCACTAAGTTGACAATTCAGGGTCACCAGCCATTCCTGGTAACCCTACACAGGGTCACTATGAGTCAGAACCAACTTAACAATTGTCTGGTATATATTTAATCATCCTTTGAATTTTTTCTTGACTTGTCTTTGTGTCTTAGGTGTGTACCTTTTTGGATTATGTTTTCTTATCCATTCTGCTACTCTCTTGACTGGTATATTTAATCCATTTACATTTAGTATAGTTATCAATCGGTAAGGGCTTACTGTTGTCATTTTGTTGTGGTTTTGTTTTTGTTTTATTTGTGATGTCACTTCCATATATTTTTTTTTTTTTTTCAAATTTTCCTTTGTTGCTGTTGTTATACTGTTTATGTAATCTTTATGATTTTCTCCTTTTTTACTTTGGTGAGAAATTTTATTAATATTCTTTGAGTTTATTGAATAATATAGTATTATTTTCCCAAGTTTAATGCAGTCCATCTTAATTTCATAATCATCTTGATTTCTTCTCCATTTGGAAGTCCTGTAACAACACTGTTTATTCCCTAATTTTGCTTTATAGGTGTCATCATTTACAGATTCATGTCTCTGGCTTCGTATTTTCAGTTTTATAGGTTTATTCCACTTTTGATACTTCTGTATCTGGGTTCATTTTCAGACGATGTTGTGTGTCTTAATCTCCAGTTGTTGTCTGCCTTTGTTGATTCTGTGTCTGAAGGACTCCCTTTAATATCACCTATAAAGTTGGTCTGGCTTTTACAAATTCCCTTAATTTCTATTTATCTGGAAATATCTAAATTTTGCCATCATTTTTGGGTGATAGTTTTGATGGTTATATAACCCTTGATTGACTTTTTTTCTTTCTTTCAGGATTTTATATGCCAGTGTCTTCCTGCTTGCATGGTTTCTGTGGCGAAATCAGATCTTAATCTTACTAATGCTCCTTTGTAGGTAATGTTTAGTTGTTTTCAGGATTTCTTCTTTGTCTTTGGTCTTGAGAAAGTTTTATTAGGATACATCTTAGTGATTTTCTTTTGGGGCATATCATATTTGGGGTTCAGTGAGCTTCTTGAATGTATATCTTTTTATGTTTCATTATATTAGGGACATTTTATTTAAGCAGATCTTCAGCAATTTTCTCAGTGCTGTTTTCAATCTGATCCTGTTCTGAAATCCCAATCACATATGTTATTCTTCTTGATGGTGTCTCACATATTCTTAAGATTTCTGTGTTTTGCTGTTGTTCTTTTTCTGATTGTTTCCTTAACAGATTTGTATTAAGATATCTGTCTTCAATTTCACTATTTTTTTCATCCTTTGATTCAATTCTTCTCCTTTGCCCTTCCAATGCACTATTTTTTTTCTGCATTTGAAGGCTCAATTCTTACCAGGTCCAGTTGTTATTAAGAAACATATTAAACTGTCACAATTGTAAAGGTAGAAGTTTTGTATCAAAAATGGTGACGTAGGTAATCTTACAGTCCAGAAACAAAGGACCCTTGGACCATCAAGGGAGAAGAGCACAAACGGAATGTGGGACCTTATCCAGAGAAGCAGCGATACCAGAGATGGAGGCAGAGATGGGGACATGGAGACATAGAGCAGCTGATGAATAGATTCATGGGAAGAGAGGGACTAAGAGGTGGAGATCAGGAGGCAGACTTCCAGAATGTGCTCTTTGGTGGTGTAAATTATATATACCTGAGTGTTTTTGTTTTTGTTTTTTTAAATGCTAAAATGAATAGAGAGAAATACTGTTAACTGATGGTACATGGAGAGGATTATAATCATTGTAATGAAGCAAAGTATATGATTTGTTGAATGTAAAACTGATGATCTGCCCTGTAAACTTACACTCGATTCACAATTAAAACTTTAATAATAAAAAAAAGAAAGAAACATATTGAAGGACTTATTGAGAGAGAATATTTGGCACAAACACCTGAGGATCGCAAATACACATATATAGCATAAAATGCACTCAGAAATTTGATTTATTCTTGGACTGTACTCTTTGCATGGACTGGGAAGTTCTTTTAAGTCATTAAATATTAAGACGACCAACTCTTCGATTAAATTACAGCACGTGTTCTAAACCATACAGGTCAAGTCTTTACTCCTTTTGAGAGTTTTCAACATCAATTGCTGGAGCTTCAGGTTTTTCACCATTTATCCCTGTAGAGATCATCTTTACAGTTCCTTAAGAAAATGTGGATGCGCCGTGTTTTGTTTTCAATACTATATAAAAACAAGAAAAAAAATAAAATTTAGAAAATACAGCTCATTAAAATAAAATGGTTAGATTTCCAAAAAAAAATGGGACGCTGGGCTTGATGGTGAATATGGTACAGGTGCAATGAATTTCGCCATCAGCAATAACACAGAATACCAGGCGAAGCAGGTTCAGAACAGAGCTCCAAAACTCTGAACCACATAGATAGGAATATTTTAAAAGTTTGAAGGCTTATAGCTAGTGGAACTTGTAGCGGAAGTAAGAAATCACGTACTTTTGAATCTGCCGGGCTCTACTGCCCAGGTCCGACAACTTGGGCAAAACCAAACGGCAATACAGAGTGGGGAAGCAGACCCACCATGGAATAACGCTGTGGGAACCTCAGAGCAAAGCTGGACAATACACTCTGTCAGGTTTGCTTTGTTCTGATTTTCTTTTATGGTATCTGTTCATTGGCCCCCACTGTTTGTGCACCTCCATTCTGGTGACTTACGGGGGTGGCTGAGTGAGTGGACACTCCCCACCCCCACCGCTGGTGGGTTCTTCTGCCATGCATGTGCACAGATACTCTCAGCCCAAGAGCCGGTCCTGAAATGTTTTTTAATAGGAAAAAGGCCAGAACAAGGGGTATGAAGAAGGAAAGAGAGTTTAAAAACAAAACAGGCTGAAAATTAAATTAAATCCTGAGGTACAGCATAACTATGACATCTTGAAATTTATCAGATGGCCTTGAAGACAAGAAGCTGAAAGAGGACATTAAAGTCATATTCATATTAGGCTATAGATTTTTTTTCTTCTTCTCTCCCTCCTCTCCCTTTTCTGCAATTATAGACTACAGTAGCCAGTCTAGTTTTGTTGTTGTTGTTTTGGTGGTTTTTTGTTTTGTTTTGTTTTTCTTGCTTTTTTGCTGTTGCTGTTTTGTTGTTATATACTCCCCCTTTTACCTTTGGGGGACTCTTTCTCTCCCTGTATTACCCAAGAAGAGACAGAAACTGCTGTTATATAGTCAAGCTACAATCACACTCTATAATACACCAAAATCCAGTCACGAACCAATACCAACTGCTATACACCAAGGAAGCAGACAGCACCTGTGAAAGTTACTGAGTTAAGCAATAAGAAGTGTGAAAAGGGACGCCTACATCCTGATCACATCTATCTGGAGGCAATCAGAAAGCATAAAAAATACCAAAACACGTACTCAAGTATTAAGGCCACAGATAAACACTAAACAGATAACACTAACATGTCCAAGAAGCAAAAGCAGATGACCTTATCAGCACATGTCCAGAAACAAGATAAAATATCGGACAGAAATGACCTAGAGGTAGACATGGACTCCATTCTGGAAGGAGGGCAGGCCTTGGAAATGCCTGAGAAGGAATTCAGTAAAATGATTATAAAATGTTTCAAAACACTTTACAGTGGAGTTGAGAAAAATTAGGAAGAAGTCAGGGAAATGCTACAGGAACAATCAAATAAGATAGATACAGCATTGGAAACAATTCAAAAACTACAGAAAGCGGTCCAAATGATCAATAATAGAATATCAAAAATAAACAATACTCTGAAAGGGCAAAGGAGTATAATAGAAGGTAGAACTAGTGATCTGGAAGACTAACCTCTCAATACCACTAAGATAGAAGAGCAAACTGAAAAAAGGATTGAAAAAACCTGAAGATGGTCTAAGGTTCATGTTGGACAACATGAAGATAAATAACTTAAGAATTATCAGCATTCCAGAGCAGAAAGAATGACACAAGTCCACAGAGGAAATAGTTGAAGAACTGCTGGAAGAAAATTTCTCTAACATCCTGAAAAGCAAAAAGACAAATGTTCAAGAAACTCAACGAACCCCAGGAAGGATAGACCCCAGAACAAAATCACTGAGACATATCATAATCAAGCTCTCCAAAATCAAACATAAGGAGACACTCCTGAAAGCAGCTAGGGAAAACAGAAGTATTACATACAAAGGCAAGCAAGTCAGATTAAGCTCGGATCTCTCAGCAGAAACCATGCAAGCAAGAAGGCAATGGGGAGACAGATACAAAACCCTGAAAGAAAAAACT
The DNA here is from genome assembly GCF_000296735.1 of Chrysochloris asiatica. Taxonomy (NCBI): domain Eukaryota; kingdom Metazoa; phylum Chordata; class Mammalia; order Afrosoricida; family Chrysochloridae; genus Chrysochloris; species Chrysochloris asiatica. The sequence continues at coordinate 7,292,761 of NW_006408562.1, read as the reverse complement.
GTCAACCAAGAATCCTTTATCGAGCAAAGCTATCAATCAAATATGATGGTGTAAACAAAACATTCCAGGATAAACAGAAGCTAAGGGATTTTTCCAAAGCTAACCCTGTGCTACAAAACATCCTAAAAGGAGTTCTGTGGACTAGAAGCAACAAGAACAGACAACAACCAGAGATTGACATACGTGGCAGCACCTCCCAGAACTAAATCAACAGAAGAAAGAGTCAAGAACACAAGTAAACTATAAGAACAAACTCAGAGAAACTGGGAGGTCAGTCTATGATCAAAACAATTACAATGCAAAAGAAAGTAAACACCTAGGAACAGAGATCCAGATGGTGAGAAGGTCAGGTCTATTACAGGATAAAATAGACTGCACTAAATGGAAGGAAAAGTTAATGGACTATAAGGTACCTCAAAGAAAATTAACACTTGACAACATACCAAGGAAATGAAAATCCAAGAAGAACATGGGAACATTAAAACTATGAGAAAGGAATAGCCAGATATATCACCATAGAAAACTTGTAAGTCCATCTTCTGCCTATAACTGATTGGAATATCTAAAATGGGACTACAATGTGACCACTGAGGGAGGCTTCCTGTGGAGCCTCTGCATTACATAAGACCATAGGTGGAATCCTGAGCCTCATCCAGAATCTTCTGAGGTGGGAAATTTCCACTATAAAAGAGAAGCAGACCAGCCTGGAGTGGCTAGAAGAACAGAAGATACTTCTTGAAAAAAAGACCCACAGGAAAAATACAAAACAATAATGGCATTCTGACTGACTACTACAAGAACAAGCAAGTAGCTTGCCCAGGAGACAATAAAGCAAGTGGTCAGGTCCTCTCAGGAAAAACTCCCTTCCAAGACTAAGACTCAATGGGAATACATGAGTAGACATGCGCTCTGACTGGTGACCACATTGGTCACCGATTAGAGGTAGTGAGGGAAAAACAGCAATGAAGCTGCGAGCTAAGCCCTACCATGTTCAATAGAGTCCTTTGATCCCACGTGGAGACCTGGTTGGCTAGCAGTATGGCAAGACCTGGGGACTCTTGGGCCCAGAGTCAGTGACATAGCCATAGAGGACTAGAGTGGAGAGTGACGTGTCCAGCTGATAAGAAGAGAGGGCATACGCATAAGAACACCCACACTTGCAGATAATACCCACTTGACCTGGCTTCAATGACTGCATAATTAGAGCTCAACTAGAAGAAGAAAGAAGAGGAAAAAAAGAGTAATCTGATTCAATTTGATGAACTTGATCTACACTTATGGATGCAGTAGCTCAAAAGAGGGAACAAATCTTTACAGCGAGGATTATTCCCACCTCCTCCATACACAGGGTAGACAGGGATGGGCAACTTGGACATTTGCTACCCAAAATGGGGGGTGACAAAGGCAAGAAGTGGGAGCCTAGATTCTGAGGGCTTGGAGGAAGGTAAACTCTCCATTGAGTAGTATCCAGTCTCTCTGGGCAGGGTTGATGAAAGGAGATGGGGATAGGTCTCTTGTGGTACAATAGTGAATAATTGTTATCAGGACTGATTGTGAGGGTTTGAAATGTAAAAGTAGACATTTTGTAGCAAAAGGAGGGGTGTGGTTGACTTTGCAGTCCAGGAGCAGAGGTCCCTGGGACCCTACCCTGAGAAACAGTGACACCAAAAATGGAGGCAGAGACAATGATGTGGAGAGATGGAGTGGCTGGGGACTCCGTACTCAGGGAGGGAGAGGTACTGTGTGCTGATGACCAGGGGGCAGGCTTGCAGGGTTGGTTGATGATGCATGGAGGGGATTGTAACCATGGCAATGAAATGATATATGATAGGATGAATGTAAAGCTAATGTTCTCCTTTGCAAACTCTCACATAATTCACAATAAAACATTTTTTTAATTGTTGAATTTTTAAAAATATATTGATTATTATGGATTTCCATTTGCTGTTTTTGTATAGTTTCTAAATTTTCATTCACTTTGTGAATTTGTTTTGGTGTTAGTTTCCTGAATACTTTTTGAGTTTTTAGTGTGTTTTATTGAATCTGTTGATGGGTACTATATACCCTTCTTTTAAATTCCTTATCTGGTCCTTTCAATACCATTTCTTTCTCTGGAAGATTTTCTGGCTCTGTATTTTGGTCATTTACATGAGCCATCTTATGCTCTTTTTGTGTGTGATTTGAAGTTGTCTATTGTCTCTGAGACATTGTAGTAATTTGTTGATTGTATATTGCTCGCTTCTCTCTGATTTGTGTTTTAATATATCTGGGCAATGGTTAGGCATGCTACGTTGGTTGTTAGTTTGGCAGTACTGATCTTCTTATTGCCTGTCTGAGTGAATTTTGTAGAGGTTGGGAATATGGGAGCAAATCTCTAGTTGCTGGTCATATAAAGCAGCTTAGGGCAGACTAAGTGAGTGTTGACTATTATCTGTCATGATCCAATTTTTCTGAAGCAGCAGGTGGCATTCACCTAGTGGGTAGAGCATCCAGTGTGATGGGTATGACTGGATAGTATGGCTACCACCTGGCTAATGTGTAATAGAAATAAAAGGAATGGTGAAGGAAAATAATACAAAGGGAGAAGAACTAAGAAGGAAAAAAAAAAAGAGAAAAGCACAGTACTGGTGCTGGCTGTCACCACCCAACACAGCTATGGTGGGATGATGGTTCTCGCTCTGAAGGGGCACTCACCACCAACCACAAAGACGTGGGTGTGGATGCTGCTGACTGCAGAGGAGGCAGGAACATGGTGCCTGCTCTGTGGGATGAAAAATAAAAAGGGGGAGAGGAAGAGAGAAAAATAGAAGGGAGCATATTGGGGCAGGGAGACAGAGAGAAAAGCTAAGAAGAAAGAGAAACAGAAGGGGGAAAGGCAGCACAGGCTCTAGCGACCCAATACAGCTGTGGTGGGAACATGGCACTCACAGTGTGGTGGGTGGGTGCTGATGGTTGCAGAGGTGGTGGGGGACATGGTGCCCGCTCTGTGGGATCAAAATAAAAGGGGGAAGAGGAAGAGAAAAAATTAAAAATGTGGAGTGGAAACAAAAGGGAAGATCTGAGTAGAAGGGAAAAGACACAATACTGGCACAGGAGTAGCTCGCTACAAAACATGATTGCAGCAGGAACATGGCACTTACTCCGCAGGCCTATGCACCACCAACTGTCCAGGGGCAGGTGCTGCTGACCATGGAGATGGCTGGTGTGGGCTGCCTACTCATAGAATCATGTACCGCTGCCCCTGGAAGCTGTGTTTGAGACCGTGGAGGCAGTAGGGATGGGTGTGCCTACTCCACGGAATAAAAAAAAAAGTGGAGGAAAGGGAATGAAGAGAGAGGAAGAAAAATAAAGACGAGAAAAACAGCAGGTATGGAGGGAGAGGAGGAAGGACTAAGAAAGAAAACAAGGGGGAAAACGGCATAGTACTGACCCAAACCCTAGCTGCCAAACTGTTGGGAGTGCTGGGATAGGCACTACTGACCATGAAGGCAGTCGGGGGCAGGACATCTGTTCTGCTGTGGAGTAAAACCAAAAATAAACCCAAATGGAAGAAGAGAAAAGGAAAAGACAAAATGAAAAAGAGGAGGGAGAGAAAATAAGAAGAAAGCATGAGGGAGATGCAAGGAGCGGAGCACAGCACTGGCCATCAGGAGGGGGTATTGACAGGCCACTGCAGGGTGGGAGCAGGTGCACCTTGGTCACTGGGAGGTCATGATTGTAACTCTCTATCCGATGGACACTGATATGGGTTCCAGTGGAATCCTGGGTGAGCAGTGCTAGTTATTTGGTTCTTGTCCCAGCTAGAAAACTGCTTGCAATAATTCCAAATAACTGCACTGGGCTAGCCAAGTTGGCATTTCGCTTTCCTGTGTGCTTGCTTGTTTGATATTTTCATTTAGCCTTTTCCTTTCATTGGTATTTGATCTACTTCTTTGTTCTTTCCTTTGAAGCTCTCATTTCCAGAACGGTTACCCATCATTTCACTTGGTTTTTCAGGTCTTTGTTGTAGAGGGTGTGGGTAGTAGATCTCCTAGTCTTCCAGCTTGGATCAGCCTCTCTCCATACCATTTTCAGTGTCTGGATTTGGGGAAATAAATTGCCAGACTTTTCTTCCAAAGGGCCTCTGTATGCACTTGAACCTGTAACGTTTCAGTCAATAGCCAAGTACATTAACACTTTGTACCATCCAGGAACTCCAAATTGGTGTATACTGATGCCTGTTTTCCTCTTGGCTTTCTTATTATCACTATAATAATAGTCATTTCTACACTTTGCAGACTCTGTTGATAAGTTTGTGACTTCCTTTTTCCCTTGCCACATTCTCCATGCCCTCCTGATGGTGAGTGACCCAGACATTATATCAAAGAGTCTGTGCTATTAGTTCAATATTGGTTTGTACTGAGGACACATGGGGACTATTTAACATTTGTAAGAACTATTCCTATATGTGGACCTCTGGTGTAATTAATGCGCCAAACTGCAAAGCCATTTGAACTGCAGGGTTGGCGGTTAAAGCTCACCAGCTGCTCCTTGGAAACCCTATACAGGGTCACTGTGGGTCAGAACCAACTTGACGGCACTTAACAACAACATTCCTGTATGTTTTCTTCATGTTTCTCCTGGCAGAAATCTTGCATCTCCCTTATGTATATAGCATCCCCTCTCCAGTCATCTTCCTAATTATGAGTCTGAAAATAAAGAGTAAGGTTTGAAGGTGAACTGAGTACCTCCATGTGAAACATGCTCAGATAGAGTCATTGTCGAGTCTTCAGACTGAGTCAAACCTACGTTGTGGTGGGGCGTCAGGGATTCCTCTGTTTGCCCATTAGGCTTCCAGGAGGTGGGATTTAAGACCCTCAGATCCATCAGAGTCCATCCAACTGTAGCCAGGGTCCCATCCATCTTTTAGAGCCCCATCTTTTCTGCTCAGTGTCCTACCATGTTCATGTGAGAACTAGTGAAATTTTGGGTAAACTTGCATGATGCAGCAACCCACAGCTAAAAACAACTAATGGGAAAAAAATAATAATCTGAAGATGAGCCTGGGTGAATTACTGTCAACAGTCTTATCTTCCTGTGGATATACAGATAAATAAATCATTGTCGTTATGTGCTGTTGAGTCGGTTCCAACTCAGTGACCCTGTATAGGTTTCTGAAGAGTCGCTTACCTTGTGGTTAGCATTCCAGTGTTTAAAATAGGTATCTGCATGTGTTATAAGTTTTCTGTTACTTGAAGTCCAGCACATTCCTAATTAATGTCAGGGAAAATGACAGGAGAACAGACTATTATAATAAGACCCAAGCGGTATACAGAGTATAGAATCTGCCAGGGTGCCTCAAAAGAAAATCGATCTTAAATTTGAGGTGTTACCTCCTTAAGTCACCTCCTAATATTCTTTCAGCCTTCAGTTTTGTCCATTTATAATGCAGTCTCTACTATTCAGCCAGAGTAATTCTCCTTAAATGCAAATATTTTAGCTTTCTAAAATAAAAATCTAGTTAATTCCCACTCAGCATAGTAGTTGTGAGTCGGCTTGCTAACCTCAAGGTCAGCAGTTCGAAACTACCAGCCGTTCCATAGGAGAAAGATAAGTCTTTCTGCCCCTGTAGAGATTTACAGCCTTGGAAACCCTGTACCGACTCCATGGCATATAATCACTACCACCGCCACCATGAGACATGATATAAAGTGACAGGAGATGAAGTCCTCGTCCCATGGCTGACTTGACCCCATCACTACTCCTGACTTCTCCTCCATCCTTCCATCCCCTAGTCTCTCCATTCCTACTCTAAATGTCACCCAGATGTCAATATCTCCAATGCCTTGAATATGCTGCACTGTGTCACTTTCAGGTCTGTACATTTGTTGTCCTCGCTCCCAGAAACACACCTCTCCCTGCTTGCCCTTCCCTTGTATTTTTTACCAGGGTAACTTAGATTCTTATTTTGAACTCTCAACTTTAATACTTCCTCCAGAGAGAGCCCTTCACATGTCCAATTTAGATCCCATTCCTAGGTGCCTTCTCAGGCCTTAGCCTCCTGCAGATCCTCAGGCCTTAGACTCACTGTTCCTCCCGTCTTTTTTCCCTACACAGGTAGGAGTGGGTAGAAAACTCCTGTAACAATGGATTACACAATGCCACTATTTTTTGTTGTTGTTGTTGTTTTGACAGAAAGGCAGGGAAGTTAGTTGTTGGCAGAACAGACTATTTTTAAACCTTTTTTTTTTAAACCCCATCTTGTCAATTATTCTTAACTGTTGGCCTTTTCATACTTATATTTGTTGCCTCATGATTGCAGGACGATTACCACAGTTTTAGGCACCAAATCTGCATTCAAGTAAGAAAGAACAGGGTATAGCAACAGTACAAGACTGCTCTCCTCTTCAGTCTGCATTCCTTTAATACAGAAATAAAAATTTATCCCAAAAGGCACCCAGCTGAGTTAGGCACAGATCTGAACACTGATGAATGCCAATACCTACTGAAGGGCAGAGACACCAGGAGAGGAATGAAACAGTCATCAATAGCAGAGGATAATTAGGAGAGTGTAGGGTCTTAGAGTTGCTATGAGTTGGTACCAACTCAATGGCACCTAACAACAACAAGGGTCTTAGAGGATTCCTGGTGTGGTGCTGTGGGTTAATACACTGGACTACAAGGTCGGTTTAGACTGCAAGGTCAGCAGTTCAAGCTCACCAGCTGCTCCTTGGAAACCCTGCATAGGGTCGCTCTGAGTCGGAACTGACTCCACAGCAGTTAACAGCAACAACAAGGGTTTTAGAAAAAGTATTGGAGTGAATTAAGAAGGAGGGAGAGGTAAGATATATTGAATGAGGACAGAGAAGTTATCTTGGATTTATATGCCTTGAAGCCATTAGTAATTTAGAAAGAGCTATTTCTAAGAATGATGCTCACAAGAACCAATCTGTAGCAGGTACAAGAGTGAAAGGGCACTAATGTATTAGCTCTTGTCCTTCAACATTGGTTTAAGCTGATTGAATATATGAACCTCTAGAGCTGACAGTAGGATAGAAGATAATACATTTTACAATGTTTTTCTGCATCAAAAGTTCCTTAAATAAAATATTCATACTATAATTCCAATTTTAAGTGGGCAGGCATCTAGTGAACTATGGCCTGTTGGAAGATTAGTTTCAATAACCTTTATGCTAATGTCCTTCACATCTCAATGCTGAGCTAATTTAAACTGACCTTATAAAGATAAACTAATATAGAGGATCCGTTCTTTCCATTGTTTCTTTCTATTTCTGTCTGTATTTAATAGCCAGGAAATTTAAAATTTTTGCCTGAAAAAGTATATGTGATAGGCTCTTCTGTTTCTGAAAACATGGTGATTTGAATATTATGGAAAACTTCCTACCCTAATACATTTTAAATCTTTTTTTTTTTTTTTTTAAGACTGTAAACTATTTGTTTTAGATAGCTAATTCATTCAAATATTTCAAAACTCATAAGAAGTGCACACTGAAGCTCTGGCAACCCCTTCTTTCCTCCACTCTCCCCAACTCCTCCCTGACTCGTGGTTAACCACTTGGGTAAGCTTCTTATCCACACTGGTAGCATTTGTATCGTTCAGATGTGCAGATTCAAGCAAGTGTGAGCACGCACACATATATCTATTTCTATCTGAAAAGAAAACATTATAAATATTGTGTACCTTGCTTGTTTCACTCAATAGTATGTATGTACTGGAGAGCTCTCTGTAGCAGCCACGTCATGACTTTACGTCAGCTGGCGTATACCATAAATGACTCTTCCATTCCTGTCATTTGTCCAGACATCATTTGGGTAGCTTTCTTTTTCCTTCTTGGTTTCTGGGCAGAACATGAATCCAAGCACTCACACACATGTGCACACACACATACAGCCACCTACATAGGAAAAAAAAATAGATTGTAACATCTGCTCTAGTGTCTAGACACCTTCAGTCAGACCCAAGTGGGAAGTGATGCCTGCTATGGCCCACAGTTGAGTCCTTCTTCAAGACTGTCCCCAGTGAAGGAAGGACCTCACCCGCAACCACACCTCTTCCCTGTGGAAAATGCTCATCAACTTTATGTCTGGGTACAAAGGCCTGGCCTCCGCTATGATCTGAGGCACCTCTGAAAGACTTTCCTAGCCCCGGTGCGCTCATCCAATCAGCTGAAGGCTCTGTTGCACTGCATCATGGGCCTGTGGTTGTTTCTGCTCAGTTCTGCTCTTGGCAGTCTTCACAAAAGACAAGGCTTACTTGTCAGACAGAAACTGGTGGAACCCCTGAAACAATGGTCTTCGCCATCCCTAAGATCTGGAAATGAATTGACCTTCCTGGTTCCATTTTCAATCAAACAATAGACAGGTCTGTAAGGGAAACAGTAATACTAGGAAGGTACTCACTCCTTAGAATAATTAAAAGGACAGCATTTTACTCAAGGACAAAGTTCAGAAGTTTTAGGGAAGAAGGAGTCATAGAAACAGGAAACATAAGAGGAAATGGGATAAATGGTGTTAATTTGTAGGGATTGCAGTCAACAACATGAATTGTTGAATGGAAAACTGAACTCTCTAAACCTTCACCCAATTCACAAGAAAAAAATTTTTTTTTAAATAAAACCATGAAAGGAAGATGTTCAGCTATAGTTTTATACATGTAAAACCTCATCCTACCGGGCACCAGAATCATTTTGAATGTAACTTAGTCAATTAATCTTTTAATTTTTTTGACTTAAAAAAAATTCATGAGTCAGATGGAGTGTGTGATATATAGTTTTCATTCTTCCTGGAGTCAGAAGGAGCCAAAACCCCAGTGTCACATTCCTTCCCCCAAAAGAATAGCTTCCCTGATGACACAGTCTGTCCCAATGCACAGTGTGGCTGCCCATGGTTGCTCCCCGAGGCCTCACTGGCCCTGTCTAACATCTCTCTCCATTTACAGAGCCTGGGCTTCAAAACTGACTTCCTGTCAACACTCTCCAAACAACAGGCTCCCTCAGGGCTTCTGGTTTCCCCATATTAAGTATAAATGGAAAAAGAACTTGGAACAAAAGATCAAATAACTCTTAGACATTCTGTTTATTCATTTTTTACATTGTTTTGCTTTCCTCTGAGAGTAAGCTGTACAGCTTGGTTTTCAGTGAGTAGTAAGATATTGGGGTTGTACTGTTTTAGATTCTAGTAGCATGTATGTGTTCATATGTGGGTACATGCATATGCATACATGTGTATATGCATATGTGTATAAGCATGTGTGTGTGTGAGGGGGGTGCATGGTACACAGATGGACACCTTGGCCTCTTTGTGTACCATCCACAGTCCTAAAGCTGAGTGTTCTCTGCAGCCTACACTCATGGCTCCTAGCTTTGCCTCAGAAAAGCAGAGAGTGCGCCCAGTTTTTAGAAACCCAACAACACTTTTTGTGACCAAAGTCTTGGTTGATCTAAAGCTCTGGGACTAGGTATAATCACACATGGTATCAGTCATAGTTGTGAAACTGTAATTAAAGAGATTGTGGGTCTGGTCATTTCGCTTCTAAAAAGCAAGAGGAACTGGGAGGGAGAAACTCTTTGCTAATGAGAAACCCTTTTTACACTGTAATGTTCTGCATGGAGGCCATTGTTAATTCATTAATATTGTCATCTCTTGTCCCTTCTTGTCCACAGGCAAAAATTGGGACCTGACAGCTGCTCTGAGTGACTATGAGCAGCTCCGACAGGTGCACACCACCAACCTGCCACATGTGTTCAATGAGGGAAGGTGTCCCAAACAGCTGGAGCGGAACCCACCACCACCCGGGCACAAAGTGGAGCGACCTTGCCCCCAGAGACAGGACGACATTGCCCAAGGTACTCGCCAGCCAAGAGACTAAGCCTAGGGTTAATCATGACCTTTGCCCTCACCTGTAATGGTGTTGGGGTGACACAAAGATGGATGTGGTTAGGGGGTGGCTGCACCTTCCACCTACAGACATGTTGACCTTGTAGTGCACCATTCAAAGTGCTAAGGTGAAATGCTCTTTGGGCCTTATATACACGGCTTCTACTTTTGTCTCAGAAAAGAAGAGTGAGTCTAGTTCCTTTGAAACCTTGCCATGATAAATGTCTTGAATTCCTCTGGAGTTTTGGTTTTACCAGACCAAACATTTCTAGTTCATTCAGTTATTTCCCAAGTAGTAACATGGTCTCAGAGTCTGCACAGCAACACGTTCATTGTCCTTGTGCTTCACTGTTCTCTTAATTACAAAAGTCAAATGGGCTTATTGGATACATGAATCACAATAGGTATATATATAAAGGAGCTCTGGTAGCGAAGTGGTTATGAGTCGGGCTGCTAACCTCAAGATCAACAGTTTGAAAAACTATAGATAGCTTTCTGCTTCTGTAAAGATTTACAGCCTCAGAAACCCTATAGAGGATCTCTATGAGTTGGAACTGACTCCAGGACATACCATCAACAACATATATAAAGAAAACATAAGTGGTTTTTTGTTTTTTTCTCCACCATTCCCTAACTCACCCCACTGAAATAATAACCCGTGATGATTTGGTAGTGTGTCTCCTGAAGTCATAATCAATGATGATTTGGTAGTGTGTCTCCGAAGTAATAGCCAATGATGATTTGACAGTGTGTCTCCTGCTTCTCTGCTTACTCCGGTTCAAAATACAGACACTTCAGCACCAAAAGGCATATAATATTTTGTAACTTGGTTGTTCTAATGAATAAAAGACCATGAACACTCCTTTGTTTTAAGTTGATACATTTTTTTTTTTAACATTCTCTTAATAACCAAACCAGTTGCCATGGCAATGCCAGGTAGGTCAGAGTAGGATTGCATTTCCTTGGCTGTGATCTTACAGATGTATATCACTAGATCTTTCTTTTGAGACACCATTGGATGGCTTTGAACCACCAACCTTTTGGCTAGTAACTGAACACTTAACCATTTGTATCACGTAGGGACTCTATTATTTTAATCGTTGCTGTTGCTAAGTGCCATCAAGTCAGTTACAACTCATAGCGACCCTGTATAGGGTTTCCAAGGAGCTCCTGGTGGCTTTGAACCACAGACCTTGTGCTTCAAACTAACCTTGTGGGCCAGTACATTATCCTGCAATGCCACACTAGGACTTACTTTGCAGCACACAATGTATGAAAATGTGTATTTCCCTCCATTGTTGCAGTTAGGTTTTTTTGCTCTGAGGGGTGAAAAATGGTATCTCATTCCATTTTCATCTTTCCATTGCTCATTAGCCATTTGAATTCCCCTTTCTGTAAGTTGCCTGTTTGTATCCTTTTTCCATTTTCATATTGGCTTGTTTGCCTTTTCTTATCAATTTGTAGCAGTTCTTCAAAGTGTCAGATTTCCCAATAAGCAAGGTAATTGTGGCCTTATTTGTACGTACTTACTCATCTGTGGTGAAAATTTGCACATTTTTTTTCACCACATCAAAGGTTCTATTTGTAGGTCTGGCTGGCATCTGTCCCTCTCCAAATCCCATGGCACCTGCTACAGAATCAGTCTCTTTTCAAACTTACAACCCCTGACAAGGACAGAGTACGCAGTAAGCAAGGTATGCACGGACTTACTTGTGCTCGCTTACTACTCTGTAGTGAAAAGAAAGTCTGAAGTCCATGAGAGTTTTAAATTCTACACTTCCCCCCTTTTGATCAGAATTCTTTTATAAAATCTTTGGTCAAAATACTCAGGAATGGTAGCTGGAAACCATTGAGTTCATGGCCAAAATGGCAGTTATTCATGGAAACAGCCACACATTTCATTTCCCTCTTACGTGCCTGTCTCTCTTTCCTTCTCTGTTGCTCTAGGTGAATGAAGATCAATGATTATGCCTTGGATGGCTGCTTGAAAGTTTTTGCGATCCCAAGCACTGTGCCATGAGCTAGAAGATAGATCAAAAGTACTGACTATGCTATTAGGCCATTTCACTGGGATGTACCATGAAGCTATAGCTTTAAACCTCTAAGCCAAGAAGCCCAATTCCAGGAGGTGCTTGGTTATACACAAGCAGCCTCAACGGTTGCTCTTATACTTATTCATTTAGTTTGGTCTTTGCTGTGAATATGGAGATCACCCAACTTGGGCCAATTGAGCTTTTTACAGGCGCACAACTTATTGGCAGCAATTGTAGTTGACGGTACAACCCTACTACTGTCTTAGGTCTCTCAAGCTGTTAGAACATCAATCCCACAAGTGAATGACTTCAACAAAAATAAATGCATTCTCCCACAGCTTCAAAGGCTAAAAGGCCAAATCTGGAGCGTCCCCTCTAGGGGAAGGTTTTCTATGTCACCCCTGAAGTAAGGTCCTTGTTGCTTTTCAGTATCTGTGGACCCCGTTCCTTGGAGATTTACATGTGTCTCAGCATCAGTCTTCCCCTGGGTCTAGGAGGTTCTCTGCACTGGAACTCCAGGTCCAAAGGATGTGCTCCACTCCCAGGCCCCTCCTTTTAGTATCATTTTTGTGTCCTTTTATCTCTTGGAAGTTAGAGAATGGTACAAGCCTTTCCCCAGGAAAAATCTCTGTACATGAAGCCATGGCTGTGACCTGAGTGAGGGTCTTGCATCCCATCCTAGTCCCCTTACAACTGCTTATTTGATCACATTGGATCACATCATGGGAGATGATTACATCATTACATAACTGCCAAATTACATAATTGCATAACTGCCGAACCATTGACAACCATGTTGTAGTTGTTAAGTGCCGTTGAGTCTGTTCCGACTCATAGTGAACCTGTGTAGGATTTCTGAGGAGCAACTAGTGAGCCTGAACCACCAACCTTGTGGTTCAAGTCGACCTTGCAGTCCAGCACATTAACCCACAATGCCAAATTGACACATACTTTGAGGGAACAATCCATCACATTCCACCCTTTGGTGCCCCAAACTTCATGCCCTGGCTGTATGCACCACATTTTCACTCCATCGTGTTATCCCAAAAGTCTTAAATCAACTCTAAGTCCAAATTCTATCCTGGTACAAAATTCTTCTTTATTTGTGAACCTGTGAATTCTAGAACACAGATTATTTGCTTCCAAAGAACAATGGTAGAACAGGCACAAGGTAGATATTTCCATTACAAATGGGAGACATCAGAGGGAAGGACGGAATAAGAAGCATCAAACAAGTCAAAAACCTAGTAGAAAAATGTGCATTAGCTCTCAAGGTTTGAAAGTTACCCTCTCTTCTCTGAGACCATCTAGACCAGGGATGGGAGAACATCCAACCTGCGGGCCGTATAAGGCCCATGAAATCAATTGGGCTGACTCTGCCAAGGCAACCGGACAGAGTTCCAGCCATCACATTAGGGGTGAGTTAATCAAATGTTTGACCAACTATAGCAGGCTGATTTTTAAGTTGATAATCTTGTATGGCCCATGAATGATGTTATAAAGTTTGGCAGAGCAAAGGTTCCCCACCCCAGATCTAGACAATGGCACTGTCTTACAGAATCTGAGTGTTGGCCATGCTCTCTGGATTCTACATGAAGGCCCCTCAGCCCTAGGGTTCAGCTCCACCTTCCAGGCCCACTGGAATGACAGTTTTGCCCCCTCAACTTTGGACAGCCCCATTCTACAATCCAACTGAGTGGCAGCCCTACCTCTTCGGCTTTGGCTGGCTCTGTTCTTCAGCCTCTTGGATAAGGGAGTCCCGCCCCCTCATCTTTAGACAGTTGATTCAGCTCATCCCCTGGCACTCATCAACAGCAGCCCCACACTCTGGAACCAAGTTGGTGACAATCTGACTCTTTGATACCTGTGATGATATAGACCCACACCTTGAAATTCCAGTAAAGGTCATTACCCTTCCATTTTAGACTGAGACAGATCTGTTTCCTATCTTCCTATCTCTTCAGCTTCTGCTGCTTGATCTTTCATCTGTTAGCTCCTCGGCCTTCTTGGGCTGACCTGGCCTCTGTCCTGCTTAGACAAATGCTACAAAGCTTGACTGGTAAGAGTCCAGAGGCATCCCACTGCAGGTACCATTTTCTGTCTTATCTAGCTAGTGCTGTTAGAACAGAAAAACCATAAGTGTATGGTTTTAACAAAGAGAAATTTATTTTCTCACAATTTAGGAGGCCAGATGCCCAAATTCAGAGGACTAGCTTTCTTTCTCTATCAATTGTGAAAGAAGGTCTTTGTCTCTTCTCAACATCAGTAGGCCTGGCATTTCTTGAAAATCTAAATATGTAGGTAACCCAGAGCTCTGCTCCTGGCTCTTCTTTCTTGGTTATCACTTGTTCTCTTGTATTATCTTTTGTAAGATAAAAGGTATAAGCTACATCCCAGGGAAATTGTTCCCCTTTACTTTGGAACAGGCTATAACCTGTGCTGTATCACATTCGAATGCCCTTAAAGCTAATTGGCAGATTACATCATATTACATTATGGGGGGTGATTATATTGTTACATAACTGGCAAACTACTGAGAATCATGACGCAATCAAGTTGACACATTTCGGCACAAAATTGGAGGGACAGCTGAAAAAAGGAAGACCCATCCTTGTCATGGGAGTAAGTGTCCTCTTGGAGCAGTGCCTAAGGCACCAGGACAGCCACCTCTGGACAGCCCTGTATTGTTTGCATAGGCCTTGTACATGGTCTTGTTTACAGCTTTACCCAAACTGCCTTGAGGACCACCCGCATTATGTAAGGCAGTTATGTAACGGTTGGCTGCCTTCTTTGTTCTGTAACCTGTATCAGTCTGGGCAGGACTTGGGGGCTGTGTGGATTCTCCTCAAGGTGGATCTTGAGAGATGCTTGTCCAACCGGCTGCCATCGGCAACAGTAAGGTGGTATGAATCACCTTAATGACACCCCATGTAATTTGGGAGCCTCTGAGTTGAAAGAGAACTGGCCCGGAGCTCAGGTGTAGAACAATTGACGTAGTCATTGACGGGATTCTCCTGGGGCTGAAGTGGACGCAGGAGCACAGACTTCCACTAATGGAGGGCTCCTGAAGCCACCTACCACATCTCTGTGTTTTGCTGTGGCCAGGGTGTTGAAGACTTGGGCACCACCCCATAATTGGAGAGTAGCGCCCAAGGATCTTGAGGAAGCTTAGTGCTCATTAGGGCTCTCCTTTGAGAAGAAAGAGCCTGAGACTCGCTCCTTGCTCGTAGAGAAACAGCTGGCTACTGTGTATCAGGCCCTGGTAGTTACGGACATGATCACAGGCCCTGCTGAGGTAAGTTACTACTACTCGCCCCATTTTAGGGTGGGCTAAAGATTGGACTGCAAAGCCCAAGAATGGGGTAGTCCAAACATCTACCCTCACAAAGTGAGGAGCATATTTACAACAGAGGAGTACCTCACAATGAGCTCCCTCAGTGCTGAGACCAGTGACTTCTATGTCACTTCCTTGGAGAGTCTGAGTTCCATGGAACTGACACTGCTGGCAGTTGCATGAAGAAGGCAAGATGCCCATACTAGCTGATGCCTGGTATGCAGATGGGTCTAATGAAGGACAACTTCTTGAATGGAGGGTGGTGGTATACCAGCCTACCACAGAGACTGGATGTATGTAGGCAGCCACCAAAGTAGTCCGTGAACTGAGCTACACACAGTATGGCTTGTTGTCATGTATACGGAGGGGCCTCTGGCCGTTTGTACAGACCGTTGGGCTGCTCTTAAGAGCCTCACATTGCAGCTCCCCACATAGTTTGCGGATGACTGGCTAGTACAGCATCAGCCAGTATGGGGACAAACTTTACAGACTGAGGGACAGAGGAAGCAGGTTGTGCTGTATCATGTCACCACCAACTCTCCTCTGGCCTCCCCAGGACATGATGAAGCTGATACCCTAGTGAGTATGCGCTGGCTCGAACAAGCCTCCACTTCCGATGTCGCGGGATGGCCGCACAAGAAGTTGCTACTTGCTGGCTAAAGGACTATGTGGGAGGTTACAAACCAATGGGGATTTCCACTGAGTTATGAAGAAGTGCTAGACGCTTGTAAAGTATACATCTCGTGTTCCCACCGTAATTTATGGCAACCCCATTGGGGTTGGACAATGTGAAAAGGGGACATGTTCCCCTCGAGCAGGGTCAGGTCTATTTTATTGGACCACTGGCAGTGTCACAAGGGGCCTGCTATTCTTCAACTTGTGTAAACACCACAACTGAATGGATGTACGCCTACCCTATCAACTGTGCAGATCAGCAGACCACCAGTGCTGGATTGTATCACCTGTGCACCGCGTAGGGGGTCCCCAGGTAAGAGAAGGTGACCAAAGAACCCATTTAACCTGAGCCAAAGTACAACCATGGGCCAAGGACATGGGTATAATATGGAAGTTCATGTGCCATATAATCTGCAGGCAGTGGGGATCATTAAATGCTACAACAGCTTCTTGAAGAGAGACTTGAGGACAGACGCCCACTCTTTGCAGGGGTGGAGCACCAGTTTGTAGGATGTGGCCCAGGGATGGGGGCCATGCTCTCTTGAAGGCACTTATTTCAGTGGGAGACCCCATTGCAATTACAGCTCCAGACTAAACGTGAGTTGCTATGGCCTGCATTTGGCACTCAAAACAAACCTTTGCTGCCAGCATCTGTAGCCATCGCACTTGACACAACAGAAACCCTCACAGGGCCATGGACCTTTTCCTCCATGAAGTAATGGTGTGTTTTGTTGGCCTCCAGAGACCCAGGTTTGGATGCCAACCTAGTGATTCATCTGTGGGTCACAGCACAGTGGCCACCGCCTTAGGTGATCGTGACACACACAGGAACATCAAGTTTATTATGGGGAACATTTATTTTGTCATTATGACCTGTGCATGTCCTTCAGTGGTGTCCACCACTGAAAGCATGTGGTTTTAGTACGCCTGGCCAGGCCACGACCCCAAAACACCCATGTGGTTGTCTGCTGACAAGATACTGGTTTGCATATTGGTAGATGGGTGGGGATTGCCATTGTTTGTTCCAATACGTTTGTTGTCTTATCCCTAAAGGTGAGTTGTTGGGAACACCTATGTTGAATGGACTACCATGTTTACATTGAGTCTACCTTCTGGGTTTGTTCTGAGTTGCCTGCCAGTGGTATATGTGGAAAATACAGCCAGCAAGTACATCCACATGGACGACACTTACTGCCCAGAACAGTCACAATTGCATGTTTAATGACACTTGGGAGCATGTGAAAATTTTGATTCATGAACAAGTGAACCTAAGGGAGTGGGGGGCTGCCCTAGGTTACAGTTGGACAATTCATCTTACAATGTTTTGGGCATGTTGTATTGGGATCATACTGTGTTGTTGTTCTGTTTACTGTTGTTGTGGCATTTGGAGGTAGTGTATTAACCATATGCTTCCATAGGGCCCCTTGCAGAAGATGATTGTGGGTAGGTATCCTCTAGGGGTGGAATGTCATGGAAGTATGTATGCTCTTAGAACCATGCCTTAGGACCAGGACATCTGCTTCTTCATAGCCCGATACTAGCCTCCTAATAGCCTCTTAATGATCTGTTTGCAAATAACCTTGTACGTAGTCTTGTGTACGGCTTTACCCCATCTGCCTTGGGGACCACCTGCATCGTGTAACTCACTTTTGTAAGTGAGTTGTATAACTTTTGGCAGCCTGCTTTCTTTGTTCTACTTTCTATATCAGATTGGGCAGGACTTAGGGGCTTTGCAGATTCTCCTCAAGGTGTATATCCAGAGACTCTTATTTGACTAGCTGCCATCAGAGAAAATAAAGTGGTATGAATCCCATTCGTGACGCATGTGTGGTTTTTCTGAACCCAAAGTGGACCTGCCTGAGACTGAGCTCCTGAAAACAACCCCCAGTGAGATGGATTGACACAACGGCAGCAGCAATGGATTCAAATATAATAATAATTATGAGGATAGCACAGAACTGGGCAGTGTTTCGTTCTGTTGTGCATAAAGTGGCTATGAGTCGGTACTGATGGGAAATGAGGAGAAACAGCTGAAATATCTGTAACAGTTGGAACTTGGAATGTTAAACTATTCATCTAGGGAAAATTTTGTAGTTGTTAAGTGCCTTTGAGTAGGTTCCTACTTACAGTGCCCCTGTATAGCCATAGAAATGGCTGGTGAATTTAAACTGCCAACCATGTTGTTCAAACCAACCTTGCAGTCCATTGTATTATCCCACAGTGCCACACCAGGAAAATTGTAAGTTGTTCAAAATGAAATGTAACACATAAGACCGATATCCCAGATATTAGTGAACTGAAATGAACTGATGTTGGCCCTTTTTAATTGGACAGTCCTATGGTTTAATCTGCTGGGAATGCCAGATTAAACAGTAATGACATCACATTCATCATCAAAAAGAACATTTTGAGATCTAGAAGTACAGTGCTGTCTGTGATCAGATAATATCCATACGCCTTAATACCGCTGTTATTCAAATTTACGCACCAATCACTAAAGTCAAAGATGATGACGTTGAAGAATTTCCTGAACTTCTTTGGTCTGAAATTGACCAAATATGCAATTAAGATGCATTGGTAATTATTAATGATTGGGATGTGAAAGTTGGAAACAGAGAGAATCAGTAGTTGAAAAATACGCTGTTGATGATAGAAACCACCAGCTGTTCCATGGGAGAAAGAAATGGCAGTCTGCTTCTGTAAAGATTTACAGCCTTGGAAATCCCTCTCAGCAATTCTACTCTGTCCCCTAGGGTTACATGAATTGGTTTATGAATGGCTAATGATATTAAGCATCTTTTCATTTGTCTCCTGGCCATTTGAACATCCTCTTTGATAAAATGGCTCTCAAATCCTTTTGCCCATTTTCTGATTTGGTTGTTTTTTCTTTTTGTTGTTAAGTTGTCTAAGTTTTTTGTGTATCATATCTATGTCTGTCTGTCTATTTATCTGTCTGCCTGTCTATCTATATTGTTATTGTTAAGTGCTGTCAAGTCTATTCCAACTCATAGTGTAGAGTTTCTGAGGGTTTGAACTGCTGACCTTGTGGTTTGAAGTCCAGTGTTGATCTCACAGCACCATACCAAGGGTATATATATATATATATACACGAGTCAGGTCCAACCCATAGCAACCCTGTATATTGTTTCCAAGGAGCAGCTGGTGAGCTTGAACCACCGACCTTGCAATTCAAACGGCTTTGCAGTCTGGCACATTAACCCACAGTACCACACCAGGACTCCTATATATGTATATATACATATATATAGGTTATTAAATTCTTGTCAGATATATTGTTTCCAAATATGTTCTTCCAGTCCATAGCCTGGTTGTTTTTTGTGATCTTTTTTTTTCCACTTTTTTAGTTAAGACTTTCAATGAACAAGTTTTTCCATTTTATGAGCTCCCATTTATCTATTGTGTCTTGCTGTTTGTGCTTTTATTAAGATAATCCATTGTCAAAAACTAAGCCTGACAACATGGTGTCTACATTTTCTTCTAAGGATTTTATAGGTTTAATTTCCACATTGAAGTTCTTGATCCATATTGGTTTTGTGAATGGTGTGAGGCATGGGTTCTGTTTCATTTTCTACATGTGGAAATCCAATTTTCCCACATTAATTGACTTAACATTCTGTCAAAAATCAATTGACAATATATGTGTAAATTTCCTTTTGGACTCTCAGTTCTATTCTGTTGTTGTGTGTGTCCAGTGTCATAGTATTAGCAGACTGTTTGAATTCTGTAGCTATCTTCCAAAAAACAACAAAGTCAAACCCATTCCATTAAGTCAATTCCAACTCATAGCAACCCTACATAGGATTTCCAAGGCTATCACTCTTTATGGGATCAAACAACTTCATCTTTCTTCCACAGAGCAGCTGAGGGGTTTGAACCACTGAGCTCATGGTTAACAACTCAGTGCCTAACCAACATACTATAGCTGCATTGTATATTTTTAAATCAGGAAGTATAGATCCCCCTACTTTGTTCTTCTCAGTCAATAATATTTAAGCTATTTGGAGATTCTTGCCGTTCCATATAAAGTGGAGGATTGGTTTTTCTATTTCTGCACAAGAAGGCTGTAAGAATTTTGAATGGGATTGCATTGAATCTATAGATCCTTTTGTGTGGTATTGACATCTTAATAATCTTAAGTCTTCCAATCCATGAATAGGGGGCATAGTTCAATTATTTGTCTTCTTTCAGCATTTTTTTTTTATATAGTTTTCTTTATATAAGACCTTCACATCTCTGGTTAGATTTATTCCTAGGTATTTCATTCTCTTAAATGCTATTATAAATGGAATTACTTCTCTAATTTTCCTTTCAGATTTCTTATTGCTGGATATAGAAACCCAGCTGATATTCATTTGTTGACCTGAAACTTTGCTAAATTTCTCTATTAGCTGTAGAGTTTTCTTGTAGATGCTTTGGGATTTTTCCATGAAGAAATTTAACTTTACGTCTTCTTTTTTAATGTAGATATGTGTTATTTATTTTTATTCTTTTTTTTTTAGTGAGGGATTAAAGAGCAGCAGTTTTACATTTAACAAATCATATACTTTGTTTCATTACAATGACTGAAGTCCCCTACATGTGTAGACCAAAAGGGAAAAAAGAGAAAAGTGGAAATGAGAATCAGAAGGAAAGAAGGAAAAAATAAAAGAGATAGAAAGATAAAATTCAAAGGAATGTAAAGAGAAGGATAAGGAAGAATAAACAAACAAAAACAATGAAACAACAAAACGAGGGAAAAAGAATCTAAAAACAAAATAATAGTGCAGCTGTTGGAATCCAGAGAGGAAAAAGCTCTGGGGATCTCTTCCAAACCATGATGTGGGTGTGGGAGGGATGTGACATCAGAGTTTCAGACCCTAAATGGAGTTCTAATGGCCTCAGTGTTATCTATATTCAGGGCATTCAAGCCAGAATGAGTTCATGAAGGCCACTGATGAAAATTGTTTCATTATCTGTTAGGACCACAGTACAGCTGAGGACAGCCTGACTGATTAAATGATGCTTTGGTGGCTCTTCAGGTTCTGTGGATCTGCCGTTTGCCTTAATCCAGGCACCACATCAGCACAACCAGGCCTTTGCCTCACACTGGCAGGTCTTCCAACAATGTGGCTCTGAACTCCTGGAGAGCAGGGTCTGCATAGAAGGTGGATGAGACTGGGTGATGGCCACACCTCTGGTCACCAGGGGAGCATGGGAAAATAAAGAAGTGATCCCACATTTCTTGTCACTTGTGTGAATCTGCTCAAGCCAGGCCACTTTCTGTTGTCAGATTGTTTACAATATGGTCATTCGGCTTCTGGTCAACCATTCACCAGTCAGTCTCCCTCTCTTGAGGTCCCTGCTCACCTTCTCCTTCCAGCAAACACTCAATCCACTTCTCTAGCCTTTTCTCTGAAGTTTGGGGTGCTAGAATTTGCATCTGTGGTTGTTTCATTTCGTGTCTTGTATCTTTGTTGCACAGTGTATTATGTAGTGTGTCTACCTAGTATGCCATCTTGCCAGAAGTGTCTTTTTCTTGTTGTACTGAATTGGCTAAGGCTTCAAATACATTTCTAAATAAAAGTGATGACTCGGCACCATTTTCTTGTGCCTAGGTTCAAGGGGAAAGCTTCCAGTCTTTCTCCATTAAGTATAATGTTGGCTGTTGACTTTACAAATATGCCCTGAAGTACTGAGAAATTCCTTTCTATTGCAGTATTCTATAGTGTTTCCATCAGGAAAGGGTGCTCAATTTTATCAATTGCTTTTTCTGCTAACATAGAGATGATCATATGGTTCATTCTCCTTATTCTGCTTATGTGGTGTATTGCATTGATTGATTTTCTAATGTTGAAACCTTCCTTCCTTCCTGGAAAAATTTCCCATGTGGTCATGCTATATAACTCATTTAATATGCTGTGGATTCTGTTTGCCAGTATTTTGTTGAATGCTTTTGCATCTATATTCACAAGAGATAT
>NW_006408562.1:7250293-7270559 GCF_000296735.1 Chrysochloris asiatica | reverse complement strand
CATAGTACTAGATTCAATTCTTCTCTCAATGTTTGGTAGAATTCCCAAATGCAGCTATCTGGTCCAGAGCTATTTTTGTAAGGGTCTGTTGAGACTTTCTATCTCTTTGGGTCCGTTTAGGTAGGTTGTGTGTTACAAAGAATTTGTTTCATCTGGGTTACCCAATTTTTGTCATACAGTTAGTTCATAATATTCTGTTATAATTCTCTTTTTTTCTGTTGGGTCAATTGTAATATCCCCTATTTATTTCTTGCCTTGTCCTTTCTTTGTCAGTCAGTCTAGCTGAAGGTCTGTACATTGTATTGTTCTTTGGTTTTACTTATTCTCTCTATTACTTTTCTATTTTCTATCTTATTTATACTCAGACCTTTGATATTTCTTTTCATCTGATAGGTTTTGGCTAGTTTGCTCTCCTTGAGTTGTTAAGTTAGGCTGTTAATTTGAGATCTTTCTTCTTTTTTCTTGTAGTCATTTATTGCTTTAAGTTTCCTTATGAGTACTGCCTTTGCTGGACCTCATACATTTTGGAATATTATGCTTTCAATGTCTTAGAAATTATGATTCCTTCTTTGACCCATTGATAATTTAATAATGTGTGTTTAATTCCCATCTGTTTGTGTATTTTCCAGTTTATTTGTTTGAGTTTTTTCCCTAGCTTCACTCTGTGTTGTCAAAGAAAATACTTTGTATGATTTCAGTCTTTTTATATTTGTCAAGACATGCATTGTGATCTAATATGTAGTCTATTCTGGAAAATGATCTATGTGCGCTAGATTGTATTTGTGGTGGTAGAGTCTTCTGTATGTGTCTGTTAACTCTAGATGGTTTATAGTGCCATTCAGGTGCTTGGGTCAAAGGTGTGTCTGTTGTAAGCAATATATATATATATATATAGTTGAGTCTTTTTTTTTTTCAATCCTTTCTGCTATTCTCTGACTTTTGGGCCATTTTTTGGAGCATTTAGTCCATTTATATTCACTGTAATTTCTGATAAGAAGTGGCTTAACTTCTGTCATTTTGTTACTTATTTTTTTTATATATTAAGCCTTCTTTGACTTTTTCCTTACTACAACTTGCTTTTCTGTGTTTTGTTGATTTATTGTAATGAGGTATTTTGGTTCCCTTCTCCTTTCCTATTGTGCATGTTTTTAAGTATTATCTTAATGAATTTGATAGTTTGTATTTGTAACATTCTAGGGTATGTTGGTACCAATAAGTCAATAACATACAAAAGTTCTGTATTTATGCCGTTACTATTCAAGAAGTTCTATATGTTCCTAAATTTTATCTTTATCTTTCATTTGCCCTTTAATGTAATTGTGTCCTTACCTTAGAATCCCTGTTGATATAGTGGGTTAAGTGTTGGGCTGCTAACTGTGAGGTCAGTGGTTCAAACTCACCAGCAACTCCATGGTAGAAAGATAAGGCTATCTGTTCCTGTAAAGATTTACAATCTCAGAAATCTCAAGTAGTAGTTCCACTCTGTCCTTCAGGATTACTGTAAGTTCAAATGGAAATCAGTGGGCAGTGGCTTGTTTGTTAAATTTTATATTTTTTTTAAGAAAGATGAAGGGCAACACAATTAGAATTATCAAGTGTAAATATCTTTACTATACCTTATCCTTTCCCACGTATTTCCCTTTATTAGGGATCTTTCTTTTTTCGTACAGCTTTGAGTTACTTTTTAGTGTCTTTTCCCTTCCATTTTCAAAACTCCCGTTAATATTTTTTGGAGGCCCAGTCTGGTGAATATAATCTCTCTCAGCTCTGTTTATGTGGGAATGTTTTTATTTTGCCCTCATTCTTGACGGATGGTTTCTCTGAATATAGTATTCTTGGTTGACTTATTTTCCCCTTTTTCGGCACTTTAAATATTACATGTCATTGCATTTCTAGCCTCCAGTATCCTTCGGAAGAAATCAACACTTTGTCTTACTAGATGACTGCTCCTTTTTCACTGTTTTCAGGATTCTCTCTTTTTCTTTACATTTTGAGAGCCTAGCTCTGATGTGTCTTGGTGTAGATGTGTTTAGGAATGTCATGCTTCGAGTTCTTTGAGTTTGTTGAATTTGTAGATTCATGGCCTTAATTATATTGGGAGACTATTCTTCTTCATTATTTCTTCAAATAATCTTTTTGTCCCTTTCTCTCTTGTCTCCTTCTGGAATTTCCATGATGTGTACAAGGGGACTTCACAGATTTCTTAGGAAATGGCATAAAGCAATAAAGGTATTTTTCCATGAACTCTTTGAAGTTCCTTCATCTATTGGGTCTTTTGTTTTTGTCCCATAATTCCACTAAACTCTACTCCATCTTCTTGAACTTCTGTTTTTGTTGCTCTTCAGCCTTTGTAATTTTAACTATCTTATCCTATAATTCTCTGATTATTTCTATTGCCTGATTTAAATCCTTTTATTGTGTTTCTCATTATCAATTATTTCTTTCAGTTGCCATTTCTCTTTTATTAGGCCCTCATTTTGTTACTACATTGTTTTCCTTATTTATTTTAGCTCTTTGTCTGTCTTTTCCCTTAAACAAAACTAAAACTCACTGTTGAGTTGATTC
Organism: Chrysochloris asiatica; assembly: GCF_000296735.1. Classification (NCBI taxonomy): domain Eukaryota; kingdom Metazoa; phylum Chordata; class Mammalia; order Afrosoricida; family Chrysochloridae; genus Chrysochloris; species Chrysochloris asiatica. The sequence goes on along the minus strand of NW_006408562.1, from coordinate 7,267,994 downwards.
TGACTCATAGTGACCCTGAGTAGGACTTTCAAATCTGTAAATCTTTATGAGAACAGGAAACCTCATCTTTCTCCTGCAGAGGTGCTGGTGGGTTTGAACTTCTAACCTTGTGTTTAGCAGTCCAGTGCTTCTCCTGCAGTGCCACCAGGACTCCTTTATGTTTTCCCTTTGGTCTTTAATTGTATTTTACAGTGTTGTATCATTTTCTTCCTTTGGTTTTATTAGTTGGTCATCCCTAGATGCACTTTCATGCCATTTGTCATGGTCATTAGGATGGGTTACTGTTCTCTGTTCTTTGTGTGTCTTGTGATTATTTTTATAGAGTTTTCAGTGGTGCTAACTTTCTCAGTGTCCCACCCACCCATTATCTGGTGGGTTTGCCCACACTGTTTTCTGCTGGGTTTTCCCACATCACTTTCTGTTAAAAAAAAAAAAAAATCCTAGGCAGGCAGAACCTTCAATCATTGCCTACCATGTCCCCTCCTCTATGATAGCTCCTTTTCCCTTCCTGGCTTAATTAGGATTCAAAGGTTCCAGATCTCAGTTTTTAACTTTCTGTCTTTCCCAAACGTGTCAGAAAACACCCTGTGATCAATCTGTCCAGCAACCAGCAACTCTCAGAGAAAATGTTACGTACTAATCAATCTGTATTGGTATGGCACTGTAGGATAAGCACTGGACTGCTAACCATAATGTTGGCAGTTCCAATGCACCAGCTCCTCCTCAGAACCCTTATACAGGACCACTATGAGTCAGAAACACCTCAATGGCACTTTACAGCAACAGCAATCAATCTGTCCATAAGCAGGTGCAAACTCACCCTCTAGTTACTACTCCCTTTCCTTCTCTGTTCCTGTGACCATGTTTTTCAATCAGAGAACCCACAACCAGCAATCCCTCTTCAGGGCTGAATGTTGCCCTCTGGTGTTGAATGAGACTTCTTTCCTTGATCCATGGGGGCTGCTTTTATCTCCACTGGATTTCAGGAGAAGCACAAGCTGACTTTTCTCTGTTTCAGGAGGAGAAGGGGCTGGCACTCCCTCAGAAGGACCTGTGAGAATTTTGTCTTGCTGGTTTCAGAGCCCCAGTAGTCCTGTGATGATTGCAGGAGCCATCTCCTCTTGGTGGCCCTCCTCCTGCCTCCACTGTACGGAGCCTTCTGTAGGAGTTTTCTTAATCCAACAGTCAGCAGTTTCTGGGTGGGGGAGAGATTTTCACACTCCCTTATTACTATTAGAATCTCTACAGTAGTATGTTGGTTGTAGGGATCGCCTCCGCTTAGGAGGCCTGTGTCCTAGTGTACATTAGCCTTAGCAGTCCTTAGCACTGATAGAAAGAAGAAACAGAGAGACCCAAGTTGATCTCCATGGAAGTTTGTCCTGTTGGTTTCAGAGGCCTGTGCTATGGAGTGTACAGGAAAACAGGTGTTGTTGTTAGGTGCCATTGAGTCGGTTCCAACTATAGTGACTGTACGCATGACTGAACGAAACACGGCCAGGTCCTACACCATCCTCACAATTGTTGTTATCCTTGGGCCCACTGCTGCTACCATTGTGTCAGTTCATCTCATTAGGGGTCTTCCTCTTTTTCACTGACTGTCCATCCACTTTACCAAGCATAGTGTCCTTCTTTGGGGACTGGTCTCTCCTTATTTGTCTGAAGCATGCGAGACGAACCTCACCATCCTGGCTTCTAAGGAGCATTCTTCTTCCATCACAGATTGGTTTGTTCTTCTGGTGGTCTATGGTACTTTCAGTATTCTTCTCAAACACCATAACTCAAGTGCATCGATTCTTGTGTGGACATCCTTATTCATTGTCCAACTTTCACATGCATATGAGGCACTTGAACATATTATGACTTGGGTCAGCTGCACCTTAGTCCTCAAACTGATATCCCTGCTCTTGAACTTTTTAAAGATATCTTGTTTAGCAGATTTGCCTAGTGCAATATGTCATTTGATTCTTGACAGCTGCATCCCTGAGTGTTGATAGTGGATCCTAGCAAAATGAAGTATTTGACAACTTCAATCTTCCTTCCATTTATCACTATGTCATTTATTGGTCCAGTTGTGAGGATTTTTGTTTTCTTTGCAGTGAGGTGCAACCCATACTGAAGGCTGTGGTCTTTGATCTTCATCAGTAAGTATCTTAAGTCCTCTTTACTTCCAATAAGTAAGGTTGTGCCATCTGCATATCACAGTTTATTAATGAGACTTCCTCCAATCCTGATGCCACAGTCTTCTTCATATAATCCAGTTTACCGGTTTACTTGCTCAGCATATAGATTTAATAAGTATGGCAAAAGAAAACAGCCCTGGAGCACAGCTTCCCTAATATTAAACCATTAAGTGTTCCATTCTTCTGTTCAAGGGAATACCGCCTCCTGGCCTATGTCAGGTTCCCTGTGAGGAGGCATACAGGTAGGATGCTGACTATGGGAGCAGACTTGCATGGACATTCTGTAGCAGTTTGCAGCAACCTGGCAGCCAGCAGTTACCTGGTGGGGGAGGGGTATCATACTCCAGTCAGATCCCCCTGGGGGTCTGCTTTGGTGCTGTCAGTACCCACTGGTTGATTGTTGGTTACGAATGCAACCTCCACTCAAGACACCTGATTCCTAGTTGACAGCAGCCTCAGGTGGCAGTCCTCGGTGCAAACTGAAAGTGTCTTGTCCTGGTGGTTACAGAGCACTGAGCTATGGGGTGCCCAGAGAAGCAAGTAGAATACCAACTATGACACTTGAGAAGTTACCCCCATTTTGACTTTTTAAATAAATAATAAAATTTTGCTTTTCCATTGTATCACCTTATTTTCTTTTTCATTTGCTTAATTTACTGTTCTTTCTTTATTTTACATTAAATGATCAGTTTATTGTGTTTTTCATACAAAAATATCTAGGACTATAATTTTTTTCAACACACCTTTCTTTTTATCTTGTAGGTTTTGATAGTTTTCCTATTCATTAAATTATATTTTTTAAATTTCAGTTTGTATTTTTTTTCTCTCTCTGATTCAAAGATTATTTAGGGGAAAAATATTTCTTATTTTGTAGGATTTTCAAATTGTTGTTTCTTTACAGTGAGGTGCAATCCATATTAAAGGCTGTGGTCTTTGGTCTTCGTCAGAAAGTATCTTAAGTCCTCTTTACTTCCAGTAAGCCAGGCTGTGTCATCTGTGTATCACAGGTTATTAATGAGGCATTCTGTAGCAGACTGAATTTCTAGTTTCAAAGGATGAAATTGGAGAATATGGCTGTCTGGGTTATCCAGAGCCGCTGTAACAGAAACACCACAAATGGATGATTTGAACAAACACAATATTCTCTCACAGGCCAAGAGGCTAGAAGGTCCGATTCAGAGCCCTGCTATGGGGAAAGGGCCTGGTGTCCTTCAGCTTCTGTGGCCACAGCATCCCTTGGTGATTTCCTTGTGTCCTGGCATCAATCTTCCCCAGAACCTAGGAGTTTCAAAGTACAAAGGCCCCAGGTCTAAAGGACACGCTCCACTCCTGGCTCTTCTTTCTTGGTGGTAGTAAAACCCTCTTTTTCTGCTCACCTCTCTCTCCTTTTATCTCCTATAAAGTTAAAGGTGGAGCTTGGTGGCTCCAAACAATAAGTACTGGACTGTGAACCACAAGTTCCATGGTTCGAGCCCACATGCCACTTCTTGGGATGAGGCTTTCTGCATCCTCAAAGATTTAAAGCATTGGAAAGCCTATACAGGGCCACTGTGATTTGGAACCAATTCAACAGCACTTAACATCAACAATCACCTTGCTAGAGTCCCTGGGTGATTCAAATGGGTAAGGTACTCAGCTGTTAACCAGATGGTTAAGATTCAAGTCCACCTAGAGGCATCTCAGAAGAAAGACGGAATGAGCTCCTTCCCAAAACCCTGTGGAGCACCATTCTACTTTGTCTCACATGGGGTTGCCGTGAGTCAGCATTGACTCACCACCAACTGACGTACTACCTTGCTAAAAGAATTCTCCATTATTACAAACATTGACAGGAAAAAATAAAACCTATTCCTAACATAGTATTTTGGAGTTTTGGTGTGGCGCTGTGAATTAATGTGCTGGACAGCAAGGTCAGTTGGAACCACAAGGTCAGTGGTTCAAGTTCTCCAGCTGCTCTTCAAAGCCCTCCATAGGGTCACTTTCTAACATCATGCTTTATAGAAGTTCTGTACTGTATTTCCCACTCCTTGGTTGGAAAACCCAGAAGAAGAGGATCAGCGTTGCCGTCATTGTTGTTAGGTGCCATCGAGACATTCCCACTCATGGCGGCTTTATTCACAACGGAAAGAAACACTGCCCGGGCCTGCGCCATCCTCACGGCTGTTACTCTTGAGCCTGTTGCTGCTGCCACTGTTTCGATCCTTCTTGTTAGGGGTCTTCCCCTTTTTTTCTGACCCTCCATTTTACTAACCATGATGTCCTTCTCTAGGGAGTGGTCCCTCCTGATAACTTGCCTGAAGTATGAGAAACAAAGTCTCACCGTCCTGGCTTCTAAGGAACGTTCTGACTGTATTTCTTCAAACACAGATTGGTTTGTTCTTTGGGCAGTCTATGGCACTTTTAATATTCTTCTCCAACACCATAATTCAGATATATCAATTCTTATGCAGTTGCCTTATTAATTGTCCAACTTTCACATGGACATGAGGCAACTAAAAGTAATGTGATTTGAATCAGGTGCATCTTACTCCTAAACTGATCTATTTGCTCTTTAACACTTTAAAGAGATCTTGTACAGAAGATTTTCAGCAAGCCAGGTTTTATCACCTGCATGTCACAAGTTGTTAATGAGTCGTCCTCCTATCCTGATGCAATGTTTTTCTTCATCTAATCCAGATTCTTGCATTATTTGCTTAGCATACAGATTGAATAAGTATGGTGATACTTATACACGTTTTCTGATTGTAAACCATTTAGTATCCCCTGGTTCAGTTCTAATAACTGCATCATGGTCTATGTACAGGTTTCTCATGAGCACAATTAAGTGTTCTGGAGTTCCCATTCTTCACAATGTTATCCATAGTTTGTCATGCTCTACACAATTGAATGCTTTTGCATAGTCAGTAAAGCACAAGTAAACATTTTCTGGTTTTCTCTGCTTGTAGCCAAGATCTATCTGATTTCAGTAATGATAGCCCTAGTTCCATATTCTCTTCTGAATCTGGATTGAATTTCTGTTTGTTCTGTCAGTGTACGAGGGTCAGTCAAAAATTATTCACACCCTGGTTATATTAAAACGCCTGTCCACATCCAAGGCTGATGACATTGTGTGTACATGTGAAATGATTCTATTAAATAGACCAGTGACCTGGACTATGTGGCAAATTATTTGCAAATCAGCCATGGCTCTGCCTATGGAATAATCCATGACAGACTTGGGTTTCTAAATGTTTATGGAGATGGGTACCAAACCAACCCATGGAAGAGCATCAACAGAAGTGTTTGGACAGCTGCAAACAAAATTTGGTCTGATACTCGAAGGAAAGGAAAGTTTCTTTTTTTTTTTAAAAAAGTGTTACTGGTGATGAGACATGGATTCATCACTATGAGCCTGAGAGTAACCGGCAGAGTATGGAATGGAAACTTCCTCAATCACTGGCCAAGAAAAAGGTCAGAAGTCATCCATCCGCTCCGTGAAGAGCTGATGAAGCCCAAACTTCGGATTAGAAGCAGAGGACTGCTATCCAAGGGCACTGTGAGTTGTGATTTTGCATGACAACACATCCCCATACCTCTGCAAAAACTTGGTTTTGAGTTGTTAAAGCATCCTCCCTATAATTCTGATCTTGCTCCATCAGACTTTCACCTGTTCGGTCCTCCGAAAGCAGCCCTTGGCGGACGAAGATTCACCTCAGATGAAGAAGTGAAGACAGCGGTGCATTCGTGGCTTGCAGCTCAGCCTAAAACATTTTTTTAAAGAAGGAAATACTACTCATGGACAAAGTGTAGTGTAAAGCAAAGAGATTATATTGAACAATATCTATTTGTCTTTTCTAAAAGTTGATTACAATAAACTCTGTCGCCAGAATGCAGATGATTTTTGACTCACCCTTGTACTGTTGCAACTGTTTTTGAATTATCTTACGTAATATGTTACTTGCATAGTTTATTAATAATAGTGTTTTATGATTTCCCGTTTAAACTTGTCTACCGTGGGTGACCCAGCTAGTATTGGCAATGCTTCCATTATCATGGCATCACGCAAACCACCACTGTCCAAGCAACCCGCAGGCGAGTGGTGGGGGATCGGAGTGGCTCATCATTTAGAGAGTGCTCTGACGAAAGAAAATCGAGACAGAAGAGAAGCATATGTGATAACTTAACATTTGTGTTCTGGCAATTTTATGTGGGATGTGTAAAATGTAAGATTAATAAAAGAACCAATCTTAAATTCCAAGTCACAATGAAGCAAGCTTGACTAGAGTGCCTCTGATTTAAACATCATATAAATGCGTGAAAACGAAGAGCAACCCCTTTATATCTTTTGTCGCTGGAAAAAGACAGCTCTACTAAAATGAGTTAGATCTATCTTAAGACCCAAAAAGGAATGTTGGAGATCTGAAGCCATCCTGAGATGTACTTGCTCAGAGGACTGCAGGTCCTGTCTTCCTAAATGCTTCCTTGAGTCAGAGTAGGTGCCATGCCATAGGCCAAGGCAATGCCAACCCAGCAGGCAGATGGCCTGTGCAAGAAAAAACTCAGAATAGAGCGGTTGGGGTGTGGATATGCAATAGGGGTGGGCATCACAGGTATGTACTGTGTGTATTGTACAGTGGTGCTTGTTTGTGTGTGTGCATATGTCTGCCCTCTGTGTTTGCATGTGTGTGTGCCCCTGAATATGTGTATTTGGTGTGTGCAGTGTGCGTGTGTGTGTGTGTTTGTATCTGCACATGTGTGGTGTGTGTGCATAAGTGTGTGGGTGTTTGCTGGTCTGTGTTAGTGTACTGCTGTGTGTGTGTGTGTGTGTGTGTGTGTGTGTGTGTGTAGTCATACCGACAGCACACTCAGTCCCTCTGGCTGTGTTTCCTCCTCCCCCTGCAGAAAAGCGACTTTCCCGGGGCATCTCCCATGCCAGTTCAGCCATTGTCTCACTGGCCCGGTCCCACGTAGCAAGCGAATGCAACAACGAACAGTTCCCTCTGGAGATGCCAATCTACACATTCCAGTTGCCGGATCTGAGCGTGTACAGTGAAGACTTCAGGAGCTTCATTGAGCGGGATTTGATTGAGCAGGCAACCATGGTCGCTTTGGAACAGGCAGGTGAGTGGCTCTTCCAGGTGCCCGTGGCCAGCAGACCTGTGGGCTTGTGTTCCTCTGACCCATTAAGGACTGAGGTTGACCAGTCATGCACCATGTTCTCTAATCTGGGTGGTGTGCTCTAGGCACTTTTCAGCCAGGGCTAGCAGGATGTAGACCTCTTGAAAGAACTCCCTTGAGTTTCCCCTCTTGCTCCAATCCCACCTAACTCAGCCAGTCCTGCATCCCCATACTTCTTTGCCTGGCTTCTCTTCTCTCTTTTTCCCCATCCAGCTCTCCTCCATGAGCACTGGATAGAAGATAAGTGCCTTAGTCATCTAGGGCTGCCATCACAGACATACCACAGGGGATGGTATTCACAACCAGAAATGTATCCACTCACAGTTTAAAGGCTAGTCCAATTTCAGAGTACATGCTCTCAGGGAAGACTTTCTGGGTCAGCTCTGGGGAAGACCCCTATTTCCTTTCAGTATCTGTAGGCCTACCTGCTCTCGGGGAAGACTTTCCCTGTCGGCTCTGGTGAAGGCCCCTGTGTTCTTTCAGTCTCTATAGACCAAGCATTTCCTGGGGATCCCCATGTGTCTTGGCATCAGTCTTTCCCTGGATTTAGGAGATTCACAGTGCAGGGAATTCAGGTCATAAGGACAAACTGCATCCCTGCCTTTCTTTCTTGATGGTAGTTGGTCCCTCAGATCTCCTTCTCTCTCCTTTTATCTTTCATGAGTGAAAGTATTGCAGGCCAAACCCCTGGGAAACTCCCGTACCTTGGATCAGGGTTATGATGGGATTAAGGGCATCGCATTCCACCATTAGTCCTCTTCCTGGTTGACGATCAGATCATATTAAGGGGAATCCCTGCCTAACAACCACATTCCATCAGTACGTAACTGAGAACGCTGAGAATCGTGACCTGGCCAAGTTGACTCGATTTTGAGGGGACAAAATGCAGTCCATGAGTAAGAAAATCCATGGGCACTGTCATTGCCCATGTACATGGTAATCTGACCTCTCTTAGCCTCAGTTTCCCCTGCGAAAGTGAGAAGACTATCTATCACCTCTCTGGTGAAGCCTTTCTAGTAGCAAATGATACGTACTTTGGGAAATTAGACATGTCTTGCATTCCTGGGCATCTCCTTTCTTCTCACAGCCTCCAGATGGTAAAAACACAAAACCTGACTTCATTTTCCCTTCTTACTTCTTTACCATGCTAACATTCCAGTGAGAAAGAGATTCAGTGAACAAGCCAAACTTCTCTTATATGAATTAATGATGTTGTTCTTCAGTACTTCAAGTCAGCTCTCATCCATAGCAATCCTGGAGCGGGTTTCCAGGGAGCAGCTGGTGGGTTGGAACTGCTGACCTTGTGGTTCACAGTCCACTACTTATCCTTCAGTGCGACACCAGGAATTACTAAAAATAAAATAATTGGTTCAAACTAAACCAGTTGCCATCAAGTCAGTTGGACTCGTGGCAACCTCTTGTGTTTCAAAGGAGAACTGACCTCCACAGGGTTTTCAGTGGCTGGTATCTCAGAAGTAGCTTCCCAGGCCTTATTCTGAAGCATCTCTGACATGCCAACTTTCAGGATTAGCAGCAAAGTGCGTTAGTCACTAGCACCATCCAAGTACTCCATTGGTTCAAAACAAGTCTCTCAAACAGACTTCAGTTCTTCAATGAGAAAAAACAATGCCTGTTTTGCTATAGTCATGTGTGTTACACTCTCTCACACAGCATGTAGAGGACCCCAGATTCTTTCTCCCAGGCTCCCTCAGACTGTCCAGTTGGGCCCACCTGACCACGTAAGCCAAGACAGTTAGATGTGCTGTGTCCTCATTAGTCGGAGCCCTTGATTCCCACTGTGGATCCTCGCTCAGCCTCATCCAGTTGTTCCCACTCCCAAGACCAGGCTGTGGGAATGCTCGCCAGGTGTGATGACCCGGGAGCGCAGGACAGAAGGCTCTGGTGTGACCCCAGAGTACAGGACAGGAGGTTCTGGTGTGACCCTGGCATACAGGACAGGAGGTTCTGGTATGACCCTGGCATACAGGACAGGAGGTTCTGGTGTGACCCTGGTATACAGGACAGCAGGTTCTGGTGTGACCCCAGAGTGCAGGACAGGAAGTTCTGGTGTGACCCCAAAGTGTGGCTTGGGCTGAGCACAGCAGTGGGTAACTAGCAGAGAAGCTTTTCTCCGGTCTGCGGCCAGCAGGGCTACACCAGAGCCCTACAGCAGAGCTTATCCCAGCTCTTGACCAAGATTCAATTAAAACAGTTATGTACTTTCCAGAAGTAAAATAACATAGGTGGATGGATAGGATCCTGGCATTTGATGGGTGGGCCAGCAGGGTTCTGGTGATCCCTCATCTGAGTGAAATGAGGAGAACTCCTTAGGGATTATGCCAAACACTGGTCAAGGCACGGGGGTACCAACAAAGGGAGAGGGAGGCCAGAAGCAGAGGTGCCTGGGGGCAGAGGGACAGAGTTGGAGGAATGGATATTTGAACAGCAGCCAGAGTCCAAAGCTCAGAGTAGGTTGGATCCCACAGATGGAAAGCAGGCAGTGAGTGTGCTTATCGGGTATGTTGGCCAGATTTGGCTTCTGTTGTGACATCATAGCTTGTTTGAACGCTCCAGGGGTGTCCTTATCTACTCACTCAGGAAGGAAGGCACCAACAGAGAGTAGGCTCCATTGGCAGAAGGCAAGTAGCTGACTGACAGGACTTTACCCTGGTGGGCAGCCCTGTAGCCCAACCTCAGCTACAGGATGTACAGAGTCTTAGGAGTCATGTGCTTGGAGTAAGGCAGACTAGAAAGAAAGACCTGGCAATATACTTCCTTAAATCAGTCGATAAAAAAATCCTGTGGGTTCAAACATAATATCTGATATAGTGGGATATGAGTCACGAGGTTAGAAGGCGTTCAAGTCACACCGTGGTTGAAACAATGGACTCCATCGTACCAATGAACATGAAGCTGATGCCAGACCAGTCGATGTTTCTTCTGTCGTACCTGGGGTCTCCGTGAGTCATGGTTTCCAACGTACGAAAACATCTTTGAAAAATCCAGACCTACCATGTTATAGAACGACTCCTTGCTTGTATCATGAGGAGTGAACAGAGAAACACAACCACAGCAATAAGTGGCCACAGGGATGCCAGCCCCATCCTTGGCCTGTGGGGCCCACCCTCGCTAAGAGGACACGGGAGGCCTAAAGAGAGCAGGCGCGTTTCTCTGGCTACCACCAGGCCTCAAAGTTCCACATAGGACAGGTAGATGAAGGCACCAGTGCGTTCCCACACATTTCACACTGAGACTGGGAAGGGGCACAGAGCAAACGTGTGCTTATCTGAGAGAAGGGAGACAGCCATCTCAGGATGTGGTCGGAGCATAGTCCACATATGCTCGCTTCATCATGTCTGTCTTCTCAGAGAGCAAGCAGGGCCTTGATGCTATCATCTCTCCTGCCATTTCCACATTGACTTCAGTGTGGACTCGTGTGGTGCCGGGCAGTACCCAGTCCAGCAGAACTGATGCTCCACGTAGGGTTGCTGGGGAAACAGCCCCACACTGAAGAATGTCAGGAGTGGTGCTCTGTATAAAGTGTGCAAAATTCTCCAGGAATGTGAGACTTAGAATGGTTTCTAATAAGCTGTTTGTTGTTGTTGTTGTTGTTGTTGTTATGTGCCGTGGAGTCGGTTCTGACTCATAGCGACCCTGTACAGGGTTTCCAAGGCTGTAAATTTTTATGGGCGCAGAAAGCCTCATCTTTCTCCCACAGAACAGCTGGTAGTTTTGAACTGCTGACCCTTAGGATAGCAGCCCGATTCATAACCACTATGCTACCAGAGCTCCGTATTATACACAGTATTATTTATTGAATATATGGGGGCTTGAAATACAGATGCCTCAAAAGGAATCCTGGTATGGCACTGTAGGATAAGCACTGGACTGTTCATTGCAAGGTTGGTGGGTCAAACCCACCAGCTGCTCCTTGGAAACCCTATACAGGATTACTCTGAGACAGAACCAAGTCTAGAGCACTTAGCGACAAATAAGCACTTTAGCCCCTGCTATGCCTTGAGGCCTTGAGTCCTGGTGTGGCGCTATGGGTTAATGCGCCAGACTGCAAAGCCATTTGAACTGCAAGGTTGGCGGTTCAAGTTCACCAGCATCTCCTTGGAAACCCTATACAGGGTCGCTATGGGTCAGAACTGACTCGACAGCACTTAACATGCCTTAGTTGGCAATGATAAAGTCTCAGCCAATGAATTTCCATCTGAATGCAGAGCTCAGAGGGCCAGCCTGTCCAGGTCCCTGCTGTACCAGGCAGTGACTTCTCCTCTCAAGTATGATGGTGTCTGCAGTGGCTTACAAAGTTAGGGGGTTTACTAGCCAACATTGTTCATATTTTAGTAATGTTGTTGTTAAGTACCGTGGAGTCGGTTCTGACTCATACCAGCCCTGCACAGGGTTTCCAAGGCTGTAAATCTTTACGGGACCAGAACGCTTCATCTTTTTCCCATGGAACTGCTGGTAGTTTTGAACCACTGACCTTGATGTTGGCAGCCTGATTCGTAACCACTACACTACCAGAGCTCTTGTCTCAAGTGGTTTCCAACTCACAGAGTAGAACTGGGCTCCACAGGGTTTTCAATGGCTGAGTCTTGGGAAATACATCTCCAGGCCTTTCTTCCAAGGTACCTATGGGTAGACTAACAACACCAAACTTTTAGTTAGAAGCCAAACATGTTAACCGTTTGCACTTCATGTAAACCCCAGTGGTTACAAGTGGTGCTATTGCATACCAGGACAAATAACAATACGTTTCTTAGCATCTCTGAATCCTGTTGAGTCTGGCGCCAGCCTTTGCCTCCCAGACCAGGTTGGAAATGATCTCTGTCACAGGGGCTGGAGTGGCGGCTTTCCTTTGTCTTGGACTATATAGGAAACGGGCTCATCAGTCCAGGAAAGTGGTGAAGGCTTCTTGCCTTGCTCAGTCAAGCCTTGCGCAGAGCACAGCTGGTTCACACAAGAGGGCCTCACTCCACTCCTGTGATGGCAGGCATGTCATGGCTGTTCAGGAATCTTCCTAACCTCCCCAGGCCTGTTGGCAGTCTCTTCTGTGTCTGCATAAGGAAATCCCTGGGTGATTCAAATAGTTAAGTGCTCAGCTAGTATCCTAACAGTTGGAGGTTGGAATCTACTCAGAGGCACTAGGAAAGAAAGATCTGATGATCTACTTCTGAAAAGACAGCCATGGAAACCTCACAGAGCACAGTTCTACTCTGACACATAGGGGATCAGAGTCAAGTTAGTGATCACTGGTTTGCTGTTTGGTTTTTGGTTTGTTTCTGAGTGGATACCAGTCTTGAACTCTCACAAGACCCATAGATGGGAGGAGTCTAGTTCTTCCCATACCTTCAAATCGAGAAGGGTATAACCCCCACCTTCACCTTATAGATAGCCTTTGGGGCATCAGAAACCCAGACCTTTAGGGCATAAAACTGGGCTGGTCTCTAGAGAGAGGAGAGGAAACGTACCTTTCATTTTTTCAAAAGTAGCCTGCCATTAACAATAAAGGAAACCATTCATTTCTCATTCTGGTCACCCTGCTGCGTTCACATCTAAGATTAAGAAATGCCAGGTCTAGGCAGTGAAGCAGCAACTAATGCCTCACCCTGAAGCATCCTCAGTGTGGGTGGGACAGCGTGCCAACCTCAGTGTGTCTGTGGGTTGAAGAACAGAGGGATGTTCATGCAATGTAGTCACCACTGTACAGATGGGATTTTGGAATTTAGAAGTCAGACAGTATTTAGTGATGACGTTGAGTTATGGTGCTAAGTTTTTTTTCCTGGATGGATTGAAATGAACCTGCCTAAGAAGCTGTAGGCTGTGGGCAGGTCTGTAGGCTGTGAGTCAACTTGACCCTGGCATGAAGCCCAAGTTGTCAGTCTGACTTGAGCCTTACTCCCTTCCATCTTAAAGGCAGAGATAAGTGACAGCTGTCAAGCCAAGAGAAATTCATCCAGTCAGCAAGTCTGTTCTACTGCTAAATGCTGGGTCCTGTGCAAGTGTTTGGGCACTAGCCACAAACCACACAGGTGAATCCCCTGCTCTCGTGGATATCAAATTATAGCGGGGGAGAAACACAAGCTAGTAGGTAACAAATGAAAAAGGGAAGCAGCAATGGCTGCCCCAAAGGTAAGGGGATACAAGTGAGAAGAAGCTGGTCAAGGCAAACCTAGTGGAGAAACTTCTCCAAGGAAGTGAGGGAGGGGTGCTGCACACATCTGAAATGGACATTCCTTGCACATGGAGCATTGAGCTCCAAGGATGTCCAGTGCCCTGTGAGCAGATTGCGCAAGGATGGAGAACTTGGAAATGGATGCAGAAGAATGGTGCTCAGGGATTAATGGTGGTCCTGAGCCCTTTGGGATGAATTGTATTCAAATGGGAAGCTTCTGGAGGGATTTGCATGGGGTGGGGGGGCTTGTTTTGACTTACATTGACCCACTCTAGACCACGTGGTGGAGGAGAAATAGCAGGAGAACAGAAGAGTCAGGTACTTTCATGCAGGGATTTGTGGGGACCTTGATTGTGGTTGGAGCAGCAGAAGTAATATGAAGTCTGTATATATCAAGCTGGGGTTTATTTTGAAGGTAGATCCTCAGGACTTGATGATGGATTAGAGGTGGGCTATGACAGAAAGAAGGAGCTCTGGTAGCTTACTGGTTGCGAATTGGGCTGCTAACCTCAAGGTCAGCAGTTCGAAACTAACAGCTATTCTACAGGAGAAAGATGTGGCATTCTGCTCCTGTAAAGATTTACAGCCTCAGAAACCCTGTACAGGGTCACTATGAGTTGGAACTGACTGCACGGCACGCCACTACCACCGCCTCCATGATAGAAAGAGAAAGTCAAGGTGATTCCAGGACTGTTCGCCTTAACTTGGTGAATGATGATGCTTTTTAGAGACACAGACTCGTGAATTTGAGATCCCCACACCAGCAGACCATGTTGAAATTCTGGTGAGACTTGTATAGTTGACAGCCTGTTGAACATGAAAGTCTGGAGTTAGGAAGAGACCTGGGTAAGGTATACATTTGGGAATTAGCAGTGTATCAGGAAATTCATGGAACGAGATGACCTCACCTTGAACCTTTCCATCACACTATTGACACAGCTCTTGTGGAGACACGGACTCGTGGTGGAGGCGTGAGATTGAGGATTAAGATCCCCACACCAGCAGGCCAAGTTGAGATTCTGGTAACAGTGTGTGAGTCTGGAGCATGGACAGAGTGAAAACAGAGAATCTGAAGCTGAATGTGTGGGGCCTTCCAGCGATGATCGCTCAGGAATAGAAGGACGTGGTGAGAAGGCCTAGCCTGACAACAGGGAAAACCAGGACCGGGCTCTGACCAGAAGCTTAGACAAGACAGTGTTTCTAGAAGGAATGAGCAGTTGTGTCAACTATGCCAGTAAGTCAAGGAGCAGGCGCACTATGAATTGGCCTTTGGATTGGACCATGTTGAGGTTACCTGAGAAGCAGTAGACATGACAACTATACTGAAATTGTGAAGAGGAGAGTAATTGTCTGCCCTTGCCTTTCCCTCATAGTTAACCACAGGGGGCTTTAGTTGACCTCTTTCCTCAGACTTCTACGTTACCTTCCCCTCAGTTTCATGAAGGTTTTCCTGGTCTCATTGCTGCCTGGGGAATACATAATTACTCACACTGCCAGTTGCTAGGTTGGTCTCTAAGCCCCTTTGTGCTTTGAAACTCTTTCTACCTGTTAGTCACCAAGGAAGAGGCAGCCCTGAAGCACAGTGGTCCCTCAGCAGGCCTTTAGGACTTGGAGCAGCCGCTGAGCACAGGGCCCAGACCTGGCTTGGAATGGTGTGGTCCTAAATTCAAGTTGCAGCACTCTGCCTGTTAAAGCGCAACCTTTGGCAAAACCCTCTTACAGGGCTTCGAAGTCTCAGCTGGGAAATAGAAGTGAGGCAAGCCCCCTCATGGAGTCCTGGTGTGGCACTGTGGGTTAATGCGCTGGACTGCAAAGTGGGTTTAAACTGCAAGGTCAGTGGTTCAAGCTCACCAGCCACTCCTTGGAAAGCCTATACAGGGTCACTAGGAGTCAAAACCCAAACCAACTCAACGGCACTTAACAACAACAATAAGCTTCCCTCATAGGGCTAGTGTCAAGCGTAATTGGAATAATGCCTGCTCAGTACTTAATCCATAGCTAATGGCTTCCCTTGTTCATTTTTTATTTTCATAAAGTGATATTCATTCCTTTTCTTGATAGTAAATGTATATATATTTACCAGAGAAATAAATTTCTCAGTCATTATTTTTACTATTTTGTTGTTATTAGGTACCATTGAGTCAGTTCTAACTCAGTTACCTCATAGAGGGTTTCCAAGGAGTGGCTGGTGGGTTTGAACTGTCGACCTTGTGTTAGCAGTCTAGTGATTATCCTACAAAAACACGCCGGGACTCCAATAAACACTGAGCACCTGATGTGTACCAAACACTTTTATTAGTATCAGAGATGACCAGCAAGAGGAACATGTGGTCTGAGTGGCGTTCCCAGTATGTAAAGGAGACAGACCCAGATCTCAACATTGTGGTCCAGTCGCAGGAACACGCACAGACACAGGTAGACAGTGCCGCAGTAGTCAGAGAAGGAAGGATTAGTGTCCTGGGAGCCGGGTGCTGCATAGGTTGCTAAGTGCCTTCAAGTCATTTCTGACTCATAGAGACTCCGCAGAGGGGTTCCGAGGAGCAGCTGGTGCATTTGAACCACCAGCCTTGTAGTTCAAGCCGACCTTGTGGTCCATTGCATTATCTGCAGCATCACACCAGGACTGCATCCATGGTTAGGAATGTTCCAAGGAATGACAAATGCTGTGGATATCCTCAATAATGAATAATTTATTGTTTTTTAAAAAAGGAATGACAGGGTCCCATTTAGGGTAAGCATTCCCTCTTCTTCCTTGTGGGGAATTGTCACACTTTGCTTTCTTTCATCTAAGTATCTTAGTGGGTGAAGAACAAAGTGGTGTCTTATTTTAGACTGTGTGGTAACCACCTGTTACCAAGCTCAGCTAATTGGCCCCATGATCATGCATGAATCAGAAGGCTGCCGCTGTGAACAATCAGGACCAGTGACTAAACTCTTCTCAGCCAGGACACCAGCATCCTCTGGAGGTTTCGACCTGATTTTCCTCTTTGCAGGAGCCCATTTTTAAAATGTAGGCAGTCCCAGGATTATAAGCAAATTCCATTCCTTAGTCTGTCTTTAAATCTCAGAGCAGATCAGAACAGCGAGGTACAGTTTATCTAATCTCTAATATCACATAGTCAAATGTTTACCTTCATATATAGTGTGTCGTGTACCTTCATATGCATAAAGAACATTAAAGAAACCTGCCCAGACACAGGAAAAAATCGTTAACATAATAATAATATAATAAGAAGAAGGTGTTTACGTGTGTCACAAAGTAGTACCCATTTGTTACTACAAACTATTGTGTCAAATTTTTAATATACTAGACTTTATGAGGTTTGTTTCATAAATATGTAAGCTAGATGGTTACAACTGGGGGTATTCTCCTATATTTATGATGTCAGTTCACACATCTTTTTTTTCTGTTCTCAGTGAAGTCATATGTGGAGGTGTCTAAATGACCACATTGTCCAAGATAAGACTAGGAATATTGAACCCAAACTCCTTTCAAGTCTTTTGAGTTACGCTAATCATACCCAAAACACCTTTATCGTGGGTGTTTTTTCTGGGCCCAGCTGGAAAGGCTGCTTCTCACTTGATCATTTGGAGTTCAGCAGAGACTGAACAGTGCCGGCATTTAGACTGCTGAGCCAGACTGGCAATGCCAAAGGTGCAGCCCCAGAAATGCTCCTAGCTGATTAAGAGTCATGACTTCCAGTTTGTATCGAACAGCCAAGTCTTGCCTTTCATGCACACAGCCAGATAACTAATTATTATTGAGATTCACTTATCTTCAAAGTGTGATTGAATGTGTGGTCTACACTGAGAATTAGACAATGATAAAGCTTTTCATAAGAAATTGGTCTAAGAGTAAGGTAGCTCTGCTGGGGTAGATACTCTCTTTAAGATAGTATTCATTCTTAGATCTAGAAAGATGGCTTCTAGATGAAATAAAACTTGATGGTGTACAAACCAACTTTTGCCACCTATGGTTCTCCTCCTGGGCTCAGAGTTCTGGAATGTGCCATTTCAAAGTCTAAGAACAGCTTCTATAAAGAAGGTAAACTATCTAAGGTCTGAAATGTGCCAGACTTTGCCTTCTTAACAACTTGCCTCCACAATGTGCTCTATCCAAGATGCACGAGGAGGACACAGGAATGCCTTCAGGGTGTACTGTAGCCAAGATGCACGAGGA
>NW_006408562.1:7239678-7250193 GCF_000296735.1 Chrysochloris asiatica | reverse complement strand
CCAAGATGCACGAGGAGGACACAGGAATGCCTTCAGGGTGTACTGTAGCCAAGATGCACGAGGAAGACACAGGAATGCCTTCAGAGTGCACTTTAGCCAAGATGCACATGGAGGGCACAGGATGCCTTCAGAGTGTACTCTATCGGAGATGCATGAGGAGGACACGGGGATACCTTCACAGTATGCTGTATCTGAGATACACAAGGAGAACACAGGGATGCCTCCACAGTGTGCTCTCTCCAAGGTATACTGGCAGGTCACAGGGGATGTTCCTAGTTTTTCAAAAAGCATTGAAAATAATCGAACTGTACATGCTGGTTCCCATGGAGTTGTCTACCTGACGTAGCCACATAGCATTAATGATGAACCTTGTGAAATATTTTCTGAAGGATGAACACTCTAATGTGGAAGAAGAGGAGAGGGAAAATCAGAAAGAGGAGGTGATAGTGAATGTTCCCTGAATTGTATAAAATGAGCACCCCTTGGAGCTGTATTCCCATCCTGAAACTTCAGATGCTATCTGTCTTTGGCTGGGTTCTCTAGAAAATCAAAACCACTGAAGCTTATATATGTATTTATGTTGTTGTTGTCACATGCCATCGAGTCAGCTCCAACTACCAGCAACTCCGTATAGGGTTTCCAAGGAGCAGCTGGTGGGTTTCACTGATCTTGCAGTTAGTAGTCCAGTGCTTATCCTACAGCACCACACCAGGACTCCATATGTGTATATTGTTGTTGTTAAGTGCCATCAAGTCCATTCCTAATCAACCCTATATAGTGTTTTTGAGACTGTAAGTCTTTGCAAGAGCATAAAGCTTCATTTTTCTCTCACAGAATGGCTGGTAAGCTTGAACCATTAAACTTGTGGTTCATAGTCCAGTGCTTATCTTATGGAGCCACTGTGCTCCCATATGTAATAGAGAGACATTTATATCAAGGAAATGGCTTCTACAGTTGTGGGCAAGTTCCAAGTCTATGAGTCAGATGTCTTCTCTTGACTCATGTAGCTCCAGAATCTGATGAACCCAAGATGGGCAAGATAGACAGTGGACTTCTGACTACAGAGGCAAGTGAGTCCAAAGTCACTTGGAACAATGGTAGATTGTTAACAAAGCCTAGGATCAGCAGACAATAGTGCAGGCTGCTGGCTCAGGTCCCAAGAACCAGAGGTCAGATCCAGACCCAGAAAAAAGCAAGCAAGGTTTGCCTGCCTGAATGTCCAGTATATTGGAAGCAGACCACACCCCTGAGGAAATATCCTTTAAATTGATTGGCTGTTCATAGCAGGTTTCATCATGGCAGTAATTAGACTTTGTTTGGTTTCATCATGAGGGATTACTACATCTTAACTGCCACACTAGACATTCATGAGCTGAATGAACTGGTATCAACCACTTTGAATCTGACAATCAAATGTAGTTTACTATGCTGGACTGACAAATTGAGGAAAGAGCATATCAATATCTGTCTTGGTGTACAATGTTATCTGAGATAAGATAATATCCATATGCCTACAAGGAAGACCAATTAATACTACTCTTACTCAAATTTATGCACCAACCTCTGAAGTCAGTGATGATGAAATTGAAGAATTCTACCAACTTCGTCAATCTGAAATTGATCAACCATGCAATCAAGATGTACTGATCGTTACTGGTGATTGGAATGCAAAAGTTGGAAACAAGCAGGAAGGATCGATAGTTGGAAAAGATGGCCTTGGTGATAGAAATGATGCTGGAGATAGCATGATAGAATTTTGCAAGACCAGTGACTGCTTCATTGCAAATATCTTTTATAAACATCATAAAAGATGACTATACACATGGGCCTCACCAGATGGAACACACAGAAATCAAATTGACTACATTTGTGGAAAGAGATGGTGAAAAGCTCCACGCCATCAGCCAAAACAAGGCCAGGGACAGACCATGAAACATATCAGTTGCTTATATGGAAGTTCACGCTGAAGCTGAAGGAAATTAAAACAAGTCCATGAGAGCCAAAATATAACCTTGAACATATCCCACCTGAATTTAGAGATCATCTGAAGTACAGATTTAATGAATTAAACATCAAAGACCAAATGAGTTGTGGAATGACATCAAGAACATCATATAGGAAGAAAGGAAAAGGTCATTAAAAAGACAAGAAAGAAAAGACCAAAATGGATGCCAGAAGAAACTCTGAAACTTTCTCTCCAGCATAGAGATGCTAAAGCAAATGGAAGACACGAGGGTGTAAAAAAGCTGAATAGAAAATTTCAAAGGTCAGCTTGAGAAGACAAAATCAAATATTACAATGACATGTGCAAAGACCTGGAGTTAGAAAACCAAAAGGAAAGAACACGCTCAGCATTTCTCAAGTTGGGGGAAATGCTGAGTCTTCACTGGCAATATTGAAGAGTTCAGTGGGCAAAATATTGAATGATACAGAGAGAATCAAAAGAAGATGGAAGAAATTCACGGAGTCACTGTACCAAAAAGAGGTATGGTCAAGGGCTAATGATCCTGAAGGAAGAAGTCCAAGGTGCGTTGAAGGCATTGACAAAGAACAAGGTTCCAGGAATTGATGGAATACAAATTGAAATCAACAAACTGATGCAGCACTGGAGGCACTCACTCTTTGATGCCAAGAAATTTGGAAGACAACTACCTGGCCAACTGACTGGAAGAGATCCATATTTGTGCCCTTTCCAACAAGAATCCTGGTGTAGTACTGTGGATTAATATGCTGGACTGCAAAGGCAGTTTAAGCTCACCAGCTGCTCCTAGGAAACCCTATACAAGGTCACTATGGGTCAGAACCAACTCAACTGTACTTAACAACAGCAACAAAGAGAGGTGACCCAATGGAATACGAAATTCATCAGACAATATCATCAATTTCTCATGCAAGTAAAATTTTTGCTAAATACAAAAACGGCTGTAGCCATACGTTGACAGAGAACTTCCAGAGGTTCAAGCTGGATTCAGATGAGGACATGGAATAAGAGATATCATTGCTAATGTCGGATGGATCTTGGATGAAAGCAGAGAATACCAGAAAGATGTTTATCTGTGCTATGTAAAGGCTTTTGATTGTGTGGATCACAACAAGCCTTGGACAATATTGTGGAAAATGAGTATTACAGAACACTTAATTGTGCTCGTGAGGAACCTGTATGTAAACCAAGAGGCAGTTGTTAGAACAGAATAAGGGAACACCAAATGGTTTAAAATTAGGAAAGATGTGTGGCAGGGTTGTATTCATTCTTTCACCATGCTTATTCAATTTGTATGCTGAGCAAATAATCTGAGAGTCTGGATTGTATGAAGAAGAACATTGCATCCAGTTTGGAGGAAGAAACTGGCTTGCTGAAAGTGAAGAGGACTTAAAATATTTACAGATGAGAATCTAAGACCATAACCTTTGGTATGGGTTGCACTTCAATGTAAAGAGAACAAAAATCCTCACCACTGGACCAGTAAAAACATCCATATAAATAGAGAAATTGTTGAAGTTGTCAAAGACTTCATTTTGCTTAGCTCCACAATCAACACTCATGGAAGCAGCAGTCAAGAAATGAAACCACATATTGCAGTAGGAAAATCTGGGGCACACGTTTATTTTAAAGTGTTAATGAGCAAAGATGTCAGTTTGAGGACTAAGGCATGCCTGATCCAAGCTATGGTATTTTCAATAGCCTCATATGAAAGTTGGACAGTGAATAAGAAAGACTATAGAAGAATTGATGTATTTGAGTTATGGTGTTGTAGGAGAAGACTAAAGCTACCATGGACTGCCAAATGAATAAATAGATCTGTGTTGGATGACGTACAGCCAGTGTGCTCCTTAGAAGCCAGGAAGGCCAGACTTCATCTCATACTTCAGACATATTTTCAGGAGGGACCAGGCCCTGGAGAAGGATATTATGCTTTGTAAAATGGAGGGTCATTGTAAAAGAGGAAAATGTCTAACAAGATGGATTGGCACAGTGGCAACAGTAATGGGCTGAAGCATAGCAATGAGGTTGGTGCTGGACCGGGCAGTGTTTTTTTTCTGTTGTGCATAGGGTAGGTATGAGTTGGTACTGACTCAATGGCACCTAACAACAACAACAACAACTGCCACAGTGCTGAGAATTCTGGCCCAGACAAGTTGACACAAAATCTTAACTATCATAGATGCTTTGTCTGTTTTATGGGAAATGCCAGAAAGCTGAGAATATTGGGACACCTTTAAATAACTGTGGGGAAACAATGCTGTTTAAACTGGATTCATGAGGTCAACAGAAAAGCAAAGAATAAACACATTGTCCACAACAGGAGCATGGAATTACACCTAAGGGAGTTGGTTCTCCCATCTCCAGTCAGACCCTCAGAGATTGGTATGGCAGATACAGTATCTATCATGTAGAGCAACCTACTGTCTTAAGAGTACAAGATTACACTTCCTCAGAGTCACTCTGCTCGGTTCTAGCCCCTACCTTCTTCCCACCAGCACAGAGGCCAGGTGAAATATCTGTTGCACAGGTGTATTAAGCCATATGAACCTGACATGGGGAGGCGATGAAGACCCCCCTTCCAGCTCTCAGAGGCCAACCTGACACACATAACTGCGAACAAGTCACACAATGCTGGGGCAGGAGTTCTCACAAAATGTTGAAGGGGTGTTGAGGGCACAAATTAAGGCATGCTTGGGAGAATCCAGAATGCCACCAATTAGAATCACTGGGAATGGTGACCAAGAAAGAGGGGCCAAGGCAGGCCTTGTGTCTCTGGGAATGAGGGACTGTGACAAGAGGTGTGGGTGTACCTGCAGGAAGAAAGGAGTTGGCAAAGTGTGTGTGGTTCCAAGATGCTAAACGTTTTGAGGGAGAACGGACAGATGTTTGAGAAGTGGCATTGTGGAACCCACATAACATGGGTTATGAGAGGAAACACCACTTCTATAGGGATAGTTGACGCTAGTCTGCCACCTGCCCTCCCACCAGGTTGCTGAGGCATCTTGAAGTAGCATGAAGGTGAAATCTGGGGAAAGAGTCCTCAGCTAGGAACATTTGTTTTCATGTTTTACAGGTCACATGAGATCTCTAGAACATACTCATTCCCTCTCTTTTGTTCTTTCACCCCTTTAATGCTGTAAAAGATGTAGACCCTAAAGAAGTAGGCCACTGCCAGATCTGTAGTCTCTACTTTATTTTTCAGCTTCTTTCATTGAATTCACTTGTTATTTCTTTTCTAACTTCTTGAGATAGACACATAATTCATTAATTCTTGGCCTTTCTTTGTTTCTCTGGTAAACATTAAGGTTATTAATTTTCCTCACAATGCTGTTTTAGCTACATCCCACAAGTTTCAAAATGTAGTATTTTTGCTATTAAATTGTCCTAATTTAATAGTTTCTCTTTTTCATTTTGATTTATTTTTTGACTCATAAGTTATTAGAAAGGCTTCTTTATGTGTATATATATGAAATATTTCTAGTTATTGCTCAATTATTGATTCTAACTTAGAAATGTGTGTTCAGAAAACATGGTCTATGGTTTGAAATTTGTTGGTACTTTTGCTTGTGGCCTGGAATATGGTTGATTTTTTAATGTTCATGTGTGCTTGAAAAAATCTATATTCTGCAATTATTGGCTGCAATGTCTTAAATGTGTCTATTTGGTCATTTATCTGTTTTTTCCAATCTTTACTTACTCATTAATTTACTATTTACTTTTTTCCTCAATTACTGAAACATGCATTAGCATCTCCCATTATAGTTATACACTTGTATAAATTATATTTCTGTGAAATTTTTATCATAGATTTATTTCAGACTGTTATTAGATGAAACAACTAAAGCTACATCTTTCTAGTGAATAGAGGAAGTGAAATGAACATTAGCAAGACTTCCTATTTAACTCAGTTAATTCTTTGTGCCTTTCCATTTACTTTATATGGCATTGAGACAGCCCTTTTAACATTCTTTAGGCTAAAATGTGCCTGCTATACCACTTGTCATACTGCTACCATCAGCACTTTTATATCCCCATGTTTTTGATGGGTCACTTGTAAGCCACAAGTAGTTGATTTATTCATAAAATCAATCTGACAACTTCTGTCTCTTAACAGGTGTAGTTAATGCATTTCCTCTAAATGTAATTACTGTGTGCCCCTGTTCAGTGTGGGTTGTTCTTTTCCTCTCATTTCCAGCCTTCTTTTGAAGCAATTAATACATACTTGAGTCATTTAATTTTTTTCCTCCACCAATCTGACGTTATATATTCCTACTTTTCACTTATCAACTATCACATTATCAGACATTTTCATTTACAACAATAATAAAATATCTACTCTCTATTTTGCAATTAATCACATACATCTGGCAATAATGAATGCTGAAGTGTGAGGTAAGATGGTTTGAATTATGTGTCAACTTGGCTGGGCCGTGATTCTCAGTGGTTTGGTAGTTATACAGTGGTGTGACTTAGCAGTTGTGATCTGATGTAGTCAGCCTCCATTTTGTGATCTGGTGTAGTCAGCCTTCATTTTGGGATCTGTCATAGTCAGCCTCCATTTTGGGATCTGGTGTAACCAGCCTCCATTTTGGGATCTGGCATAGTCAGCCTCCATTTTGGGATCTGATATAGTCAGCCTTTATTTTCTCCTAACACTGGTTTTCACATAACACCCTGGTCTTTGGAACCTAACTATAGAGATAGGTGAAGAGTGGGTTACCCTCTTTCTACTAAGAATTTACCATAAAAAATTATAGTACACATATGAATGAAATCTTAATGTACATTATAACCTACACCCAGATGATACAGTGACTGATTTACGAAGTTTTCATTTATTTTAGCTATATATTTTAATTTCATAACACATTTTTATACTGTCAGTATTCATTTAGATTTACCTACATATTGACCATTTTTCTCTTCATTTCTTCTTGCGTATCAGATTCCCCTTCTGTTTGAAGTTCAACCTTTAGAACTTCCTTTCTTGAGTAACTGCTGATTTTACTGTTTCCATCTTCTTTAGTCTAAAATGTCTTTCTTTTACCTCCATTTAAAAAAATAATAATAATAATTTTTCTGGGTATAATATCTTAGCTTTCCAGCTATTTTTACCCGACACATCAAAGATATTATTCCATTGGCTTCTGTTTACCATTATTTCTTTTGGGAAGTTCATTGTCAGTCTGTCATGCCATTTAAGATAATTTCTTGTTTGCCTCTAACAGTGTTAAGATAATACCTGTTTTTTATACTCTGCAGTTTTACTGGGATCTGCCAAGGAACACACTGCTTTTGTTTCTTTTACTTGAGTATCTTAGACATTAAATTTATAAATTTCTTTTTCTTTTTTGTTCTGGAAAATTTCTAGCCAGTATCTTTCAATATTGCCTCTGCCTCATGAATTGTGATTAAATACTTTCTTTTCTATTTCTCTTTCTGTCTTTGTTATATAATTTCTTGACTGTTCAAGTATGTTAACTTTTGACCTTCATTAATCTAATCTAAACTGATTTTTTTAATATTAAATACTATATTTTTTCACACGCACACCCAATCTGCCTCTTATTCTTTTTATCATGTTTCATTTCGTCCTCTTTTGTTCTTGGAGCATTTTAAACATACTTGTTTACAGTCTCTATTTTTCAGTTTTTAACCTCAAGTTCATGAGTATACCAAACTCATGGAGTTTGTCTCTACAGTGCTTTAAAACAGATTCTTTCCTGTTGTACTTTGAGCAGGACATATTTTATGGGAATTTTGTGTGGCTTGTGTTGAGGGTATATTCTTTCAGAAATATATGTTTGTTTTTTGCTTACTTGCTTGTTTGTACCAGTCCCCTTAGGGAAATTACGATTCTAGAATGATTTTATAGCTTTGAGGTTCCAAACCACACATAAAGTTTAGCTCAAATCTTCATCAGACCCAAGACCATAATTATAACATTTTTGGGGAAAGACCCACTGCCCCTTCACTAAACTAAATCTAGAAGATAGACATTTTCCTTTCTTTGATAGTAGGGCATTATTTCTAACCCTTGTAATCAGAGGATAGTGTTTGAGGGTCCTGACTTTGTGAGGGGTGAAGAGTAGAGAGGAAACCTCCAGTCCTAATTCCCCACATCACAAGGTTTCAAAGCCTCTTTCCTTCTCTTATGACACCATTAGTCAAGCGGAATCTGCCCACCCACAGGCAATTACAGGGTTCGTGCATATTTTTAGCTCTTAATTTTCATTATTTATTTTTTGGTCAGTATATCCCACACTTTCTTTTAAGCTCAAAGGATTGTGTAAACGATATGTCAAATGAAAGATTTTTAACGCTCCCTTTTGCTATTTAAAACTGCTCCCTTCCTACTCTTTCTGGGGGAAGGGGACTTTTCTCTTCTGATGACTTGGGGACAAATTCTTTTCAGCTCCCACTGTCTTTGCTGTTCTGTAGATATACAGATAGAATCTTATTCCAATTATTTTTGCTGAGGATTGCAAGAGATTAAGAATAAGTAGATAAGGGAGCCCCAGTGTGGCACTGTAGAATAATCACTCACTGGCAGAATGTGCTGTTTGGGCATTTAAATGAATATATATTCTTTGTTTTGTAAGTGTACTTTAAATATTTTTGCTTTGTTCATTTGTAAAAGATAAGATGTAAATGGGCAGCCAGAGTGAGAAAGTGGGTAATTGTTATTGCAGGGAGGAGATTGTAATCATTGAGATGAAATAAAGTATATGATTTGTTGAATGTAAAGCTGATGCTCTTGTCTGTAAACCTTCAAGCAATTCACAATAAAATGTTAAAAAATATATATAAGAACTGAACAAAGGTAAAATATGCCTCGGCTAGACTGCACAGTGTGTGGAACTCATGAGCGATAATAACTTGTTTGATGTCAGAAAAGTTGGTAGAATTCTTCAATGTCATCATAACTGGTTTTAGTGGTTGGTATATAAATTTGAGTAAATTGGTATTAACTGTTCTGCCTTGTTGTTGTTGTTAAGTGCTGTCGAGTTGGTTCCGATCCATAGCGACCCTACATAGGGTTTCCAAGGAGTGGCTAGTGAGCTTGAACCACCGACCTTGCAGTTCAAACGGCTTTGCAGTCTGGCATGTTAACCCACAGCGCCACACCAGGACAAATATTATTCTATTAAAGGCAGTGTTGTACCACAAGATAGATCTTAATATGTTCTTTTTGATGATGACTGGGACACCATTCCTTTTCACTTTGTCATTCCTGGACATGTAAACCATGTCAGATTCATAATGGCCGATATCGGTCCATTCAGCTCACTAATGCCTAGGATATCAATGTTTATGTGTTCCATTTCATTTTTGACAATTTCCAATTTTCCTAGATTCATACTTTTTACATTCCATATTCCTATTATTAATGAATATTCACAGCTGTTTCTACTCATTTTGAGTTGTGCCCTATCAGCAGATGAAGGTCACAGATGCTTTATTCCATTCATGTCATCATAGTCAACTTGAGGAGGCAGCTCTTCCTCAGTCGTAATTTGAGCACCTTCCAATCTGAGGGACCCATCTTCAGGCACTATATCTGACAATATTCTGGTGCTAGTCATCATTTTTCAATATTCAGTATTCCGGTGCTACCTGACTGTGTTCCACCACTACTTGTAAGGTTTTCAGTGGCCAAACATTCAGAAGCATTCCACCTCTCCTTCTTCCTAGTCTGTTTTCGTTTCGAAGCTCAGCTGAAACCTGGTCCTCATAGGTGTACCTTGCTGGTATTTGAAATACCAGTGACATAGCTTCCAGCATCACAGCAACACACAAGTCACAACAGTGTGACAAACAGAAGAGTGTTATCATCTTTCAAGGTGTCTATCAATGTACCAGTACCAAGCTATTTTCACTGCTGTTGCCGTATAGTAGTTTTTGTGATTGGAAGTTGTAAGGCTTCCTACTTTGTTATTTTTCTCTGATAGTGCTATGTTTATCCAGGGTCTCTTCCCTTTCCACATCAAGTTCGTGATTAGTTTAATAAACTGCAGTAAACATAGGTGTACATACATATCTATTCATGTTACAGCTGTTATTTCTTTAGGATATATGCCAAGTAGGGGATTGCTGGGTCATACAGTATTTCGCTGGGTCATACAGTATTTCTATTTCCAAGTCTTTGAGGATGCACCATACCATTTCCACACGGGTTGCACCATTTTGCAGCTCCACCAGGAGTGTGCGAGGGTTCTAGTCTCTCTACTCCCTCACCAACATTTGTTTTTTTTTTTAACTTTGCTATCAATGCTTGGGTGATATTGTATCTCACTGACATTTTAATTTGCATCTCTTGAATTGCTAATGATTGCGAACATTTCTTTATGTGTTCGTTAGCCACCTGAAGGTCTATTTTTTTTTTTTTTTAATTTAAGGTTTTTATTGTGGATTGAGTGAAAGTTTACAGGGCGCATCATCAGTTTCACATTCAACAATTCATATAACTTGTTTCATTACATTGATTATAATCCCCTCCATATACCATCAGTTAAAAGTATTTCTCTTTA
>NW_006408562.1:7235787-7237029 GCF_000296735.1 Chrysochloris asiatica | reverse complement strand
TGCCAGGCGTCTGTGGCCGCTCCGATCCTTTCCCCACGTTGTCTCACCCAAGATGGCGGCTACTGGAGCAGCCGAGCGTCCCGGACTAGAAAGCAATAGATTTATTGCTTCTGCCACAAATTCCCCCAGCTGTGAGCTTTCCAACCTTCTAAGTATTCCTTTACATGTGGTTCAGAGTTTTGATACCATCCCCTGAACTTGCTTGGTCGGGTATTCTTTGTTGGTGGTGGTGGAGCTCTCTGCTATACGTCCACCCGATCTGCCATCTTGTTTGTTCTCCTGAAGGTCTATTTTGATGGAGTGTTTGTTCGTGTCCCCTGCCCATGTTTTTATTTGATTATTTGTCTTTTTGTTGTTGAGATATTGAAATTTTCTGTAAGTTTTTGGAGATTAGTACTATGTCTGGTATATCATTGCCAAAAAAATCTTTCATTTATGATGTCTATAATTATAAATTTGACATTTAGGTCTTTGATCAATTTTGAGTTCCTCTTTGTATATGGTGTGAGATAGGGGTCCTATTTTATTCTTCTGCAAATAGATATCCAGTTTGCCAGCACCATTAGTTAGAGACGGTCTCTTCTCCATTTAATGTACTTCACCCCTTTGTCGAAGACTTGGATAGATTTGCTTCTGGGTTCTCAGTTCTGTTTAATGTGTCTGTCATTGTATCAGTACCAGCCTGTTTTGACTACTGTGGCTATATAGTAAGTTTTGTGATTGGAGATTTCCTTTCCATATAAAGTTGGTGATGAGTTTGGCCATCTCTTTACAGTACTTTTGTTGCTGTGTTGTTGTTGAGTCTCTGGGATTTCTTTCTGTAGGATCATATCTGCTACAAACAGAGATGGTTTTACTTCTCTGTTTGGATGCTTTTTATTTCTCTTTCTTGCTTTGTTTCTCTAGTTAGGCCTTCCAGTAAAATATTGAACAGCAGTGGTGAGAAAGGTGAGAAAGGACATCCTTGTCTTGGTTTGATTCACATGGGGAATTAGCCTCTCACTTGAGACTCATGTTAGCCAGTGTAGGAGAAGCACCGGACTGCTAACCACAAGGTCAGTGATTCAAAGGCACCAGCTGCTCCTCTGAAACCCTATATAGGGTTGCTATGAGTTGGAACTTAACAGCAACTTAACTATAGCAAGAATTTTCCCTTCTGTTTTCAGTTTGTTGAGCATTGTTTTAGGATTCCATGTTGGGGTTTGTGAGCTGCCTATGCTATATCAGATGGTAAGAGCATGA
>NW_006408562.1:7230753-7234787 GCF_000296735.1 Chrysochloris asiatica | reverse complement strand
TCCACGGCACTTAATAACAACAACTGTTATTGTAGAGTTGTCTATTTCTTTCCCTAATTCTGTTAAAGTTTGATTTGTATATTTTGTGTGCATTGTTTATATATATTGGGTGTATATATACCTGGTATGGTGCTGTAAGATAAAGCAAGGTCTGTGTGAACTGCAAAGTCAGCAGTTCAAATCTACCAGCTGCTCCTTAGAAACCCTATACAGGGTCATTATGAGTCAGAACCAGCTTGATGGCACTAACAACAAGATATTTGTTATGATTATATTCTCTTGGTCAGTTGATTTTTTAGTCATTATATAACGTCCTTCTTTCCTCTTTTGCTGGGTTTTTCCCTAATGTCTGTTTTAACAGAAATTAATATTGCCTTCCTGATCTTTTTTTTTTTTTTGCTATTAGTTTGACATATTTTTCCATCTTTTGATTTTTACTCTATTTTGCATCTAAAGTGTGTCTCTTGTAGACAGCACATCGATGGGTACTATTTTTTAATTCTTTCTGCTACTTTCTCTCTGTTGCTTGGTGCATGCAATCTATTTGCATTCAATTTGACTAGCAGTAGGAATTAATTTATTGATGTCATTTGCTATAGATATGCTTACTTATGGTGTTGCTGGTTTCTTTGTTTCACATAATTTTCTGTGAGTTCATTTTGTTTGTAGGTTTTCTTGCTGTTTTCTTCATTGTTGTTATCTTAGCATTTACTAAATCTTTATGATTTTCTTATTATTTTTATGAGGTTTAATAGTTTTCTTTTGAGGTTACCTTGTAATTTACCAATTCGGTCCCAAGTTTAGAACAGTTTGTTCTATCTTGAAATCTACTTGATTTTCTCTCCATTTGAAAGTTCTATAACTAAACTATGTATTCCTTATTTTTACTTTTTAACTGTCTTCATTTATAAACTGATATCTCTGGTTTCCTATTTTCAGGTTTTTAGATTTGTTTTATTTGGATACTTCTAGATCTGGCTTGACTTCTAGGTGGTGCTGCCATTTATGTTAATCTCATATTGTTTATTGCCATTGTTGTTCTCTGTCCAAAGAATTTCCTTTAATATTTCTTGTAAAGTTGGTTTGATTTTTACAAATTCTTTTAAATCTGTTTATCTGTCCTAATCCCATCATCATATATAAGGGACAATTTAGCCGAGTATATAATTCTTGGTTGGCAGTTATTTTTTCCTTTCAGAGTTGTGTAATATATGTCATCCCATTGCCTTCTTGCCTGCATGGTTTCTGATGAAAAATAAGAACTTAATCTTATTGACTCTCCTTTCTAGGTAACTTTGTTTGTTCCAAGCTGCTCAAGATTCTTTCCTTTTCATAGGTTTTAGAAAGTTTGACTATGATAGGTCTTGTTGATTTTCTTTTGAGGCCTATCATTTTGGGGTTTGTTCAGCTTCTTGAAAGACAATTTTTCGTGATATTAGGTAAATTTTCTTCAAACAACTCTTGAAAGTTTTTCTTTGTGCTTTTTTTTTTTTGGTTGTTGTCTCATCCTGTTCTGAAATTCCAGTCATACATAAGTTATTCCTCTTGATCACGTCCCACATAATTCCTAGGTTTTCTTCTTGCTACTGTTGTTGTTGGTGATCTTTTTTTCTGTTTGTTCCTCTAACAGATCAATATTAAGAGATTATTGAGAGATTTGTCTTCCAGCTCACTAATTTAGCCTTTCACTGATTCAGTTCTACTCCTTTGCCCTTTCAATGTACTATTTACTTCTGAAATCTTAGTATTAATCTCTGTTTTCAATTAGTTGTTTTTGTATGGTATTTAATTTTCCATTTATTTTGTCAGTTTGCTCTTGTAGTGTTTTTCTTAACTTTCCCAATGTTTTTTGTGTTTTCCTTGATTTCATCTGTAGCTATATTGATCATTTTCTCAATCCATTGAAGATACCTAAGTACCATTCTTTTGAATTCCTTATGAGATAATTCCAATACCATTTTCTTCTTCAGAAATGCTTTCTAGCTCTGTATTTTGGTCACTTATTTGAGCCATGCTGTTTTGTTTCGTTGTGTGAAGTTTTCTGTTATCATCAAGACATTGTGGTGTCATTGTATTGAATGAATAATTGTATGTTCTGTTGTTAGGCACTCACCACCTGTCTTCTGATGGGTGTGTGATAGAGAATAGAAGTATGTATCAGTTCATTGTTTGTGTCACACAGTTCAGGGTGGGTTTAGCTGGTGTTGGATGTTGTCTATCATTGATCACTTGGGACAAGAACTAGCAGTGTCCCTCACCTAGTGGGTGGGACTGCAGGAAGTATGGGTATGACTGAGTCATATGACCACAATTGGTTTTTGTCTTCCATTCAGTGAGACAAGAAGTAAAAAAAGAAAAAGAAAAAAAAAAAATGAAAAAACAGAACAAAAGAAAATAACAAAGGAGAGAGAGGAAAAAAAAAAAGCAGGGGCAAGAAAAATGAATTCAATGACTAGAAAGGAAAATAGAAATGAGGGAAGAGAAAAATAAAATAATTTAAGAACACAATAAACAGCAAAAGAGGAGGGGAATAGAAAACAGAATGAGGAAAGGGAATAGTAAAGAAAAAATTAAGAGAAGAAAAAGAAAGGAAGGAAAGAATGGGAAAAAAAGAAGAGAAGAAAAACAAATGATAAAAAAACGAAAGAAGAGAGGGTAATACATGAGGAAAAGAATAGATTAAAAAGAACAACAAAAAGGAGGAAACTGGGATGGGGCCAGAGAAAAAAACTGTAGGGGTTGCTGGGGGTTCCAGTGTGTGTTGGTGCCCTCTGCTGGCCCAGGAGTCCATGGGGGTGGGGAGGATGCTGGACTAAGTGGTATCTGGGGTCAGGACACCTGATCTGGAAATAGTGTGTGCTGTTCAGACTGTGGCTGAGACCAAGGTGCTTCTTCCCAAAAGGAAATATTTTAGGTATCAGGGCAGCTGGGAGCAGGGTGGCTGGCTATGGAAAGCATTCTTGCTTGCTTGTGTTCTGGTGGTCTGATGAGATGTAGTTTACTTACCTCTAGATGTGGGGACCAGAAGGCCCTACTAGGAGCCTGATTTTTAGCATGTGATTCCCACCTCAGGGAGAGCAAGAGCTATGCAGAGAGAATTGTTACCAGCTACTGTGTAGGTGAAGGTGGTCACCAGGAGAGTGTGGGAAATCACTCCTTTCATACTGACAGTCACCAGTGTGCATATGATGGCAGACCACTGTCCTGGTCTAATGCTGCTTGCCACATTCAGGATGGCCATGCTCTGTCAGGGCCTACTCTGTCTGTCTCCTCTCTCATCTCTCTTGCTCATATTCCTCACACAGCCTGTATTAAGTCCACTTTTCTATCCTTTCCTCTAAAGCTGTTTTCCACGATTATCATCCTTATCTGATTCATATGGTGTCTTGTGCTGTTGTTGTAGAGGGTCCCCATAGTGTATCTGCTTAGTCAGCCATCTTGCCAGGGGTCCCAATTAGACTTCTGTAAAAACACATATTGATTAATTCCAAAATCTGGAGCATCAGGAGAGGGATCTGTTTCTGTTTTCTGCTTTTTCTCATGTCATTCTGTCATTCAGTCCGTTTCCTGAATTGCTGGTAATTTTTCATTAAATGTTATACTCCGTGTATGTACAAGGATAAAGACTAAATAATGGATTTTATTTTCTAATTGGCTGATACAGGCAGATTATCTTGGTCCAATAAGTTTGAGACTTCATGAAAGTTGATACTTCCAATTTCCTCTTTGTTGTTGTTGTTTGTTATTAGGTGCCATTGAGTCAGTACCAACTCATAGCAACCCTATGCACAACAGAACAAAACATTGCTCAATCCTGAGCCAACCTCACGATTGTTGCCACGCTTGAGCCCATTGATGCTGACATGTTGTCATTCTATCTCACTGGGGGTCTTTCTCTTATTCTTTGACCCTTCACCTTACCAAACATGATATCTTTCTCTAGCAACTGGTCCCTCCTGACAATATGTCCGAAGTATGAGAGACAAAGTCTGGACATCCTGGCCTCCAAGGAGCACTCTGGCTGCACTTCTTCC
>NW_006408562.1:7195560-7230625 GCF_000296735.1 Chrysochloris asiatica | reverse complement strand
TTTAATTATATATTTATATTTAAACCTATGATCCACTTTGAGTTAATTTTTATATAATATGTGACTTTTAGGTCAAATTTCACTTCTTGCCTGTTGTTGGTATTAGATGGTGCTGAGTTGATACCAACTCATAGCAACCTTATGCACAACAGAATGAAACACTGCCCTGCCCTTGTGCTGGCCTCACAATTGTTGCTACACTGAGCCCGTTGGTGCTGCTACTATACCATCCATCTTACTGGGGATCTCCCTCTTTTTTGCTGACCCTCGACTTTACCAAGCATGTCCTTCTCCAGAGACTAGTCAAGAAACGTGGTAGAACACCTCTTTATAGCCTGGCAAGAATGGAAGTAGAGGCTCTCAAATAGACCTTTGCTCTCAGGAGTAGGAGAAGAGCCACAGTGAAGTTTGTCTGGAGTACAGAAGTTATTATCTAAAAGTTTTTGTCTTGTTAAGTTTCCCTTTCCTTGTCGTTCAGCTAGAAAGAACAGGGCTTCCTTCAGGCTTTTTGTTTCTTTGTACCTGTTGGAGTTCCCAACTTACTATTTCTCTAGCCCCCAGTCTAAGACATATGAGACTGAAAGAAAGCCAGGAGGACTCACAACCATGTTGCTCCTCGGGTCCTGGGTAACTATTCAGTCTACCTTCTTCTGTCCAACTTTTAGGATCTCCTGTTGCATAGAAAATGCCCAGGACTTTCTCATTGTATTTAGCAGGAGGAATAGAAAAAAGTACTTCTACTTCATGTTCCCAAGGAGCTCTGGTAGCTTAGTGGTTACGAATCGGGCTGCTAACCTCAAGGTCAGCTGTTCAAAACGACCAGCGGTTCCATGGAGAAAGATGAGGCATTCTGCTCCCATAAAGATTTACAGCCTCGGAAACCCTGTGCAGGGTCACTATGAGTCGGAACCCACTCCATGGTACTTAACAACAACAACTTCATGTTTCCAGAAGTGGAAATGTGGGTTTTAATAAAATTGAGCATGAACTCGTGACTCATGGTGTGGCGCTGTAGGATCAGTACTGGACTGTGAACCACAAGGTCAGCAGTTCAAACCCACCAGCTACTCCTTGGAAACCCTCTACAGGGTCACTATAAGTCAGAATTGACTTGACGGCACTTAACAACAAACAACTCCTCAGTAGCTATTATGGTTTTGAGGTATTGATTCAAATGTAAACCATACAATCAAGAGTGTATATGATGCCAAGAAGAGTGACGATTAAAGAAAGATAGTAACTCTCAAGAGCGGAAACTATGCTCAAGAAAATTATACCATTCAAGAGAAATTTTATGTTTTGTATAAAATATGCTCCTAGATCTAAGAAGAGAAAGCCAAGTCCTTGCAGACATAGCTCATCAATGCAAGGAATTGGTAATTTCTTTCTTGTTGTCAAGTGCCATTGAGTCAGTTCCGACTCATAACAAACCTGCATCAGGTGTCTGAGGAGACTCTGGTGAGTTTGAACCACCGACTGTGAGCTTCAAACCGCCCTTGTAGTCCAGTGTTTATCCTACAGTGTCACACCTGGACTTTCTTAAAAGGGAAAAAATCTATATTTTATTTGATAAAAAGTAGCTATAACTCTGCCCTCCCACTGAATTCTCTAGAAGTCCTCTAGAAAATCCTTTACTAGTGTTTCTACTTAGTTAACCCATCCACCGGAGGCCTGGTGTGGTGCTATAGGTTAATGCTCCAGACTGCAAAGCCATTTGAACTATATGGTCTGCTGTTCAAGCTCACCAGCTGCTCCTTAGAAACTCTATACAGGGTCGCTATGGGTCAGAATTGACTTGATGGCACTTAACAACAAAATCAACAACCCATCCACTGATGGTCCTTGCCTTTTTGGGGTTCTGTTCTAAAGTGAGCGTCTGTTTCAGGTCGCCTGAACTGGTGGTCTGCGGTGTGCACAAGCTGTAAACGGCTGCTTCCTTTGGCCACAACAGGGGATGGAAACTGCCTGTTGCATGCCGCCTCACTGGGTAAGCACAGACAGAAGGTGGCAGGTCCCAGGTCTGTTTGATGTGTTGTTAAAAGGACATATGCTAAATGGAACCATGCATGTCACTGTCTTAAAAAGTCCCCTGAAGATGAAGCTAACAGTCTTGGCCCTTTTGGCCAAGTAGCTCCAAGGTTTGGAGAAGAGACAACTTACATGCTAGAAGGACGCCTGAGCATAAGATCTAGACGGCGGGAATTAGAGACTGTGACCAAGAGCAACCAAAAATAACTTCATGGAGAGGGATGGGATGTTTATTGACAATTGAAAAACTTTTAAAAGTGTGGAGTGAAAAGGCCACGCCAAGCTGAGAAAACACAGGTGTAACGCATAAAGGCAGGACTCAGCAGACTGTTCAGAGATGATTGTGCTTCATCAGGCTCCAGCCAAAAGCTTGGGAACCTGTACGTGAGGTTGGGAGGTGTAGAGCAGCCATGCTGACAGCAGTCAATGGTCAACCTAGATTGGAAGACAGACATTGATACCACTCAGGTAAATCACTGGGAATCCAGAGGCAGAATAGAAACAGACCTACCACCTTCTCCAGCAGTGTTGTGAGCTTCCTGGTTGCACAAAATCTCACAGGAGGTGCACAGATGTGGGTGATGATATTTTAACAACCGAGGGTCACATTAGAGTTTCCAGAAGCCTGCTTATTCCTTCTAGGCCCACACTTAAGTACACAGACCAAGTTGGTGTTGACAGGTAAGTCTGCTCGTGTGTTCAGGATCGTGGAATCAAAGCCAGGTGTCCCTTGCCAACCCTGGGGAGTACAGTGAGAGTCAGAATACTCATATACAGGAAATAACCCTTGTTAATCAAACACACGTGGCCAGGCTATTTTTGCCTGAACTCTGTGCTACAGTTCAGAGCAAGAGCCAACATTTAGACCTGCAGCAAAGTTCAGCAAGAGGAAGGTTGAGAAGAGACCATAAGGGTTTGGTTGGTTAGTTGTTGTTAAGTGCCTTTGATTTGGTTCAGACTCATAGCGATCCTGTATAGGGTTTCTGAGACTCTAAATGCTTACGTAAGCTGAAAGTGTCATCTTTCTTCCATGCAGTGGCTGGTGGGCTTGCACTGTCAACCTTGTGGTTCACAGTCTAGTGCTTACCCTATGAAGCCACCGTGCTCACATAAAAGGTTTAGAGAGAAACGAGTCACACCTGAGAAGACCCAGAGAAGAAAGGGGACCAAGAGCATGTGTAACATTTCTCAGATGATAAGTGGCACCTACTTACTTGTCTCCTTTTTCATTTTAAACTAACATATTTATATCTGTTAGAATTATGGAAGTATTTTACACTCATCGTAGTGAGAAAAAATAAAGATCGGGAATCCTTCCACCCAGCAATGACCCTTTCTACCATCTTGGTATAGTATCCCCAAGTCTTCTGTCTACAATTCAGATGGAGTCAAGATCTTCTGATGCTCACAGTGTGAAGCCAGCATTTTCCCCTTAAAATCGTACTGAGAGTTTTCTATTCTACTATTTTTCAGAAACATGTTTAATGGTAGTGTAGTATTTTGTCATAACTATTCCCCCATTGTTGAACAGATTTCCCTTGTTCCATATAAAAATTGAAGAAAGAAGAGGCAAGAAGCAGTGTCTCATCTCTGCCAGACAGCAGCCTGGTTACAGAGTCTCAGGCGTGAATGTTCCTTTGTCCTCTGAAACTGCAGTGTGATGCTCACTCTCCCATAATCCCCCTGGGTGCCTTCCTATAGCAGGCACTTTCCATAGGCCCCCAGCTTACAGGGGAAGCAGAGTCTTGTGGCAGCTTTGGCTCTTGCAGTAGGCGAGGCTGGACCATTACCACTCCTTTCTTTTATCTTTTTGTCATTTGAGTTGTTTTTGTCCTCAAAGAGCTGAATGCATAGTGCCAGAGCAGTCAGTCATGAGATGTGCCCAGAAGTGCTTTGTATTAGCCCAGGTTCTCTAAAGAAGTAAAACAAATGAAATATTGTGGTGCTGTAGGTTAATGTGCTGGACTGTAAAGTCATTTGAACCACAAGGTTGGCAGTTCAAGCTTACCAGCCACTCCTTGAAAACCCTATACAGGATCACTATAGGTCAGTACCGACTCAATGACACTTAACAACAATATGTATATAAAGACAAGTTTATTATCAAGGAAATGGCTCACAACTGCAGATCCCCAGGTTCCCAATAGAAGAGAGAGAAACTTTCCTGCAAGTCCATTATATTGGGAGCAGGCCACACCCCCAAGGAAGCATCCCTTCAACTGATTGGCTGCTCATAGCCACTCATCATAGAGTTAACTATGCCTGTATTAGGTTTCATCACCATGGGAATAAGCACATCTCAACTGCTAAACCTCTGGAAATCCTGGCCTAGTCAAGCTGACACAAAACCTTAACTATTACATGCTTGTTGGTCAATCATCTGCTGACAGTGACCAGCATAGAGCTAGGGCTCTGGGACTCCCATAGGAGTGGCAGTGATCTGCCTTGTGAGCAGGCTCTCTGGGGCAGGGAAACTCTGTAAGAGGCCTGAACACAGAGCCTTGGTGCAAAGACTGGACTGGGTGCCTTCTGCCCAGGGGAGCATTCAGGTCAGCAAGGTTAAGAGTGAGTCAAGTTCACCATGTCCACTCCATGAAAGGAGGTATGGCATCCATAGATCCGTATCCCTCAGTCTACATTGGCACAGGACTGGGCAACATTTTGTCCTGCTGTGCATGGAGTCACCATGAGTTGGTGCTAACTTGAGAGCAACACCACCACCACCAGCCTATATAAAAGACAAAAGCCTCACTTACTAGGAGGGAAGCCCATCGTAGTCCTAGGTTATGGGATTTGCAGCAGTCCTTGGATTTGGGCATATTTCTTGCAATAATAGAATGCACAGCCAAGCTGGTCCTTTCTGTTTTTGTTACTCCTCTTCTGAAAACTGCAAGTGCACCCAGCTCCCTGAGAGTAGACCCCAGCCCTTATTGTAGCCCATATTGTAGCCCGTAAGACCCTCTAGCTCTCAGCTTAGCTCTTTGACCCTGCTCCAGATCCCTTCCCCTCCTGCCTTCCTCAAATTCACCTCTTGGGTGACCCTTAGGGCTCTCTGCCTGGCAAACTCCCCTAGATGGTGGCAGGCTTACTCTTTAACCCATCGGGTCTCCGCTTCCAAAGCCACCCTCACCCTCTGCCCCCTCATCCGCTTTGTCACTATCCACAGACATAATTCATTACTGCTACTGTCATGGCGTATCACCTCCCCACAGTGCATACTGCTTGAGGGTTTAGAACTCGGTCTTCCAGGGTGGCTGCCGTGTGTGTTCCAATACCTAGAACTCCTAAAACAAACCCCCACACTCCAGTAGTGAAGTAACTGTGAAATCAAGTGAGTGTTTATAGTTCAGTCCATTCTGACTCAGCGACCCTATAGGATAGAACCCAAGAGTCCCATAGGATTTCTTAGACCATAATCTTTATGAGAGCACATCACCAGGTCTCCCACAGAGCCACTGGGTGTGGTCCTTGGCTTTCAGTAAGCCATTGAGTGCTTCACTGTTGGCCCACCAGGACTCCATAATTTAATAGCATTAGATTGAGCAAACAAATGATTCAATGAGCAAATCTCCCCCACCCCAGGTTCTTCCCTTTGTAGCCTGGGCTGCACCTGTCCTCAGCATTTCCCCCACTGTTAGATTTCTTGGCTCCATCTGATCTGCACTATAATTGGCTAGTTCACCTTTATGAGCCTAATGCCCCACTATAGCCTAGTGGGCCAAGAGAGGAAGGCCCACTCCCAAAAGCCAAACCTCCCTTCTGGACCCAGACCTGTATGGGTGCCGATTGGAAGCCCTGCTTTCCAGAAACTGAAGCTGTCTTAGTGTGACAGCCCACAGTATAAACTGGCTTGGAGCCCTGTTTGAGGACAAGTTACTAGCTTGTCCTCATATGCTATCTCACTCAGACTTAGGACTGTCACACTCAAACTGACAGTGTATTGTCAAGGGTCCCAGTGTGTTAGCAAGGCTGCCCTCAGTTACCACCCATGATCCGAGGGGTGGTGCTGCAGGAGAAGGCTCTGGACCCCAAGTTCGGTTTGAACCACAAGGTCAGCAGTTCAAACTCACCAGGCGCTCCTCTGGAAACCCTGTACAGGGTCACTATGAGTTGGAACCGACTCACTGTCCCTTAACAACAACAACATTGTTACTCATTAAGCAGAGCAAGTGTTTCTCATCACCTGCTTGTGTTTAGAGGCACGGGGAACAGAGCCCGTGACGAGAAACGTGCATTCAGTGAGCATGTTGTCGTGGTGGACGTGGGCATCGGGGCTGAGTGGCCCTTCACTTGCTCTCCTCATGTTCTTTTTGTATCTTTTGTTGCTACGGGCTTCTGGCCACAGGGATGTGGGGGTTTCATGACCGGGACCTGGTCTTGCGGAAGGCCCTGTACACCATGATGAGGACGGGGGCGGAGAGGGAAGCTCTGAAGAGAAGATGGCGTTGGCAGCAGACTCAGCAGAACAAAGAGGTGGGTCCCTGCGGTGTACCCCAAGATGAGATCCTGCACAGTAGAGGAGTCCAGAGCACGGCGCCCACATCCAAGTGATCTTGTTCAGTCAGGAAGGAACAGCTTCCGTCCTCCACTTACTCCTCGGAGTCAGACATGTGCTGCCACAGTGTGATCACATGTCCACCCTCAGCTCTGTCCCACTTAAGTATTCACTGCCTGCCTTCAGGGGGCCAGGCACTGCCCACCCACCATCCTCAGCCCTGATGAGAGAGCCTTGTGTGCACAATCCCCAGAATCCTAACTGTGTTCCCCCACAATGCATTGCAGCCAGGACCGCACAAATACAGAAAGGTCTCACAGCCCTTCCAGGTACCACTTCTACTCTCAGGAGCCTGAGGTCTCCTTGCAGATTAGCTATTACATTGCTCAGACAATGGGCAATTGGTCTCGGTTCTGGGTTTGCCCAACGTGTATGAAGCTAAAAAAAGTACTCAGACTCTGTCCTGAAGTGAAACGACTTGACCTGGAGAATGGCTTAGGCTCTCTGGACTCCAAGTGTCTCTCCTGTGCATGTAAACATTAGTTCCAAATCAGGAGAATCAAGATGGTGTAACCTCAAAACCAAACCAAACCCACGGCCATCAAGTCGATTTTTACTCGTAGATGTTTGTGTTTCTGACTGACCGTTCATGCCAGACATATCTCACTCTAACTTTAGAGGGCACTAACATCAATATGTTTTAACTTTGCTTTCCTAAGGGAGGAAACTGTTCACTGTCTGCTTGAAGCTGACCCATCATCCTGACATTTGGCCATTCCTGCCCCTGGGAAGAACCCTGGCTGCTGAACAGACTCCCAACAGCTCTGAGATTAGAGATGGGGTTTTTCTGAAAAATATTGTCAGTAGCAAAAAGGGCCGAGTGATGAGTTACAGGGCTGCCAGCCGGGGTCCCACACAGAAGGTCAGGTGGACTTCCCAGGCTCACCTCAACCACCACCCACTCATCAGGTGGGCAGGTGGCAAATAAGGGTGCTGCCCTGAGCGTCCCCACCCTCCTGAAGTGGGCCTCCTTTGTGCGCAGTCCGGGCTGCTGTACACGGAGGAAGAGTGGGAACGCGAGTGGACAGAGCTGCTGAAGTTGGCGTCCAGCAAGCCGCGCACGCACTGCGGCAGGAATGGTGGTTCAGGCGGAGGGTAAGTGTGCCTGGTCCAGGAGTTTAGGGATCACTGGAGCCCTGCAAGATGTTAGAAGTCAGCGTACCTCAGCACATGCATGTGTCTGGCATGGAGCATGCCATGCGGGCTGGTGGTGTCTGCAAGAGGACACAGATGAGTGAGCAGCACAGAAGCCATTGGTATGTGGCACCAAGATGCATGTTTACGCTCACACACTGCCACTACATTACCCAGATTCCACGGACCCAGACTGCCCATTTGGTGGTCTCCCCAGCTCAGTATCTACTTAACTTGTGGCTTCACCCTGAAAGCAAACGATCCCTAAACCAGCCCAGCATTTCCCACATGAACTCCGTGAATATGAACACAAGCTGTGTACCTTCAAGAGGCCTGTTCCCACATACATAAATCAGGGAGAGGAGCACCAATACCATGGAGTGGCCACACACCCATACTTTTTGAATCTGAGGGTAAAGTTTCCTAGAGCTGCTATAACAGAACTACCATAAGGGGGTGGCTTTAGCGAACAGGAATTTATTTTCTCACAGATTAGAGGCTAGAAGTGTTAAGTCAGGGCATGGGCTCTGGGGAAGTCTTG
This sequence comes from Chrysochloris asiatica, assembly GCF_000296735.1. Classification (NCBI taxonomy): domain Eukaryota; kingdom Metazoa; phylum Chordata; class Mammalia; order Afrosoricida; family Chrysochloridae; genus Chrysochloris; species Chrysochloris asiatica. The sequence continues at coordinate 7,222,367 of NW_006408562.1, read as the reverse complement.
CTCTCTCTGTCCACTCATGGGGAAGGTCCTTGTCTTCTATCAGCTTCTGTGCCTCTGGTTCCTTGGTGAACGCATGTGACCAGCCATCTATCGTCCCTCATCCGTACTTACTTGTGGGCCTGATCTGTTCAGTTCACAGCTCAAAAATGATTGACTTTAGATATACCCTATACTGATAGAGCCTTATTAACATGACAAAACCAATTGTATTCCCAAATGGAATAATATCCATAGGTATGTTGGTGGTGGTATTAAGTACCATCGAGTCAGTACCGACCCACAACGACCCTGTATAGGGTTTCCAAGGAGCGGCTAGTGAGCTTGAACCCCCAACCTTGCAGTTCAAACCAACTTTGCAGTCTGACACATTAGCCCACAGTGCTACACCAGGACTCCATCCACAGGTATAGGGGTTAGTATTCCAGAATATATTTGGGGAGCACACAATTAATTCCACAACACTCTTAGAAAAAGTCTCCCAAGAAAGTGTGACCACTGATACAGAAGAGAATCCCAAGGAGGTCTCACTAGTTTTATGCACTCAGGTGTGTGTGGCTATTATCAGACCCTCTGGGTCCTCACTTATTGAAACAACACCAGGGGCTTCCTCTGCTGGCTACTCACTGACATCCCTACTGCAAAAAGGCACCAAAGAGGACCCGACATAAATGCCCTCTACATTCCTAGTCTGGTCTAGTGACTGTCTTAGTCATGTCCCTTGTCGGCCAAAAAGTATAGCTGGTTTAGGACATTTAGGGATAAATATTCCAAATATGGAGGAGCTCTGGTGTCACAGTGATCAAAGCACTTGAATGCTAACTTAAAGGTCAGCAGTTTGAACGCACCAGCCTCTTCCTGGGAGAAAGATGTGGCCATCTGCTTCCACAAAGATTACAGCTTTTGGAAACCCTATGGATCAGATCTACTTTGTTCTATATGGTCACTGTGAGCCCAAGTCAACTTTGTCAGCAGTGGGTTTGGTTTGGATAGTTTTTATTTTAAAGAGTCCACAGATTGCCTAATGTAAACTAGAGAAGGCACAAACAAACAAACAAAAAACAAGGGGGTAGATTTTAAAAAGGAGCAAAGAATCAGAGTAACAAATAGAAAACAGTTACAAATGTGGTGGTGGTGGTTATATGCCGTGGAGTCAGTTCCAACTCATAGCAACCCTGCATAGGGTTTCTGAGTCTGTAAACCTTTACAGGAGCAGAAAGCCTCATCTTTCTCCCATGGAACCGCTGGTAGTTTCAAACTGCTGACCTTGAGGTTAGTAGCCTGAATCATAATCACTACACTACTGGAGCTCCTTAGTTACAAGTATAGTGGGCATTAATCCAACTACAGACATGCCTTCAGTTACAGATCACAATAATAAAGCAAATATTGCAATAAAGTGTGTCACATGATTTGGGGGTGGTTTCCTAGTGTATATAAAGGAGTCCTGGTGTGGCATTGTCGGTTAATACGCTGGACTGCAAGGTCACTTTGTACCACAAGGTTGGCAGTTCAAGCTCACCAGCAACTCAGAAACCCTATACAGGGTCACTCAGAGTCAGTACTGACTCGCCAGAACTTCACAAGTGTATATCAAAGTTACGTTGACACTATACTATAGTCTGTTAAGTGTGCAATAGTGTTACGACAAGGAGTGCTGGTGTGGCAATGTAGGATAAGCACTGGACGGTGATCCACAAGTGTGGAGGTTCAAGCCCAACTGCTCCAGAGGAGAAGGATGAGACTTTCTGCACCCCTAAAAAAAAGGAGCTCTGATAGCGTAGTGGTTACAAATCTGGTTGCGAACCACAAGGTCAGCAGTTCAAAACTACCAGCTGTTCTGCAGGAGAAAGATGAGGGTTTCTGCTCCCATAAAGATTTACAGCCTCAGAAACCCTGTACAGGGTTGCTATGAGTTGGAACCAACTCCACGGCACATAACCAGCCAACCAAAAATGTACAACCTTGGAAACTCTATACGGGGTCACTATGTGTTGGAACTGGATGGATGGCACTTAACAACAATAACCATTATGAAAATATTTTTAAATATGAAAATTGCTAAGACTTCTTATGCCCCCGGCTCTAACTGGTGGGCCAGGTGCCAATTTGGATCTCCTGGAATGAATGTCAGTTCATAGCTAGTGTCCAGAAATGACCCCCAAACCTGATTATTTCCTTTTCCTCAAGGAGCAGTCACTCTCATGATCCCTTTGGGGAAAGCTGGGAGAAAGATGAAAGTATACATTTTTGACAGTATAGTGGGACCTTTCCTCATGGAGGTCCAGTCTCTCTTCATTCAAGGGGTTGTGAGTTTGTAACCTGGCTCAAGTCTGTGAATGAATTGTGAACTTTATTTTGGTGATTCATGTACTGATTCAAATACTCACTTGTACTTATTAAGTTAATATTGAGTAGATTTCCCCTCGATTTCATTCCATGGGACACGTGAGTAAGTAGCCAATGACATAAATGCATGTGAGTCAAATGATTTTGACTTCTGCTTTAACTCTGTTGTCCATTATGGTAGCCTCGTCCACCTTGTCTTTGGTGACTGAGTTCTGCCACCTGCCCCATTGGGGTCCATCAGTCCCATTGTAATTAGGTCTTGTTATTCAGTTAGGGTAGTTCCCATTGTCAAATCTGAAATAAAACAGCCATCAGAGCAGTCTTCACTGACTTCATGGACTGATTCCCTTCACAAATGGATTCTTTACTGTTGTGGTGTCAGGTATGTCCTCTGAACACTCCGTGGATGGGTCTGTGAGTCCAGCCTGATCAATCCACTCCATCTTTCCTCGTGCCCTAAATCTTTGGGCACTTTTTCTGTAAGATACCAAGGAAGTTCTGGCATTTCTAGTTGACTTTACTGTAGACCACTAGTTAAACCATGCTTCCGTAAACCAACCAAATCAATGAGTCAATCCTTTCCTAGCGTCTAGAGCTGAAACATTGAATGAAGAATCTGTGCTCTGTGGATCAATAAACTCAGACTGCTCTGTTTTATGTACCTTGCCCCATTATCCCTCACTATTAATAGTCATTTCCATACAGATTCTTTAAGTTTGTTTGTAGATATTATAAAAATCAAATAGTTTTTTTGGTGCTTAGCGTGCCTCCTCGCTTTGTACTTCACCTCTTGGGATTCACTAAGACTTATGTCTAGTTATAGGTCTAGAAGCAAAAATGGGTAGTGGTATTGGTGCTAGGGACTTTCAGCAGTGTCTTGTAAGGCATCTGCTCCAGGCAACGCCCCAGGAGGTGATATATCAAAGACTCTTCAGACACAGTTGGGTTATCTCATCAGATGAGGGTGGAAAAGGTAATGATTATACCGGGGAGGATTGTTGAACAGACAAAGCTGAAGTAAACCCTTCAGATGAGAGTTATTCAGTGGAATTTGAAGGCTCAATGTCCCCAGCTTCCTGATGATCTCCCCCATATATCCCCATTCCAAGTTTTAGGACCCCATTTTTTCCTAATGAATGTCCTTACTTTAACATCAGACACTATTTAAGGATGAGAATTCAATTAACATTATAATTCAGCCATTCTTGAGCTAAGACTCTGTGTTTGATATTTGGTAGCATCCACTCTGTTACTGCTAAAAATATCAATACCTTTCAGGACACACATGAAAACTTACGCAGCACTTGAGCTGTGTCTCTGAAGCCTGATGCCCATCCCTTTCTTACACCATTTTGTCTAGTAAAAGTAGGACCAACCAGCCAGCTTTCCTATACTGCTCAGTCTGTCAGAATTGTAGAAAAGCATCAAATGTGCCATCACCCTTGTGTCTCACAAATATTTGATCCAATGATGGTGAGATTATCCTTATTTCTATTGCCACCTCAAACGATGGATTAGCAGTGTCCTCTTCACTACTAGAGACAGAGTTATCAGTGCCTTTAACACAAGCAATACGCAAGAACCAATTTAGAAAATTCCCCCTTAATACCTTGTTTCTCTGTAACTACTCTTCTTGTGAGGATGGTGCAGGACCAGACATTGTTTTGTTCTGTTGTACATAGAGTCACTGTGAAGCGGAACTGACTCAACAACACATAACAACATAACTACTCTTGGTACCAAATGTCTTAGATGGGGTTCTCTAGAGGAACAAAACCAGTGAAGCATATTTATAAACATACAGACAAATTATCAGGAAAGACCAGTCCTTGGAGAAAGGGCATCATGCTTGGCAAAGTGGAAGAACCCAACGAGATGGATTGACACAGTAGCAGAAAATAATTGGCTCAAACATAACAATAATTGTGAGGATGGCACAGGACTAGGCAGAGTTTCATTCTGGTGTGCACTGGATTGCTATGAGTTGGAACTGACTTGATGGTACCTAAAAAGAACAAGGGTGAGATGTTCATTTCAAGGAAATGGCTCATGCGGTTGTAGAGGCTGACAAGTCCCAAAGCCATAGGTCAGCCAGGAAGCTGGAGGCTTCTAATGGCTCATATCCCAAGATCCAGGTGTCAGACGATGAGACAGGTTGAGAGAGAGAGCTCAAGCTTTACCACAACATCTGTATATATTGGATGCAGACCACACCGCCAAGAAAACACTTCAAACTGATTAGCTGGTCACATCACATCACGTCACAGAATGAAAAATGATTACAGACTGTCTGTTGGACCACTGAAAATCACAGTCATGCCATGTTGACAGTAACTATTGCTCTACATATACCCAGAAGATTTGAAAGCAGAGAATGAAACAGACACTTTTACAACAACATTCATTTATAGCACTTCTCACATAGTCAAAAGGTGGAAACAACCTAAATTCCCATCAGTGGACTCATATATAAACAAAATGTGGTACATACATACAATGGACTACTGCTCAGCCAGAAAGAGAAATGAAGTCTTGATGCATCTCATGTGTTTTGTCATCTCCCCTTCAGACCACAGTATCATGATGCCGTAGCCCAACTGAATGCTGCTAGTTTTTTGTTCTTTTTTTTTTTTAACTCTCTAGTGTGGTCGCTATGGGTCGGAACCGACTCAACGACACTTAACAACAACAACAATTGTGAACTGGATGAAGATATAGAGAGTTAATCAATTGTCCATTCAACCGTTCATACACATTTTATTTCATTCAATTGACTGCAATCCTCACAATGCAATATCCCTCTCCCTCCTCCATTCTTTCCTCTTTCCTACTCTTTCTTATCTTCCAAACCCCTGTCCTTGGGCAAATGCTGCTCTTTTGATCTCAAATAGTTGGTTATTCTAAGTCGTGCATGTCCCTCTAGTGTTATAGTTCACTTTATGTTGTTGTGTGCCATCAAGTTGGTTCTGACCCATAGCGACCCTGTATAGGGTTTATGAGGAGCAGCTGATGAGCTTAAACCACTGACCTTGCTGTTCAAACAGCTTTGCAGTCCGGCGCATTAACACACAGCACCACACCAGGACTCCATTCACTTAACAGACCTCTCTATTGCTTTGCTGAAAATTGAACCTCAGGGCTATGTTCCATTTCAGGCCTGAAGGATGACTAAAGGCCAGAGTTTCAGGGATCCCTCCAGTCTCTATATCTACCCAACTAGTAGACCTGGTCTTTTGTGTGGTTTTGAGTTTTGTTCCACATTTTTCTCCCACTCTTTCCAAGACCTTATAATATCCTTTTCAGAGCACAGTGGTGGTAGCAAGGCACCATCTAGTTCTGATGTCAGGGTTATACATATGTATTTACTTATATTGCAGATATACCCATCAACATAGTTGAGCTTACAGAGTGCAAAGTTTTAAAAACTTCTTAGCCATAAACAAGTACCTTGAGGGAATGAATTATTGGGCCTTGGGGTTCAGGACCATACTCTCAGAGAACACCAGAGTTAATTAGCTTAACACAGTCCACAAGGACAATGTTCTGCAGCCTGTTTTGGGGTCTCACAAGCACAAGAAGGAGTCGGAGAAAGATGGCAGACTAGGCAGAAAAGCTGTGCAGACTCTCTGCAGCAAGGATATGGAAAACTGGATGAGGCAGATACAGAGGATAGTCCTGGCACTCGGAGCTCCAGAGGAAGGGATAGAAGAGTCGATCGAGTGCTTACTGAGAGAAAAAGACATGGCAAGAAAGGAGGTGACTGATGAGTAGCAGCAACAGCAGCAGCAGCAGACAGAACTTGCTGCAGCTGTCTGAAGAGTTTGTGAATGACTTTAGAGATGAGAAAACATATTTGTATTGCAGAAACCTGCCTGTGGCTCATGGAGACAAAGATACAATTTTATTTTATTTTATTCATTTTTTTCTGACCAGTATACAACCCTGGGGGCTCTCCTGCTTTCCAGGTGGTTGGAGCCATGCAGAGGTTGTGAACCCCAGGGAGGAGCTATATAAAATAACCCCACCATGGCATGCTCTGACCAAATCTGAAGTCAACCCTGGCCAACCCTGGACTGCCTCTCACTAGGAGAGGGGGTTGAATAGACATGTGGGCTAGAAAGAAAGCAGAAAAAAAAGGAAAGGAGGCGAACGAATTATGTGGACCCACCAGATGCAGCATGGCCATTTTGAACTTTCTCAGGCAGCTGTGAAGGCAAGGGTCCAGTAGGTGGCAAAGCATACTGCTTACTGGCAGAGAGCAGAGAGAAAGCTATTGACTTTCTTATTTTGCTGTATGGGCTGTTTTTTGTTTTTGCTGCTGTTGTTTTTTGGTGGGTTTTTTTCCCCTTATTCTTACATTGCATAACAGGACACAGCCACTGCAGCCATACTGCCAAGCTACAGCTGTGCCCTCTGCAGTCCCACCAGTTGGGCTAGAGCCAATACCTGCTTCTGTGTACACCACAGTGGTGACTACAGTCAATAACAACTAATCCACTCTGGATTGAACTGTACGAACAGTGAAAAGAGCAGTGCATCTCCTGATCACACCCACCAGGAGGCAATTGGTGAATGCCTAAGAATACACCAACATACATTCATCAACATAATGCATATACAACAACACCACAATGCCTAAAGAGCAGCAAAAAACATCTGTTCACATGAAAAAACAAGACAGCATAGCTCAAACAACCAACCAAGAGGCAGAGCTAGAATGTGCTTCTGAGGAAGAAGAGGCACTGAAACTATCTGAAAAAGAATTCAGAAGAATGATATTGAGGTACATCCAAATGTTTCACAGAAAGGTTGAGGAAAGCAAGGAAGAAACTAGAAAAGCACTACAGGAACAATCAAACAAAACAGATACAGCACTGGAGACAATACAATATTGCAAAAAAAAATCCAGAAGATCAATACTAAGGTTTCAGAAATGGACAATACATTGAAAGCCCACAGGAGGAGAACTGAAGGTATGGAAACCAGAATTAGGGAATTTGAGGATAAATCTCTTAATACTACTAAGATAGAAGAATAGTCAGAGAACAAAATGAAAAAATCTGAAGAAAGCCTAAGATTCATGTGGTACAACATGAAGAGGAATAACCTATGGGTGATCCAAATTCCAGAACAGGAAGAGACACCAAAAAGTACAGAAAAGGTAGTTGAAGAACTGCTAGAAAAAAAAAAAAAATTCCCTAGTAATGAAATTATTCAAGAAACTGGACAAACCCCAAACAGAATAAACCACAAAAGAAACTCACCAAGACACGTAATCAAACTCTCCAAAACAAAGACAAGGAATCCTGAAAAAAGCTTGGGAAAAGTGAAATGTTACATACAAAGGAAAACAATAAGATTAAGTGCTGACTTCTCAGCAGAAATCATGTAGGTAAGAATGCAATGGGGAGACATATTCAAAACTCTGAAAGAAAACAACTGCCAACCAAGAATCATAAAAGCAGCAAAACTGTCCCTCAAAAAACAACAGCAAAATTAGAACAGTTCCAGATGAACAGAAATTAAAGGTATTTGTAAAAGTGCATGAGCAGCCATGTATAGAAACAGTTCAGTCCAGTGGATTGATGGAACATGGGAAACTCAACCTCCATAACCCTTATGCTGCTTTTTGGTTCTCTTCCAAATCCCAGCACCATGCTTGGCATGAAGTGCTGTGTGTGCACAGAGAGCCAGAACCAGGACCAGCAGGCTCTGAGCTGACCACAGGCAGAGATCAGGGAGGCAAGAATGATCAGTCAGGGTAGGTGCTGCTTAGGGCTTGTGACATCATTATGCAGTCCTGATTCACTGGGAGTGAATGGGCAAAGGCAAACCCTGGTGGGCATGCGTACTCACATTGTTTTCCTTCAAAACTGATTTGGGAGCCAGAGTTGGGAGTGTTTTCAGAGGATCACAATTCCCTATGAATCAGAGAAGGAATAGCATTATCAAAGGGTCAGGATTCTCTAGTGAAATAGAACTGGTATGATGGAGACAGACAAATAGACTGATTTTTTTTTTTTTTTTTTTAGGATTTGGTTCATGGGATTGGGGGACTGGCAAGTCAAAAATCTATAGGTCAGACTGGAGATTGTGTTAGTCCTGTATTCTAAAATGTGTAGGTCAGGAACAGGAAGAGTGGAGGAGTCCTGATAAAATGTCTATTTATAATCTAAAGGCAGAATATCCCATAGGTTTCTTGGGTTGTTTTTAGTCTTTGAAATGGAGAAATCAGTAGACAGATAATTAAACTTTGTTATGCATAAACTTAATTTATTACAAGGTAGTCATGGCAAGGGATGCAAGTAATACTACATGACATTGATTTTTAGCACCAGAGAATCAGCATTAACAATGATTAGAGTCTCCATATATTGTCAGTTATAGTGCCAGATGATGAGCCCCTCAGGTTAGAAGGCACTCATAATATGACTAGGGAAGAGCTGCCCCTCAAAGTAGAGTTGACCATGATGACATAAATAAAGTCTTTGGGACTTTCATTTGCTGATGGGGCACAACTCAAAATGAAAAGAAACAGCTGTAAACATCCATTAATAATCGGAACATGGATAGTATGAAGTGTGAATAATACAAAAATTGGAAACTATAAAAAATGAAATGGAATGCATAAAAGTTGATATCCTAGGCATTAGTGAGATGAAATGGACTGATATTGGTCATTTTGAATCTGACAGTCACATGGTTTACTATGCCAGGAATGATAAATTGAAGAGGAATGGCATCACATTATCAAAAAGAACATATCAAGATCTGTCTTGAAATACAATGCTGTCTGTGATAGGATAATATCCATACACCTACAAGGAAGATCAGTTAATATCACTATTATTCAAATTTACACACCAACCATGAAAGGCAGTGATGATGAAATTGAAGAATTCTACCAACTTCTTCAGGCTGAAATTGATCAAACATGCAATCAAGATGTATTGATAATCACTAATCACTGCTGATGGGAATGTAAAGGTTGAAAACAAAGAGGAAGCATCAGTCATTGGAAAATAAGGCCTTGGTGAGAGAAATTATGCTGGAGATAGCATGATAGAATTTTGCAAGACCAATGACTTAATACAAATACCTTTTTTAAACAATATAAAAGACGACTGTACACATGGACCTCACCAGATGGAATGCACAGAAATCAAATTGACTACATCTGTGGAAAGAGTGGAAAAACTCCCTATCATCAGCCAAAACAAGGGCAGGGCAGACTGGAACAGACCATTAGTTGTTCATATGCAAGGTCCGGCTGAAGAAAATTAAAACAAGTCTGCAAAAGCCAAACTATGGCCTTGAACATATCCCACCTGAATTTAGAGATCATCTTAAAAACAGATTAGATGCATTCGACAGTTAAGGCCAAAGACCAGAAGAGTTGTGGGATGACATCAAGAACATCATATAGGAAGAAAGCAAAAGGTCATTAAGAAAACAAGAAAGAAGGATAAGACCAGAATGGATGTCACCAGAGACTCTGAAACTTGCTCTCCAGCATAGAGATGCTATGAAAAAGGTTAAAAAAAAAAAACAAAAAAAAAACTGAATAGAGAATTTCAAAGGGCAGCTTGAAAAGACAAAGTAAGAAAATTGTAAAGAAATGTGCAAAGATCTAGAGTTAGAAAACCAAAATGAAACAACGTGCTCAGCATTTCTCAAGCTGAGGAAACTGAAGAAAATATTTCAAGCCTTGACTTTCGATACTAAAGGATTCTATGGGCAATAGATTCTGTTGTGGCGCTGTGGGTTAATGTTATGACTGCAAAGTCGGTTTGAATCATAAGATCAACAGTTCAAGCTCACCAGCTGCTCCTCGGAAACCCTGTACAAGGGTCACTATGGGTCAGAACTGACTCGACGACACTTGACCCAAGGTTTTGGACGGGAGGGTGAGGCTCTGGCTGGGAAGGACTTTCTCAGCAGGAGCAGTGTGATCTGATGGTGGGGGACATCTTACTGTTTGGACTCAACAAGTTTGAGGTCAATCATAGGACACATATTGGTTACTTACTACGGATCTAGCACTGTGCTAAGTTGAGTGAGCATGTGTGTGCTTGCCTATGTGTGTATGCATAAGTATGTGTGAATGCATGTTTGTGTACAGTGTACATACATGTATGCATGTGTTTACATGTTCAGGCATGGGGCCCATGTGTCCGAGTATGTGGATGCATGTGTGTCCATGTGTACATGCATGTGTGTGTGTGAGCATGTGTGTGTGCACGTACACATTTGCAGGTCTCAGGGTGGGGACACATGATAAAATAAGAAAATATCAGTTATCAATAAATAACTAGTCATGGACAGGAAACAACATTCGCCTGCTAGTTTGTAGTTCTGTGGTGACCAAATGTTGGAAGCTTTGGCACAGGTGTTCTAAATGCCATTGGGTCACCCATGGTACAGGTTTCAAATCAGCTTCCAGGCTAAGACAGTCTAGGAAGAAGGAGAGGAGGACTATTTTTGAGTATTTAGCCACTGAAAACATTATGAATAGCAGAGGAAAACTGATAGACATAGGGACAGAAAATGAGCCCCTCAGGTTAATAGGCACTCAGACTATGACTGGGGAAGACTGCCTCCTCAAAGTAGAGTTGACCATGATGACATGAATGGGGTAAAGCTTTCTGGACCTTCATTTGCTGATGGGGGACAACTCAAAATCAGGAGAAACAGGTGCAAACACCCAGGAATAATTGGAACATGGTATGTACTAAGTATGAATCTAAGAAAATTGTAAGTTGCCAAAAATGAAATGGAATGCATAAAGATTGATATCCCAGGTATTAGTGAGCTGAAATGGATGAGTATTGCCCATTTTGAATCTGACAATCATATGGTTTATTATGCCAGGAATGACAAATTCAAGAGAAATGGTGTCATATTCCTCATCAAAAAGAACATTCCTAGATTTATCTTGAAGCACAATGCTGTCTGTGATAGGATGAAATCCAAATGCCTACAAGGAAGACCAGTTATTCAAATTTACACACCAAACACTAATGTCAGTGATGATGAAATTGAAGAATTCTACCAATTTCCTCCGGACTTCTGGTGTGGTGCTGTAGGATCAGCACTGGACTGCAGACCACAAGGTCAGCAGTTCAAACCCAGCAGCTGCTCCATAGAAATTCTATATAGGGTCACCATGAGTCAGAATTGACTCAACCACACTTAACAACAACAATCAATTTCTTCCATCTGAAATTGATCAAATATGCAATCAAGATGCATTGATAATTACTGAATGTTGGGATGCAAAGTCTGGAAACAAAGAGGACAGATCAGTAGTTGGAACATAAGGCCTTGGTGATAGAAATTATGTTGGAGATTGCATGACAGAATTTTGTAAGACCAAATGATATATTCATTGCAAATACCTTTTATAAACAACATAAAAGATGACTAGATCTGTGTTGAAAGAAGTGCAGCCAGAGTGCTCCTTGGAGGCCAGGATGGCCAAACTTCGTCTCTCATACTTTGGACATATTGTCAGGAGGGACCAGTCACTGGAAAAAGGATATCATGTTTGGTAGGGAGGAGGATCAGAGAAAAAGAGGAAGACCCCGAGCAAGATGGATTGGCAAAGTGGCAGCATCAATGGGCTCAAGCGTAGCAACGATAGTGAGGTTGGCCCAGGATCGGGCAGTGTTTCGTTCTGCTGTGCATAAGGTCGCTATGAGTTGGTACTGACTCAATGGCACTTAACAATAACATACCTATGGATCTCATCAGATGGAATACACAGAAATCAAATTGACTACATCTGTGGGAAGAGATGATGGAAAAACTCTGTATTAGCAGCCAAAGTAAGGCCTGTGGCACATTTTTGACCCAAGGTTTTAGACAGACCCTGGCTTCTGGGAAGACACTCAACAATCCCCAAGACACTTCATAATTGCTTACTGCTCTGAAAACTAGTACGGACTTCCTCCACAGAGAGACTGGGCGTACCCTGAGAACTTCACAGCATGCACTTTCCCAAACACATGGGCTTCCTGGGGCACCTGTTACCTTCTCTTCAGTGTGTACCTGAAAGGAAGGATTCCTGGGAATAGAGACAAAGAATTCACCCAACACAAAGGCATCCTGAGGAAGACAGTGGTGGAGGGGGGCCTAGGAAGAGGCTATCTGGCTCCCCTCTTGGCTCAAAAGAGATGTGGTGAGTGAGGACCTCAATGGTGCCCATGTTCTGGAGAATGGGGGCAAGGAAAAGCAGCCCAGTGCAGATGGTAGAAGCTCTCAGCTTCCAGAACTATGATAGAAGCAATTCCTGTTGTTTTAAAGTGGTGCTGCGGGTTCATGTACTGGACTGTAAGGTCAGTTTGAACCTCAGGGTCAGCCGTTCAAGCTCACCAGCTGCTCCTTGGAAATCCTATACAGGATCGCTATGAGTCAGAACAAACTCGACAGCACTTAACAACAACTTAACAACATTTTGTATGGCAGCTCTAGAAAACGAACACAGTTCAGGAGAATGGAAGCTTTTTATATCATATGTGGAACTTTTTTGTGTGAGTTTTTAATCCCTGCCCAATTTCAAAATTATAATAAGATAAATTGGGTCACCAAAAAGGAATAAAGGAAAAATAGGTAGATACTCTAACAACAGCAACATGATCATGATGCACTTCTAAGTTGCACCCTTGGTTCTAGAAGCATTGTAAGCAGTTGTCTGGCAGCTGTATATGCAGAGCACTGTTACCCCAGATCACACCAACTGCACCCTCAAACAGGACCACACTCTGCTTGCTCTGGTCCTACCTGTTCCAGTCCCAACAGACTTCCTTCACTTCATTCTGAAGATTCACGGGGCACTCCTGAACCAGCTGAAGTGCCAGCAGGGGTCTTACCTGAGCACTGCCACCTGGTCTGACCCCACAGATCCAGCTGTGCGCTCGGGCACTCTCAAAGCACCCTTTCCTGTTTTTAAGGAGGACATTCTTCCCAGATGTCTTAGCGTTTTCCCTAACAGCAGTGCTGGAGCTCGTGCTTGCTGAGCCATAGATATGAGTGGGCCCTGGGCTAGGAGAACTCGTGTGGCCTTGATCCCTCCCGCTTTATTCTGAGTCTTGAGCCTTCTCAGTCCATGCCCTCTCCTATAGGGTAGAATATTTTCAAAAGCTCCTCAGAGCTTCCTAGGAATGGACCCTGCCCCACCAGCTGCTGTACTCTGGTGTATCTAGTCTCTGATGGAGGAGGCTCTAACTCCAAGTGCATATGAAGTGAACTGACAAGTAGACCTCCATCCTTCCTTGCCAGCATCCCCCCTCCACACACACCAGCTACCATATTACCACCAGTCTGGTAGGCTCTCTGCCGCCTGAAAGACCTCATCTAAGAGATGGCCAGAAACCATCACCTTCGAGTTCATGTCTCCTGGAATAGTCAGTCCTGGGTGGAGGGTGGGGAGCTGGGAGGCGTGCATTTGCCAGTCAGTGGATGGCATGGGAGTAGCCTCAGCAGTGCCTGCAAGGGGCAAGCTGAGGTGCCAAAAGAAAGGTCTCAGATGCTGCATGGAAGATTCTCTCCTTTCTCCATCTTCCAATCTTATATAATCTAGTAACAGGCTTGCTTTTCTTTTTTTCCTAGCATGGACAATTCAGAAGACCCTGTCTACGAAAGTCTAGAAGAATTCCACGTTTTCGTTCTGGCCCATATATTAAGAAGACCGATTGTTGTCGTAGCAGACACAATGCTAAGAGATTCAGGAGGAGAAGGTAAGTTCCTCAAAGAAATGTGTGTTATTCATGACCCAAAAAGCTTAGCATTCCCATGAAAGAGAGAGCATAATTTAAGGATTAAAATCCCCCAAAAATCCCAGTGCATTACTCTGCAAGGACAAGGGTCATGTTGTTTGTCATCATTTCTTCTCTGTGTGATGTGTTTCTTTTTCTTTCCTAATGACACAAGCACCCACTTGCTTAGTTAGGGTTCTCTAAACAACAGCATCAGGAAACACATACATAGAGATTTACTTCAAGGAATTGGCTCACATCACTGTTGGGGGTGAGGAGAAGAGAAGGAAGCTGGCAAGGCCAAGATCTCTAGGTTAGGCATGGGAAAGACTGTCAAGTGAAATGAGAGTTCTGCCCAAGTATCTATAGTCTGGGGGTGGAACATACCTGGAGAAACTTACTTTTCAACTTATGGCTGATTTTATTACATTAGATTGCATTATGAAAGTTATATTCGATTACAAGTAGACTGGTGTTTGGCCAAACCACTAGGAACCATAGCTAGCCAAGTTGACATATAAATTAACCATGAGTGACCAAGAGAAATCTGGCTGTGCTGGTCGGGTATAAACCCAGACCTCACTCCCATACTCACATCCATGTGTCCACATATGGCCGGCAGGTCAATAGCCCCTTCTCTGATGGGCACTAGTGCTCAGCCCAGCACTGCTTACTACTCCACTCCCCATCCCACCCCTTCTGCAGGCTGTGCATGTTTTAAAGAGTATTGTAGAAGACAAAAAGCATGAGGTCACTTGGCAAGGTTGTGGTAGAAAGAGAGGAGGAGGCCAGGACAGTAGGGGTGTTCACCCAAGGCCCTGCATGCCCGGCACTGCGTGTGGCGGTCCTTTCATGCATCTTCTTTGTCCATCCTCATCTCCAGCTCTGAGAGTGAAATGTGCTCGTCCAGCCTAGGGAGACTAAGGAGTGCCCCCAAGACACACAGCTGATTTCCTTGAGGACCCATTTCAATCCCAGCACAGGGGTGTCCCCGCCAGCACCTGGTCAACTCCAGCTTGTGGCCCCCGAGTCCCGGAGGGAGGAGGAACTTGTAGGGTCAGCACCTCTCAGAACAGGAGAATAAAAGGGAAGTGGCCAGAAGAGGTAGACCACAAGGACAGGGCCTCTTGTACAATGAGTGAAATTTCCAAGATCGCCTATCTCTCTTCCCCAACACCCCTCACATAGGTTTTATCATTGTTCATTTCTGTCACCAACACCAGCCACTGTTTTCTCTGGTGCCGTGTCTTCTCTTTGGTCCTGAGAGGATATCATTAACAAGGAGGTCATGGCAGTGAATGACAGACGTGGAGTGAAGAGGGACTCGTGCCAGCCCATAATCACCACTGGACCAACTTTAAACCTGTGCCATCACAGAAGCTGGGTCCTCCTAGGCCATTTTACAAGTTAGAATACTTGTAAAATGTATCCTAACTACCACGTTCAATCCACAACTACCAGAGATTCTTAGCTAGCATGATGATCAGGTAGGGAAGGAGCTGGACTGTGGCTGTCCAACCCAATACCACCTTCTGCTGTCAGTCTCACTGCTCCCTGGGAGCCCAGTATGGTCTGAGAGTCCACCCATTCTCCCATCTCAGCCAGGGGCAAGAGTGTAGTCTTTCACAGGGGTCCCCTCCCTCTAATAGGGTTCTCTTGTGGAGAGAATGATACTAACTAGTTTAGACAAAGGGAGGGCAAGGAGAAACTGTAATAATAGATCAAATTTGTCACTGGAACTGGTTGGATACTCACTTGGCTCCCTTTGGGCAAAAGAAGCAATTTACAGACTCTCAGGCCAAAGGAGGGTTCTTTGTGATTGAAAAACAGGTGTTGCTTTAGGGAAACAAATGACAAGGTATCCCTGCCAGTAAAGGATTGATCCCCAATTTCTCGCCTCCCCGCTGGTCTCGAACTTAGCAGCTAATATTCTCTGATTAGTTCCTTCAGAATCCAGAGGAGAGGCTCTGAGATTCTGAGCAAAGAACTTCTCAGGAAGCATAGATGTGTAAATACTTAAAAGTACCAGTGAGGAAGGAGGAAATTTAGAATGTGTTTCCAGGCAGACATCGGCACATCCAGATGATCTTTGGCCTCTGAGTCTTCTGGTCACCTGGGTAGATCTCGTGAAGTTTCCAAGTGTGGCTATAACAGAAATACCTCAAGTATATTTAAAACATCGAAATGTGGTCATCAGGAGACTAGAAGTCTGGATGCTTCTTTGTTGATCTTCGCTTCTAGGAACTGTGACAATCTTTGGCATTCCTAGACTTGTAGATGCCTTTGCCTTCATGTGGTAGTTTTCCTTTGTCTGTCTCTGAATCGATCCTACTGTTTTTATATCTCAGGAGTGATTAGATTTGGGACCCATGCTATACTGTTAGTGGTCTTATGAACATAACAAAAGAAAATCTGCTTTCTAAACTGGATTACAGCCACAAGTACAGGGACCAGGACTTAAGTACATATTTGGACACCCTTTAGTCTACAACCCTGGGCATGCTGGGCTGTGAGTCAGTCACAGTGGGCACTCCTCAGCCCTACCTGCTTGTCCCCAGTGTACATTGTGCAAGGGAACTCTGCTCAAGGAAGCAGATGAGCTCATGGTCCCCAGGCACACACAGAACTTGGGGTCAGTAGGCCTGGCCCCTTTGAGTCTAAGCATCCCCATCTGTCTGCAGGCAAATAACACCTAGCTCTCACTGTGGTGGTCATTTAATGAACTCCTGTGTGAACACAAAATGCCACAGGAGAGGTGACTTTCCACGTGAGGTGGGGGTGGAGGGGTTTGGCTGCCACCTTCGGCGGGGGGGGGGGGGGGGGACGACTGAGGGTTGAAGTGGCTGTTCCTCCTGGTTCTGGCCCTCCTTTCCACATGGGGTGAGGGTTGAGGGGTTTGGCTGCCACCTTCAGGGGGCGCTGAGGGTTGAAGTGGCTGTTCCTCCTGGTTCTGGCCCTCCTTTCCACATGGGGTGAGGGTTGAGGGGTTTGGCTGCCACCTTCAGGGGGTGCTGAGGGTTGAAGTGGCTGTTCCTCCTGGTTTCGACCCTCCTACTCCTACACACCTTGTCCTTGTTTGTGCCCTCAGCTTTCGCCCCGATCCCATTTGGAGGGGTCTACTTGCCCTTGGAGGTTCCTCCCAACAGGTGCCACTGCTCTCCCCTGGTTCTAGCCTATGATCAAGCCCACTTCTCTGCCCTGGTGTCCATGGAGCAGAGAGATCAACAAAGAGAACAAGGTACGCCGGGCACCAAGTGCGGGGGGAGGGGGGGCACGGTGAGGCAGCACCATTGGAAGAACTCCAGTCGGGCAAGGAAGCCAGGGGAGGCTGAGATGTGGGGTATCGTAATGCTGCCAGCACTTAGATGATGAGTGTGAGCTGTGGGGCCCCCCAAGTACTGTACGTGGAAGATACCCAGGCGCTTACAGTCTGAGGGACGGTAGGGACTACGTGGGCCTGGGTGAGTCTGAGAGACAGCCCCATGGGGGAAGTTAGTCCTAGAAGAGACAGGCAGGGCCAGAGCTGCCATTTGTTCCGGGAGGTTGTAAATTAAAAGACCCACCTCTGTGAGGGGGAAGGAGAGGACAACCGTATGGAGAGAACCCAAGAACCCATTCCCAAAGCAGAGCCTCTGGGTACCAGGTGCCCATCCGGAGAGTTCTGCCTCATTTTGTCAGCACAAGTTTCTTGAGGCTAGTAGCTTACTAGTATGTGTGTCCCCGCCCCTCTGCCACCAAATGCTGATGGGTTTCGAGAGACCTCTTAAAATCGAGGTTGAAGATTTTGTAAGTACTATTCTGAAAACTGTAGTTGGAACTCTGCTAATCTCCACAGTTCTAGTCAGGAAAGGGGGGTGTCGTGCTGGGTGGCCCAACAGAGCCACTGCAGGGATGGCGCAGGGGGCTCATCACACAGCCAAAGGTCTGAAAGCTACAGTGCCAGGTAGTCCCGGAGCTGGACCTGGGCCTGGGGAAGATGGGGCCCTGGGTCTGTGGGACAGAACATAGACACTACCTAGGTCTGCATCATGCACTCCTTGTGAGCCAGAGCCACAGGCCTTCCCTAGGGGATTGTGGGATTCAAAAGCAGGGCTCCCCATGTTTAATCACTGCATGTTGGAAGCTTTCAGTCAATGATTGTGTCTCCCTTTTTTCTCCCCTCACCCTCACATTAAATCCCAGCAAGTTAGAGCCAGGCCAGGCTCTAGAACCCAGGTCTCCAAGCTTTCCCACCATGAACAAAGAAAGCCCTCTCTTGTCATTGAAGGCACAAACAGAGGCTTCAGCAGTGGCCATAGGCCTGGGGCCACCAGCCCAGGATAGCCACTAACCTGCCTCAGAAGCTGGTCTCAGGTGTCTCTTTCCTGAAAGAAAACCCAGAGTCTCCTTTGTAAGAATTTTGTATATTTTATGGGTGCTCTTGGGAAGACATGAAGCCTTTCAAACCATGATTTTTGCTAAAAGAATGTTTGAGGCTTATAGTACATAAAGATTGTCTGGAAACCCTGCTTTCCTGTACATAAAACCTTAAGGCCCACTAAGAGAGCTCCCAGTACTGGCTGGCTCCACCTCCAAATTTTCCTAGGAGTAACCCTCTCCTCCAATGGGGCTCCCGGATCCAGCCCCTCAGGGTGTGGACAAATGGGATCTCCAGGCTACCATGACTGTGACTGGCCACCCGGGAGCCCTCTGTAAACTCAGGGCCTTTCCTAGTTACCACTGAATACATGTGGCAGCCTGGTATGGTACTGTAGATTCAGCACTGGACTGAGAACCACAGGGTCAGCGGTTCACCAGTTACTCCTTGGAAACCCTATACAGATAACTCAGAACAGACTCGATGATGACACTTAACAACAACAATACGCAAAGACAAATTAATTAATGAGAAGAAGATAGATCCTTAGAACTTTCAGAACACAGCACCCATGATGCTTCATGGGTACAGGCTCTGTGTAGGCGCTTCCCAAGGGTTCACTCATTAAACCCCTCAACTCTCATCCACACTTCCCAGACAGGAAACTGAGGAAGAAGGGTCTGCTGCCAGGGAGTGGTCCCCGCAGTGAAAGGCTGTGAGTATAAGTTGGTAGGATATAGTATATCGTGGCCCCCCAAAGAGAACCCTTGGCCAGAGAGGGTGCAGGTGGTAATCTTTTGGATGAAACAGTATTTCCCATTTGGTGATTCATCAGTCTCCAGGATTTGAGAAGATATGCTGGGAGAGTTGCTTCACATCATGAAAGGTTTTAGTGTCACCTATATCTAGTCATTAAAAAAAAATTTTTAATATGATTTTTTTTTTTTAAATAAGGTCATTATTTACATAGTTTTTCCTGACTAAATGCTAACACTATGGAAA
Source organism: Chrysochloris asiatica (assembly GCF_000296735.1). Lineage (NCBI taxonomy): Eukaryota > Metazoa > Chordata > Mammalia > Afrosoricida > Chrysochloridae > Chrysochloris > Chrysochloris asiatica. Next base: position 7,202,906 of record NW_006408562.1, on the reverse strand, counting down.
CCTCTGGGGGCATATCCAGTGGGCCACACAAAGATCATGTCTGTGCTAACTTCTCTTGGGGTCCTTCCTAGCAAACCTAGACAGTGGCGTACTGGCAGCCCGTAAGATTACAGGCAGAGGCAGAAATACCGGTTTGAACTGGAGTGTGGGCAACAACACTAACTCAGCCGTCATAACAGCTCCACACGCGAAGGCCCAGCTTCCAGTGCGGAATCCTAGGCATTTATTGGCCCTGAAGAGACATCACTTAAGTCTCTACTTTGCCATCACATGGTATTCTCGATTGTCTTCATCTTCTCTATTCTTCCATAAGGACGCCAGTCATATTGGATTAGGGCTCACCCTAATGACCTGATCTTAATTCGATTGCATCTCCAAAGACTCCATTTCCATATAAGATCACAGTCAGAGGTACCAGGAGGTAGAACTTTTTAGGGGGGGAAATACAATTCAATCCACACCAATGTTCCACCCCAAGGAACATCAGCTAAAGAGTCCAGAGTAGTTTCAAAGGGGCTGTCAAAGAGTAGAGGCCTAAAATAGGAACCTAGGGTCAGCTGTCCCTGAGGACACTGCCACCCAGCAGGGGCACTGGACTGCTGCCCTCCTGCCCTAATCCACTTACAGCTGATTGACTGATCACATCATGGGAGCTGATTTCCACAGTTATGTAACAGCCAACTTTATCATTACACAGCTGTCAAACCCGTGAGAATTACGGCCCAGCCAAGGCGACACATATTTTGGGGGATGCAGTTCAATCCATGACACCCACTGATAACTACTTAACCTGTGGAGGATACCAGATGACAAAATCTTTGTTTCACCTGCCTTGTTTTATATGTATTGCCTTAATTCTTTCCTCATGCCCTGTCCTTTTATCTGCCAAGGCATATAGTCTATCAGTCCCCACATAGCATCACCTTCTTCCTACTTCACTATGAACCAAAGCTTTATATATCTGGTATCCTAGGAAGTCCCTTCACCTTTTTTGAGGGTTGAATCCTCCGTATCCCATTCTCCCATTTTCTCAATTCTGTCATTTGTAGATAGAATAGATTCTTTAATTGCTTCTTAAGAAAATGTACACACAAGGCACTTTTTCATGCTTAAAAATAGCATTTTTCTGTCTTCAAACATGGTTTATAGTTTGGCTGGGTGTAGAATTATAATTTCCCTTCGAATGTTGAAGACTTTGCCCCCTTATCTTTCCCTATCATCTCAAGCTGCTGTGGAGAAATCCAATTCCACTTTGATTCCTGACCTTTCTGTGTGACCTGTTTTTGTTCTCTGAGGAAGTTTCTAGTATATTATCTCTTGTATTCTGAAATCTCAGAAGGCTGTAGTGTTGGTGTGGGCCTACCTTTATTTGCCATAATGCGTACTGAGTGCCATCCGTTTATGGACTCGTGTTCTACAGTGTGTGGTGGGTTTTATAAATTTCTTTCCTGTATTTTCTTTGCACTTTCTTTCTCCGTATGAAACTGCTCTAAATATTACATCTCTTCTCTAATATTTCTGTTTGTTTCTCTCTTTGTTCTACCATCTAAGAGATTTACTTTCCCCTCCATCAATTCCTTTAAAAAATTAAAAATTGTTAAAACCTCTCTCTGCTGTTATCTCATATTTTCAAAACATTTTGTTGTTTTCTATGAACATAATAGATTCTTATAAATTCTATGTGAATCTTAATTAAAGGGTATTATTTTAGAGTTCTCTTCATTTTCCTATATTATCTCAATTGTCTCTGAAATCATTTTCTCTCAGGCTCTTTTTTTTGCTGCCTTCTTTGGGCCGCTATCTTAACTTTGAAGGAGGAATCTTCATTATTCCCACTCTCTAGATTGTTGTTAAGTCGGTTCTGACCTATAGCGACCCTCTATAGAGTTTCCAAGAAGCAGCTGGTGAGCTTGAACCACCGACCTTGCAGTCCAAATGACTTTGCAGTCTGGTGCATTAACCCACAGCACCACACCAGGCATCCACACTCTACATTAGGAGCTGGCTTATTCTTTTGATTTTTTTTTTTTTTTTTTTTTTTCTGTCCTTTTCTAGACTGCAAAAATTCATGTAATTCAACACCACTGTCACCTGAGGAATTGGCTCCCGAATGTTCTTTGGTTCTTTTACTGTTATCCTCATCCTCTTCTGACCCATCCCACTTTTTATTTGATTTTTGAGCTCGCCCTTAAACTTTTTTAGAAATTTTATTAAAATCATCATCACTCCCAGAGTACGTTTCCACATGTGGTTTTGTAGTCTTTTTGATTCTGAATCTTTATCTTCAGATTCTTCATTATCATTCTCATCAGAACTGTGCTTCTTGCCTTTCTGTCCTTCCTTTTATTCTCTTGCTTTAAGGTGAGCTCATCTTCATTCATTTCTGATGGCTTTTCTGTAGCAGTTTCTTTGTCAGCTTTGATGCACTGAGTCTCTAAAGACAATTCTAGCAGTTCTTTCAGTATATCATCTTCATTTTTTTTCTCTCCTTTTTCTTTTCCCCTTTTGACTTTTGAGGCTCCTGTTCCTTGGTAGCAATTGCTCCTTCTATTTCGGCAGCCAAGGCATCAAGATCAATACCACCCTTGGCACTGTCTTCGCTCTTGTTTTTCTGTTTCCTCCCCAGTGCGTGTCAGCAACTCTTGTGGCCCCAGCCTCTTTATTCAGTCTGTCACAGACCCACTGCTCCCCATTTGACTTTGATCTCCACCCAGCTTCGTCCCCCTTTGCTGCCCTCTGAAATCATTTTCTATTTCATTACACTTTGCTCTCTCATCTTGGTGACTTTCTTGAACCAACTGAAAGTTCTTGTTTATCCATTTGCAGTTAGCAAGGAGGCCCAAATGCAGACAGGAAGTTCTGTGTACTCAGATGAGTGTAGACTGGAGGGCCTTTCTCTGGGTAATCAAATTGAGGTCTGCCTACTGGCATTCTCTGAGAAGGGAGCGGGCATGGGGTGGGATACTCAGCTGCTGCACACACACTGACCCCCACTCTGTCCCAGCACCTGCGGTTACAGGGGGATGGGCTAGCTTCCTGGCTACTGTTTACCATCCACTTAGGGGCTTTTGAATTATGTCAATTTTTTTCAAAATGTTGTCAAAAGTGTTATCCATTCATGTCCCTGTTTCTCATTTTCATTCCCTTACTAAGGAATCCTGACTACACAGTGGGCTACATCTTGTGCAGCTAACTACAGAGTGGGAAGTTTGAATCCACCAACCGCTCCTCAGGATAAAGAGGAGGCCTTCTGCCCCCATAAAGATTTACAGCCTAAGAAACCCAACATAGGGTCTCTGTGAGTTGGAATCAATTTAATGGCAGTGTGTTTGTTTCATTTGGTTTACATTCCCTTTTTATTATTTTACCAAGGGTTTCTAAGACGGCCATAGGTGTGGTGCCTAGGGTAAGCACTGGACCACTAACTGCGAGGCTGTTGGTTCAAACCCACCAGTCACTCCTAGCACACCCTATACAGAGCCACCATGAGTCTGAACCAACTCAACGGCACTTAACAACAACTTCACTATCCAGGGTCCCTCAAGCCTTCGAGCCCTGCATTTCTATTGTCCATACTATGTGAATCACAGCTAGCTTCTCTGAGGGACTCCGGACTTCTCCTGAACTTGCACCAAATTCTGAACGTACTTAACATAACCAGAAATACATTTATTTAAAAAAAAAAAAAATTCTTACTATCTGTATAGCAATTTTCTAGTTTTAAAAGATATGCTTTTGATAACTCTCTTATTTCATCTTTGTTACAAACCTAGAAGCTCTTGTCTCACAATATCATCCTTAGTTGACCCCTGTCTTGTTTATCCAGGAGCTCATAGGCTTCGTAATGGTATGTGACATTTAGGGTCTTTACAGTATCTAGTGCATGGCAGCCACCCAACACTGCCACAGAACCTACATCAGAGCGGGCTTAGGGTCTGGAAGTGGGTATATTTATAAAAGGAACACTTGTGCTGATAGAACTGTTCTGGATTTTGATTGAAATGAGTATATGATTAAATGATTAGTGGTTAATCATGATTAATTATGAGTCCGTGATTGAATGAGATGGTCGATTACATGAGATGATGATTCCACATGTCATGAATTGTGTATAACTAAAGGCAAACAGAGAGTTGAGTGTATATAATGCTGGTATCATTTGAAAAGGCTCCATGTATCGGTGTCAATATCCTACTTAGGAGATTGTAGCAGAGTTATGTAACTTGTTGCCACTTGCATGGCATCTCACTGCATTTTTTCTTACAACTGCACGTGAATCGATAATCATCTCATAGTAGAAACTTCAGTTTTTAAGGAATGTGGTGTGGCATTGTAGGATAAGCACTGGAGTGCTAACCACAAGGTTGGCAGCTCAAACCACCAGCTGTTCCACGGGATGAAGCTTTTTGCCCCCATAGAGATTTCTTGTTTTGGAAACCCTAAACAGAATCATTGTGAGTCCAAACTGACTCACTGGTACTTACCGACAAAATATGATAAGCATGATTAAAAAGCCCTGTTTACCACTTTCCCATCTCCTTATAACATGTATTTAGGGGCAGAGATTTAGACAACACATTCGTTTTTATTAATCTTTTCTGAGAACCAGCTTTTGGGTTCTTTTTTTTTTTTTTTTTCTATCTGTTTCGTGGATTTCTGCTCTTATCTTTATTATTTTCCTCTGTTTATGCTGGCAGCACTCATCTGTCAATTTGTAATGCTTTGGTGGCTTATGGTTGCTGTGAAGGTGGAAGATATTCCACTGGTATTTTGCATTTGGCTATGTGGATCATAACAAACTATGGATAACATTGCAAAGAATGGGAATTACAGAACATATCATTGTACTCATGAGGAACATGTACAGAGACCAAAAGGCAGTTGCTCAAACAAAGCAAGGAGACACGGGTTTAAAGTCAGGAAAGGTGTACATTACCATAGTCTCCTTTCACCATACTAATTGAGTTTGTATACTGAGCACATAGTCCAAGAAGCTGGATTATATGAAGAAGAACATGATGTTAGCACTGGAGGATGATAAACAACCAACAATATCAGAAGATACAACCTTCCTTGCTGAAAGCAAAGAGGACTTAATATATTTACTGATGAAAATCAATCAATGCAGTCTTCAGTATGGATTGCACCTCAATATAAAGAAAACAAAACTCCTCACCACTGGACCAATAAATAATAACATTATGGTAAATAGGAAAGATTAAAGTTGTCAAAGACTTCATTTTGCTTGAATCCACAATCAATGTTCCTGGAAGCAGCAGTCAAAAAATAGAACAACGTATTGCATTAGGCAAATCTACTGCAAAAGACCTCTTTAAAGTATTCAAGAGCAAAGATGTCACTTTCAGGACTAAGATATACCTGACCCAAGCCATGGTATTTTCAATCACCTCATATGCATGTGAAAGTTGGGCAGTGAATGAGGAAGACCGTGGAAGAAGCATTGAAACACTTGAATTTTGGTGTTGGAGGAGAATATTGAAAGTCCCATGGACTACCAGAACAAACAAACCTGTGTTGGAAGAAGTACAGCTGGAGTGCTCCGTGGAAGCATGGATAGTGAGATTTGGTCTCTTATACTTTAGACATGTTATCAGGAAGTCCCTGGAAGAGAACAGCATGCTCGGGAAAGTATAGAAGACCAACAAAAAAGAAGCAGCCCCTCAATTAGATGGACTGACACAACAAACTTGAGGTTACCAGTCCTGTATTTACCATACAGTGCCACACAAGGATAGCCTACAGACAGCATTGTACTTCAAGACAGATCTTGAAATGTTCTTTTTGATGATGAGTGTGACACCATTCCTCTTCAATTTGTTGTTGCCAGACTAGTAAATCATATGATTATATGATTTTAAATGACCAATACCAGTCCAACAGTGGGCTCAAACAACTCCTATGAGGATGTCAAAAGACCAGGCAGTGCTTCATTCTGTCGTTCATAGAGTGGGAAACCAACTCAAAGCCACCTAACGATAACATTTATCGTTACTTTATCATTCTTTTCCTAGTTTACAACAGAAATTTAAATGACTAATTTGAGATCTTTCTTCTTACCTAATAACAAACGTTTTAGTGCTATAAAATTTCCTCTAAGCTCCTGCTTATCAATGTATTGGTTTTGATACATTTTTCCTTTTCATTCAGTTCAAAGTATTTTAAAACTTATCTTGAGACTTCCTCGTTCACTCATAGATTATTTAGAAGCATGCTGTTTAATTTTCAAATGTTTTTAGGGAGTCTTCAAATATTTTTCCTATACTTGGCCTGTAGTTTCATTCAGTAATTGTTTGAGAACAAAGTTTGTGTGATTTTTATTCTTTTAAATTTGCTCAGGTTTGTTTTAAGGCTGAGAATATGTTCATCTTGGTGAATATCTCATATGCACTTGAAAAAAGTGGGATTTATGTCAATGAAATCAAGTTCGTTGTTTGTGTTTCTTGGGTCTTCTACATCCTTTCTGATTTTCTGTGTATTTGTTATATCAATTACTGAAAGAAGTGCTGTTGTTGTATGTTGTTAAGTGCAAGTGCTGTTGAGCTGGATCTGACTCATAGCAACCCTGTGTAGGGTTTCCAAGGAGCAGCTGGTGAGTTTGAACTTCTAACCTTGTGGTTCAAACTGACCTTGTGGTCCAGTGCTTTATCCCACAGTGCCACACCAAGACTCCAACTCTATTGGTTCGATCGACTTCTCATGTTGTTACTAGCAGTTACATCATACAATTTGAAGCGTTCTTGTTAGGAACAATCACACGTATGGGATGCTTTTGTCCTGTTGGGGACTTTACCCTTTTATCACTATATAATGCCCCTCCGCCCCCCAGTAATCATCTTTATTCTAAAGTTTACTTTCTCTGTTTCTAAAGTTTACATATTCCAACTTTCTTTTTATTAGTGAATATCTTTTAATCTGCTGTTGTTATTAAATGCCGCTGAGTCAATTCTGACTCACAGCGACCCTGTAGAGGGTTTCAGAGGAGCAGCAGGTGGGTCTGAAGTGCCAACCTTGTGGTTCACAGTCCAGTACTGATCCGATAGCACCACACCAGGAGTCCTAAATAGGCATTTATATGTATAATGTATTACTTGTAGATAACATATACTTGGGTGTGGCTTTCTTCTCCTTTTATTTTTGTCTTTAAATTAGTGTGTTTTGGCCATTTACATTAATGGTATTAACTATATCGGTTGGGTTTAAACCTACTATCTTGCTTTTAAGGAGCTCTGGTAGTGTAGTGGTTATGAATCTGGCTGCTAATCTCATGGTCAGCAGTTTGAAACTATCAGCTGTTCCGCAGGAGAAAGATGAGGCTTTCTGCTCCC
>NW_006408562.1:7191167-7192980 GCF_000296735.1 Chrysochloris asiatica | reverse complement strand
CTTCTGTTCTTCTAGCCATTCTGGGTTAGTCTGTATGTCTTTCAAGTGGGAATGTCCCAACACCAAAGGTTCTAGGTGAGGCTTAGAATTCCACCTAAGGCCCCCTACTCTACAAAGGCTTAAGAAGAAGCCTGTTTCCCTGGGCAAATTCTAGTTCCCCTTTTAGCTAATACAATCAGTTATAGATTGAAGATGGGCTTACAAGCTTTCTATGATCATAATTCCCAACATTCATTTCTAACATATTTAAATATCTACTTAGCAATAGTACACAGGGGAAACTAATATCTATAAGACAGCCAAGTTCCTTCACATTATTCCCCACTAGGGAGGTATGCATAGGCTAAATGGGATAAAGGTAAATATTGATGTATGCACAACCTTGGAACAGTAGTGCTCTGTGGTACAGGCATGGAGACAGTCTGAATGGGTAAAGGAGGGGAAGTAGTGTTAGGGGCTTGACTGTCTCATGGATATTGGTTTCATCCTTTATTTCGTATCAATTCCTGTCTTCTGAGCTTATCCTTGAGTAAATACTGTCTTTTAGTTTGTATAACTGATTGTTCTAAGGAGTGTTTACTTCCTTGTTGACTTATATGCCTGTCTGGCCTGGCACTATAAAATAAGCACCGGACCACAAGGTGGATTTGAACCATAAGGTGGTGGTTCAAACCCACCACCCACTCCTCAAAAACCTATTCAGGATCTCTATGAGTCAGAACCAGTTCAGCGGCACTTGGCAACAACATGGCTAATAGTCTGAGAAACTGGACAAATGACAAAGAAATGTGGCATCAGGATTCACACATTGGCTGACTAACCAATGACACAACCTTATTTGCTGAAAGCTAAAAGAACTTGAAACACTCACTGATGAAGATCAAAGACTACAGCCTTCACTATGGAAAACAGAAATTCTCACAACTGAGCCAATAAGCCATCACAGTTAACAGAGAAAAGATTGAAGTTGTCTAGAATTGCATTTTACTTGGATCTCTGGTAGCGTAGTGGTTACGAGCCAAACTGCTAACCTCAAGGTCAACAGTCCAAACTATCTGTTGTTCCGAGGGAGAAAAAAAGGACTTTCTGTTCCCATAAAGATTTACAGTCTCAGAAACTCTATGCAGGGTTGCTATGAGTTGGAACCAACTGCATGGCACACCACCACTACCACCACCACCAATATGCATGTGTAAGTTGTACAATGAATAAGGGAGACCAAAGAAGAATGGATGTCTTTGAATTATGGTGTTGGTGAGAAATATTAAATGTGCCCTTGACTGCCATGAAAATGAACAAGTATGTGTGGGAAGAAGTAGAGTCAGAATGCTCGTTAGAGATGAGGGTGGAGAGACTTTGTCTCATAATGTACTTTGGACATGTTCTCAGGAGGGACCAGTCCCTAGAGAATGACATCATGCTTAGCAAAGTAAAGCATCACTAAAAAAAGAGGAAAACTGTCAAGGAAATGGATTGACACAATGGGTGCAACAATGGGACCAACATAGCAAGGACTGTGAGTATGACAGCGTTTCATTCTATTGTACACACGCTTTCTATGAGTTGCAACTGACTCAACAGCACCTGACAACAGCAACAAAATGGCTAATGATTGGGAGTATCTCCTTGATGTCCTCTGTGATAAGTGTCTGTTCATGTCCTCTGATTTCTTAATTGAATTGTCTTTTTGTTGTTGAGTGTTGAAATTTCTATAAATTCCATAGATTAGACCCTTGTTCAGTATGTCATGGCCAAACCTTTTTTCCTGACCTATATAGGTTCTCTTTACTCTTGGTAAAATTTTTTGATGTGC
>NW_006408562.1:7189714-7190759 GCF_000296735.1 Chrysochloris asiatica | reverse complement strand
GAGCTCGATGGCACCTAACAACAACAACAACAAAGTTATTTAGTATATCTTCTGCTGCTTGTGCATTTTTAGATTTTTAGTTATGTGTGATGGTGTGTGAGGGCTTCAAAAAGTTCATGGGAAGTAGGATTAAAAGATAATGGAATTTCTCACTGAGCTTTCTAAAACCTCATTCATATTTATACCATGTATTGCTGTTGTTAAGCTCCCTCAAGTTGGTTCAACTCATAGCAACCCTGTATAGAGTTTCCAAGGAATGACACTTTGGACTGCCAACCTTGTAGTTCAAATCAGCCTTATGTTCCAGAGCTTAGTCTGCAGCACTACACCAGGACTCCGTGAGTTGTGCTTATTTTTGTTGTTAGGTGCTGTGGAGTCAGTACCGACTCACAGCAACACTGTCACAAGAGAAAGAAACACTGCCCATGGCTGCGCCAACCTCACAATCATTGCTATCCTTGAGCCCAATGCTGCTGCCACTACGCCAGTCCATCTTGTGGGGGGTCTGCCTTTTTTTCTCTGACCTTCCAATTTACCAAGCATGATATCCATCTCCAGGGACCAGTCCCTCCTAATAATTTGTCCAATGTATTAGAGACGAAAATTGGGCTATCCTGCCTTCCAATACTATGACTTGGGTCAGGCTCACCTTAGTCTCAAACTGGCCTCTTTGCTCTTGAACATTTTTAAAAGGTCTTGTTCAGCAGATTTGCCTAATGCAATACATTGTTTGATTTCTTGACTGCTGCTTCCATGAGTGTTGATGGTTGACTTGAGCAAAATGAAGTCTTTGACAACTTCAACCTTTTCTCCAGTTATCTTGATTTTGTTTATTGGTTCAGCAGTGAGTATTATTTTCTTTACATTGAGGTGCAACCCATACCTAACGCTGTGGTCTTTAAGTATTTTCAGTTCTCTTATCTTTAAGCAAGCAATTTTGTATCATCTGCATATCCAGGTTGTTAATGTGGCTTCCTCCAATCCTGATGCCACATTCTTCTTCATATAATCCAGTTTATCAGATTATGTGCTAAGTATATAGATT
>NW_006408562.1:7175435-7183972 GCF_000296735.1 Chrysochloris asiatica | reverse complement strand
TGCCTGCCAATTGGGGAGTCATCAACAGTCTGTCCTATGACCTGCCAATCTTTAGGCTCATCAACCCCACAGCCTCATGAGTCAGGAGAAGCCTCCGGTCTGACTCTGACCCACGGAACTTGGAACCTGCCCACCTCTGCAACTGTGTGAGCCACTTCCTTGATATAAACCCATATATATAAGCTTCACTGGTTAAGCTTCTCTAGAAAATCCAGCCTAAAACAATACTAGTACTATCTTACTTTTTACTTTTACATGCACAGTAATACACTGTGGTTCTCTTTACATTAGACAGGTACTTCTTAGAGCAATTAAAAGGTATGAATTTCATTTTCACTTTCATTTTTTTCATTCTCTGTAGAAATCCAAGTTTCTATTGGCATCATTTTCTTGCTGCTAGAAAATTCTCTGTAACATTTCCGGTAGTTCAGATCTGCAGGCAATACTTTTTTTTCATTTTTGTTTGAGAAAGTCTTTATATCTCCTTCATATTTTGATATTTTCGCTGAGTATAGAATTCTGGATTGATTTTTTTCCCCAGTACTTTAAAGATGTCATTATTCCATTGTCTTATGATAAAATAGGGGTTACCTATTTCACGCTCTGGTGGCAAAGTAGTTACGAATTGGGCTGCGAACCGAAGGTCAGCAGTTTGAAACTACCAGCTGTTCCATGGGGAAAGATGAGGTTTTCTGCTCCCGTAAAGATTTAGAGCCTCGGAAACCCTGTACAGGGTCACTATGAGTCAGAGCCAACTCCACGGCACATCACCACCACCACCACCAGTCAGGACTAGTGTGGAGTTTTGATTTTGTTGCTGCTCTGGTTACCCTTAGTGCAGCCAAACTCAAAACAACAACAAAACCATTGCCATGAAGACAATTCCAACTCAGAGTGACTCTATGGGACAGCGTAGGAGTGCCCTCTTGGGTTTCCAAGATTGTAAATCATTATAGGAGATTGCTGTATCGTTCTCCCATGGAGCATTATGTGGCTTCAAACTGCTGACCTTGTGGCCCAGTGCGTAACCTAGGGCTCCTTACCCTCATGCACATGGACTTTAACTCCTCTCGTCATAGCTTCTGTGTAGGATTTGCTGGTCAACCAGAGGCTTTTCCTCACTGTCTTCTCCACTCTTTGTACCTCAGCCGGGTTCTAGCTCCAAATACATGTCCCTCTCCCACCAGTAACCTGCTACTGTTATGACTATGGCTTGTTCACCTGGTTGGCTGGGGTTGGAGGAAGGGAAAGCTCTATATTGTTGATAAAGCCTGCGCCTTCGATAGGCACTGTGCCCCTCCCTCCCAAACCTCCCACTGGGAATGAGGGAGCAAGGTGACATCAGTTCTCCTGCCCTCTCCCCAGCTGTACATTTCTGCTCCTCTTCCAGGGTTAGAGTTTTTCCCCCTCTTCCCTCCAGCAAACTTCCATGGTGGAAAGACCCCAGACCCTAAGAGTAACAATATCTGTTGCTTTGTGTCTGTAAATCAAACTTTTGTTCCAAGGGAGGCGAGAGAGAAAGATGTGTAAAGGCCACTTTCTCGGCATCCTTCCCAGCCTTTTCTTTTGGGTGAGCACACAGAGCCCTGAAGATGGGAATTCCCCTTACATCTGTGGCCCCCAGGGGGTCGGCACATCTTCACTAGCCTACACTCTTACTTTTGCCAATTCTTAAACAATTTCACCTGAAGTCTTCTTATGGGTGCCTGGCTGAGATTGCCCAGGTAAGTCAGTACTCACACCTGCCTCTTTGCAGGCGCCTGGCTCTTAGTCTTCCTGTAAGTTGGAGGTACAACAAGTTCAGCTTCCTGATGGGTTAATGTGGTAAATTTGCAGTTTGCGTTGCTTTTTGTAATTGTTCCTATAACGGTGGGAGCAATGTTCTTCCAATGCCCTATTTCATACTAAGCAGAAAACAGAAATTGCTGCACCTTTTTAGAAAATAAGTACTCAGTATATACGCAGGCTAGTTTGAGATGATGCCTACATGCTTCTTGGCTAAAAGGCAGAAAGAAAAAAAAATTTTTTCCTTTAAGGTGAAAAAAAAATCCCAAGCTTATTTTGAAAACCATTTGCTGTTATTGGCATTTGCCAGCAGAGGGCGAACAACTACATTGTTAAACTAGCCGGGGAACAAGGTCAAGTTTCCACCAGAGAAAAGTAAACCAGTAGAGAAAGAAGTCAAGGTAGGCAAAACTCCCCATGCCCAGGAGAAGGGACCATTTTTGAGGCCTCTCTGGTCCGTTTAAGTCCTGCAGTGGCAGCTTCACACAAAAGCCACAAGAGATTCCATCAAGTTGGTCTCCAACTCATGATGGCCCTTTGTACTCCCGAAGTAATACTGCCTGGTCCCACACCATCCCCAGGACTGGTTTCATGTCAAACCATTGCAATCTATATGGTTTTCGTTGGCTGACTTTCAGAAGTACACCTAGTCCTGCCATACAGGTGCATTAGCTAGGACTTGAACCCGGGTCTCCTAAACCACCACTGTGTCACGTCTGCAAATAGAAGCCTTCCTTCTAGCCCAAGAGTCTACAGATTGTGCCGTGGAGTTGGTTCTGACTCATAGCGACCCTGCACAGGGTTTCCGAACCTGTAAATCTTTACAGGAGCAGAAAGCCTCATCTTTCTCCCACGGAACAGCTGGTAGTTTCGAACTGCTGACCTTGAGGTTAGCAGTCTGATTCATAATCGCTACACTACTGGACAACTGCAAAAATCATGTAGGGGGCATGTCTGACTTATCTTGGCTTCACAAGGGGGGAAGAGAATCAAACTCAAAATCAGCCCAAAGTCGATTCCTATGACGCGAAGGTCAGACATGCCTCCGCCCGACAACCTTCTTTATCCTGTTCTGACAACAAGCGTCTGTCCCTGCCACCACACTCTCTGCTTCACATCTGGGTTCCAGAATCCATTGCAAAGACCACACACAACTAGTAACAATAGTCACCGTTATGGAGTTTACAAGGGAAGCAAACAGGTTACAATACAGAATCACAATCAGTTCAGTCTCTTCTCTGCCATACTGCAGACCTGCTTCTCTCTTGCCTTGGCCTTCTCAGCCTGATCTGCAAGTGTTACAGAGCTCTTTAAGCCAGTCTGTGAATGCCCAGAGGGCACATTCTGCAAGCCAAACTCATGCTGATAGGTACTTGGTTTACCCACCTCTGCGGCCTCCTCTACTGTCTCTGACAGTCACCTGCCTTTCTAGATAGGAATCTCACATTTCACTCATGCTATTCTTTCTTGATGGTCCTGAGATCATCTGTTACTGCTTCTGAGATGCCTCCTTTTGAACCTAGCTGGAGGGCAAAACTAACCAAACCCAGCCTTAGAGTCCTATACACCTTATTTGCGTGTTTCCACCCAATCACTTTATATGGCGCCTTCCTGTAGGATAAGCACTCCACCACAAGGTCCGTCTGAATGAACCACAGGCTGGCGGAAACTCTATACTGGGTCACCATGGGTCAGCACTGACTCGACAGCAACAACTAGCCAGTCACTTGGTGGGAATGAAGACATTGGAAAGCAAAGCTATGTCAAGTCAATTCAAGATATCACAACAGCCATACCGGACTCACCCAGACTGCACCACAGGGACCACTTAGAACAAATCCTTGAGTTAAGCAGCATTCTCCAAATGGGCCTGGTGTTAAGAACCACCAACCAAACCACCTATTGCTGTCAAGTCAGTTCCATCTCATGGCAAGCACATGTCACCAAGTTGCTGTTGTTGTTGTTAAGTGCTACTGAGTCGATTCTGACTCATAAGGACCCTGTATAGGGTTTCCAAGGAATGGTTGATGAGCTTGAACCACCCATCTTGCAGTCTGGCGCATTAACCACCAGCCCTGTACCAGGACTTCATGTTACCAAGCAGAACTGCTTGTAAAATTTTCTAGCCTATGATCTTTATAGAAGCAGATTGACAAGCCTGTGTTCTGCAGCGTTGCTGGATGGCTTCAAACCTCCAAACTTTCTGCTGTTGTTAAATGCCATCGACTTGGTTCTAACTTAGAGCGACCCCATATAGGGTTTCTGAGGAGCGGCTGGTGAGTTTGAACCAGCCCAGTGCTGATCCTGCAGTGCCACATCCAGTACAAACTATTTTCAGCTCTTAGGGACCTTTAGAATCACAGAGGATGCTTATTGAAAATGTTGTTGATGACACTCTTGTGTGGCCCACCTTGCATGAAAGCCTGGAACATATGCTGTTTCCCAGCACTTCATACAGCAAGTCTGGGAAAGCATGTCATGGAAGGCAACTTCTGTCTTCTTCTGCCCTTCCTGCCCCCATCTGTGAGGTAATGGCTGGGACTCTGAATTCTGCTCTGGGTAATTCTCCAGTCCTGCTGCCCTGCAGCTTAGCTCTCGAGTAGTGGGGGCAGCTGTGTGGCTTGGTCACATCTAAGCAGAAGCCAAGACAAGCTAAGCCACTTCTGACCTCCCAAACCAGACTACTGCACTGCCTAGTTCTCAGATTAAACAAACCATCTGGGCTGACCTTTTGTCAACAAGTCTGTTACCTTATTTATATAAAGGCCTTCAAAATGTTTGTGGAAAAATTTCAGGGACTGGGAAAGGTTTTGTTTTTTTCCCTTGAATTTTCTCTTTATCCACACTGGAGGGCAGCATTGAGTCAGTTTTTCCAATTTCTCAGGCAAAAATTAAACATCAATGATATTCCATCGTTAAATGAAATATTAATGATATATTCCATCTTAGATATGGCATTGTTCAATAAGCATTTACTAGGTTGCTTTGAAATGCAAGGTCAGCGGTTCAAACTCACCAGCCATTCATCGGAAAACTTGTACAGGGTTGTTATAAGTCAGAACCGTCTCAACAGCACTTACCAACTTCGTAGATTTAGGAGTTCTGGAGTGGTGCTGTAGGAGATAAGCATTGGACTTCTAACAGCAAGGAGTCCTGGTGTGGCACTGTGGGCTGATGCGTCAGACTGCAAAGTCGTTTGAACTGCAAGGTCAGTGGTTAAAGCTCACCAGCTGCTCGTTGGAAACTTTATACAGGGTCACTATGGGTCAGAATCGACTCAACGGCATTTAATAACAAGCTAACAGTAAAGTTGGAGGCTCAAACCCACCAGCTACTCCTTGGAAAAGAATTTCTGAGTCAGAATTGACTCAAAGGCACTTAACAACAATCAAATTTTGTTTTTTCATGACACCTTTGTGTTGTTGTTGTTAGGTGCCATCTTTATGAGTCACAGGGAAAGGACAAGGCTTCAGGGCAATGTCTTTAAGAAGCATTCCTGGCCAAGGAAAAGTTCCTCTTCTCACTGAAAAGGAGTAGGGTGCAGCAGAGTGGAGCATGGGGCCTCCTACGCATACTCATGAGCTGCCAGCTAAATGGACCCTCAATTCCTAACCTGTGAAGCAGGTCTGGCACCACCTGCCTGTCAGAGCACCCACATCAGCCATCCCTAGCCTCTGGGCAGAGTTATGTCTGGCTTCACAAGGTGGAAAGAGAACCAAGCTCAAAATCAACCCCAGACTGACTGTGAAATGGGGATCAGACATGCTTCCAGCTTCCAACCTTCTTCACCCTCTTCTGACACCAGCCATCCCTCTCACGGCGCTCTCTGCTTCCCATAATCCACTGTGGTAGCTACACAGAATTCATAGGAATACTCACCATTATGGGGTTTATTAGGGAAATTTATTATGGGGGTTATTCAGGGTCAAAAAGTAACTCAGTGGAGCATCCAGCTGATATGAAGTGAGGGGCGATGCACAAGAATGCCCAAACTTGCAGATAGTACCTATTTGACCTAGCCTCAATGGTTTGATCAAAATTCAACTTCTTGTTGTTGTTAAATGCTATTGAGTGATTTCCGACCCATAGCAACCCTGTATAGGGTTTCCAAGGAGCAGCTAGCGAGCTTGAACTGCCAACCTTGCAGTTCAAACAGCTTTGCAGTCCAGTGCGTTAGCCCACAGCACCACACCAGGACTCCAGAACTCGACTAGAGGAAGATTAAAAAAAAATTTTTGATAAAGGAAACAAGTGTAAATTGCTACAATTTAATGAACTTGACCTATGCTTATGGATTTAGTAGCTCAAAAAACCAAATGAGAGGGAAGGAGTCTTCACATCAAGAATCAATCCTATCCCCTCTGTATACAGGGTAGATCAAGACGAACAACTAAGACATTGGCTACCTAAAATGAGGGGGTGATAAAGGCTCAAAGTGACTGGCTTATAAGTTTTCAAGAGGGAGTTTAGTTTCAGACTGTGTGGGGGAAGGTAGAGTCCCCACTGAATTGTTTTCATCTTGTCTAGATGGGTCTGGTGAAAAGAGATGGGGATAAGATTCTTATGATTTAACAGTGAGTAATTGTTACCATGACTAAATGTGACTGTCACAACTGTAAAGGAAGAAGTTTTTTAACAAAAATGGGGGAGTAGTTAATCTTACAGTCCAGAAACAGAGGACCCTAGGACCATTAAGGGAGAAGAGCATGAGCGGAATGCAAGACCCTATCTAGAGAAGCAGCGATACCAGAGATGGAGGCAGAGATGGGGACATGGAGAGAGGGAGCAGCTGAGGACTCTAGACTCATGGAAAGAGAAAGGCTGTGTGCTGGCAACAAGGAGGCAGGCTTGCCCTTTGGTTGTTTAAATGAGTATATATTCCTGAGTGCTTTTATGTACACTCCCTCTCCTCCCCTTCAAAAAAAAAAAGAGGGAATGCAAGCAAATACTGTTGAATGATGATGCATGGAGGAGATTGTAATCACTGCAATAAAAATGATGGTGTAAAGCCAATGTTTTCCCATGTAAACTATCACCCAGTTTAAAATAAAAACTTTAAAAAAATAAATAACTCAGGATGCAGCATATCCCAGTCAGGAAAGTCTCTTCTCTGCCATTCTGCAGACACCTCTCACTATTGGCCTCAGCTTCTCAGCCATGTGGTCCCCTGGCCTCTGACCTGCTTGGGCAAGTGTTACAAAGCTCTTTTAGCCAGTCTGTGACTGTCCAAAGCGCACATTCTTCAAGTCAGTCTCCTGTCTGTAAACAGTCGGCTTTACTCAGACCACAAGCCTGGAGCCCGAAGCCACTTTGTCTCTCCCTGCCACTGCCTCTGCCGCTGCTGTTTCTCATGCTTCACTCATGTTCTTCTTTAGTGATGATCCTGGGATCTTCACCTCTGCCTCTGGGATGGCTCCTTTTACACCTAGCTGGAGGACAAACTAACCAATCCCAGCCTTAGAGTCCTCTGTACCTTATTTGCATGGTGGAAATTAAGAAGACTGTGGATAGAAACGCCACATCAAGTAAATTCAAAGAACCACACACGCACCACCACCACCCCACCCCCGCTTTTCTAGCCACTGTTTTTCGTAAATGAAGGATTAACACCCCCTCTCAGTTACACATCTTCTACAATTACAGTCTTGACAATCACAATTAGTCCTGACCATTTCTCATTACTATCAGCATCTCATTATTACCACCCTCTCTTCACCAGACCCTCTGTAAAGGAGGAAACTATTTAGTGGGGACTCTCCTCTGCCCACCTCATTCTGAGACTAAGCACACCCATGAAAGCTTGTAAGCCATCCACTTCATGCCTTTATGGTGGTGGTGGTGTGCTGTGGAGTTGGTTCCAACTCATAGAGATCCTGCATTGGTTTCCAAGGCTGTAAATCTTTACAGGAGCAGAAAGCCTCATCCTTCTCCCATGGAACGGCTGGTAATTCTGAACTACGGACCTTGAGGTTAGAAGCCTGACTCGTAACCACTACACTACCAGAGCTCTTTTATAGCCCCTCATTTTTGAGAGCCAGTGTCGAAATTGCCCATCCTTATCAACCCAGTATGGAGAGTCATCATGGTGTGGCACTGTGGGATAGTGCACTAGACTGCAAGGTCAGTTTGAACTATAAGGTCGATGGTTCAAATTCACCAGCTGCTCCTTAGAAACCCTATACAAGGTTGCTATGAGTTGGAACCAACTTGACAGCATTTAACAATAGCAGTCAACCCAGTACTCTGAGGGACAAGCATGTTCCTTGATGTGAAAAATCTCGCATTCTGGTTGAATTTTGAGCAACTCCATTCATAAGCAAAAGTCCAGTCCATCAAATTATATCAACTGACACAAGCTCACAGTATCAAACAGCTTTGTCTTCATGTAGTCATCTCAGCCCTAGCCATCCAAGCTAGGTCAAGTGAGTACCAGCTGTAAGCTTGGGAGTTTACACACACCTCCCTGTACTTCAGACCAGCTGGCTTCTTCCCTGTCAGTCCTAGCTCCCAGGGTAGTCCAGGTCAGTGTCCATGGGCTCAAGAGTTTGTGCAACTTCCTAAACTTAAGACCAGCCATCCCTCACGCTTCTCTTTCTCATCTCAAAGTCATCAGGAGTCAGTGGAACCTGTCCAAACTCAGCACATCTCTTCATTGCTGTGTTCCCCCCACTTCCACTCAACAAGCAGACCCAGGAGCACCAGTGAGCTTTCATTCCTAGAAGGGGATTTATTCTTTTTTTCTTTTTTTTTTT